>NW_008825547.1:2245182-2255194 GCF_000699105.1 Pygoscelis adeliae
ATATTGTCAATTTTTTTTTTTTTAATTCTTAGTCTTACTAACATTTTACATGTAAGTTTTCCTCGTGTATTTATGTGAATTAAAGACCAACCCACACCTTATCAACTCTCAGTAAAAAAAAAGATAACTCAGGTGGCTTCGGAATAAGAAATAGCCAGTATTTCGTTAATATTATGTTAGAATAATGACAGCGTTCACAGTTCATAAACTAAGGTTCCTCAAAATCATGAAATTATCTAATAAATTCTTAAATTTAAACTAAATAAATGTTTATTTCAATTGCCATACACTGATATTTCCTTGGGGGAGGGGGGAGAGAATGGATCAGATATTGTTTTTTATTGCCAACTTAATGAGTTATAACAAAGATATTTAATGGCAACATAAAACTGGCAGAGATAACACCACTGTATTCACAGCAGTCCATGACTGTAATTATTTAGTTATTTATACAGAATTATTTAATGAAATAGAAGTCAGTTTCATGAAATCTGCAAAGTCAAAGTACCATGCGAAGAATTTCAAAAGTGGGTCCCTCCAGTTAAGCTCATTCATTTTTTGTGCCCACACACTTGTAATCTGATTTTCTAATGCTACACTGCGTACAGCTTTTGAAAATCTTGCGTTACTAAAGAGGTTAAGCTTAGACTCCCTATAAACAAATATTACCTGAACGACTAGATCTTTGAATGGGACCCCAGATATCTATCTTTACTATCAGAAATGTATGCCTGAAGTCTGAACTTCTTGTCTGTACTATCTCTACAGTAAGTGGAAGGAGACAGGAACCTACACAGAAACATTATGTCTTGAACATTTATCTAAAGAAGATATGAATTTCTCTTGGGAGATGCTTATTTCTATTGATAATTGGGGAATCAGGATGTCTAACATAGCCTAGACCTCTAATTTTTAGACACTTGACACTGAGTGAAATGCATCCCACCTCAGGTTACTGCCTGGTTCAAAACTGCTGGATTTATGACATATATATGTCAAAATACTGACCTTGTAAGGCAAAGTTTGTATGCAAGTAATTCTTGTTCCTTCTTCTTACTAAAGAATGAGAAGTAATAATATGGTTATCAAATTGCAATTCTTAAGTCTGAAATTATTTCTCTCTGTACATTTCTGAATTATATAAAAGAATAAAAAAACAGCAATATTTATTAAAATCCTAGCTGTTTAAGTGTTTTAAAAAGTAGAATTAAAAAAGGTGAAACATAGAGTTAGATTTCTTGGCAGGCAGGATTAATTATTTCAAGTGATGAACACCCACCTGTTTCCATTGAGATTTAACTCTTTATTCAATACACCTTTACTCATTAAGGTATTCTTATAAAGATGACGTCATTGCATTAGGAACAAATCTCTAGGCTTAGGCTGTTAGGAAAAAATCTAAAGGAAAGTTACCATCTAAGTCCTGTTAGAAGAGTTGGTACACAGAAGTTGCATATCTCCGTTACAGATTGGCCTTTAGAAATCTCTCTCTTAGTGTTAAATTCATTTCTCAGTCTCCTACAGCTATTAAAGAAGCAGCTAGCAACTGAAATTTTTTGACATAAAAAATTGTTACCTGCAGATGCATGCTCTTGTGAAAGACCCTAAGTTTTCTATATTTACTTAGTTTTGCTGCAGGATTCATCATTCCTGTTGCATGGGAACTAACTGTTCTGAATGAGCAATTAAGTTATTAGGTAAAATGGAATAAGATGTTAAAAGTATTTTCTTTCTCTCTTTTTTTTTTTCTTTTTGCTCTTTCTTTCCCTTTTTATCCTGTTGTAAGCAAGTGACTAGTCCCTCACAACAAGGAAAGTGAATAGATGAAAAGCAGGGGGCAGGTGAATCTAGTCAAACTTAATCTCATCTAATCGAGTTGTGTTCACTTTCTCTAAACAAAGGCTTCAGTCACATGAAGAAGCCTGAGGGGAGTCAGATCATGACAGTGATGATTCACAATAATTCTCTATTTGAAAATTCAGTTTAAGAAACTTTCACCTACCCTTTTTATATAATGAAAAGAGGGACTGTATTTGGATTAAAGTTCCACTTTGGATTAAAATGGAAATAGTGGGTTTGTTTAGTTTATTTGGTACAATTTGCATGATCTTCTTTATTATCTGCTTGTTTGTGGTTTATTTTTTAATTTCTTTTTTTAGGAAAATCTGTATTTTGGTGCCATTTATTCTAGTTTAACATGTAATTCAGGAATTTTGTTTTACAGCTAACTTGTAAACTATTCTGAGCTTCCTTTTTTTTTTTTTTCTGAACAGTACGGTTGCAAATGCAGAATTAGGACTTGTCCAGCCATAGCTCGTTTATTTTCCAGGGACTCTCATAGCCTCCAGGCTAAACATCTGTGGAGACTACACCCTATTCTAAGGAGTTACTTCCTTTTCAGAAGGAGCCATGTAATGTTGAATTGACATTATACTCTACAGCCTTTGAAGCATGCACCATTGCCAGAAGTGAAATCAGAACTCCACCCAACAGAGTGTATACTTCAGAGTGTCTTGCAAGTGTGGCTTATATGGACACTGCAGAAGAGTAGTTTGTGTCAATGTAATACATATAAACCTCTCTAAAATGTTGATACATGGAGTATCATGCAGCGGAGATCACAATACATTTCTTGGATATGCTATTCTAAATCACTGAGACTTTTAAAAATCTGTCTATGAAGGTAAATGAGATTCTAAATAATGAACACTTCTCAAAAAAATCAACATCCCCAATCCCTCAGTGACTGTCCTTTTCTGATATTTCACTTTGAAAAACTAAACTGCTTTAGGTTTTTATTTTTACTATTGTACAGATTCTATATATAACCCTTTTGATCAGTGAAATTAATTTATGGTGTTTAAAGTACCCAGCAAAATAAGTATCAATCTCTTCATACACAACACCACAATGCTATCTCTGAATGAAGTGGTGTAGACTCATCTTCAAACGGCCTTCCAAAAACAGAACAGAAACTGACATAAGCAAATATTTAATATATAGGATCTCCCATGACTCCCAGAAAATTTAATGTTTTTTTGTATTGTTGCTGAGTGTGGTGAAAAATATAATATCCCAAAGAAAGGACTCCTTTGTTATTCAAAATCTATGATCCAGGGACCTCTAAAAACATGTTGTCTGCCAAGTAATCACAAAGCAGAACGACTGATTTAATGCACAAGTTATAGAACTATGTGAAACTGCAGAAGTTGTAAGAATAAATGCAGGAAAAAATAATTAATTAAGTGGTAGGACAAGACAGCTGTTCAATCACATCTATCTATTCCACATTTTTATCAGTCAACTGGCAGTACGAATCAGAGTTTCTCTGGTACCTTAATCAACTTCAGAAGGTACTAAATGAAGGGTTAGAATGGGGAGCAGCAGGCAGGAAGAGCTAGCAGTAAATTAATGAAGCAGAGTCAAGAGAAGCAGAGTAACTGAGAAAATGATAGGAAGCAGGAACAGATTAGAAGAAATCAGTAATTGGAAAGTGTAATAGTGGGGAGGAAACTTGATTTGAGTGGTATGTGCAGACAAAGAGATGTAAAAGAACTACAGTAACTCTTGGGTTTTTTTTTCTTTTAACACAGACATTTCCTTACACACAATTAAAGTAGATTTAGGGGATTAAGAAATAAATGTCTCAGAGCCTGTGGGAATAGAGTTGTTAGATCTAGTGTCTTGGCCACATTCCAGTTTGGATATTGCCCCAATTTTTTAAAGCTGCATATGGTAACTCTCTGCACTTCCTGTCCTAAACTGCCAAGTAGCCTTGCTTTATGTTGTCAAACAGCTGCTTATTCTTCACTAGTTTGTGAGTCTGGTGTGAAAGACGGTCTATCCAAGAGTCTGGGTCAAATAAATTGCTTGGAGTTGCCAAAAGGAAGTTTTACATGGCAGTGTAAAGGTAAAACCTTCCCAGAGTTCCTGCTGCAATGGGTTTGTGGAGGGCAGGGAAAGAAATGTATTCAATGCATTTGAATGAGCTTCTGGTGACAGGACTTCTATTGTGGTTCTCATTGGACTTGAACTTCTCTTTGGGACAAGGTGAAGGATTTGGAGTCCTTTTGATGAGTCTAAGAGGTGGCATTTGCATATGTTGTGTGATAAGAGTGGATTTTGATACAGCTACTTTCATCTACTCAACAGCATAAGAATTCTGATTTTACACATCTGAATCGAGGAAAAAAAAATAAATATATATATATATTTCAATGCTGAGGCAGAGCACTGACCTCCTTAAGTCTTTTCCTGGGCAGTGAACTGGGTAATGAATTGTGATATCATCTTTACAGTTGTCATTAATGAGAAATTAATCCTTCCCTTAGGAAATAAGACCTGCTGGATGTCATTAGTCAAAGTTGATAGACTTGCTTGCCAGGACAAATTTCTTCTGGCTATACTTGCACAAGCACAAACAGATATCTTGACTTCTGTGACTGCTTGGCCAGTGCAATAAAATATAGTTATAATCTCAGTAACTAAAAGGGAGGAAAGGGAGTAATAAAATAATTACCTCCTTTCTGTTTGTGCTCAAGGCCCTTTTACAGTTTATTTCCTATCTGTATTTAGCACTGTTTCCACTACGATGGTTTTCAGACTCCTTATTCTTTTTTTGGGCCTTATTTGCTTTTACTTTTTCAAAGAAGTGAAAAAATACCTTCCTATCAAGAATGCTGTTGCAAACTCTTCTTTCGTTGAAACTTTTGTTCTTGCCCAATAGCTTTCTCTTCTGCTTCATTCCTCCTAAGGTTGATGAGTGTTATAACAGATATAGTTTTGAGGGTTACTGGGTGAAGGTAAAGTTCAGGCAGGTTGCCTTCTGAATGACCCTCAGTGACAGTTGTAAATGGGGCAAACAGTTCTAATAAGGAGTTCAGCCTTACAATGGCCCACTTCACCATTTGGGGGGTTGGGGAGGGAGGAATGGTCTTTATTAGCTGAAGAGATTGTGCTGCTAAGCAGCTTGCAGTTCACATGCTAATGGTTAATTTTAATGGAAGGGTTGTGACATTATTCTGAAAGAAGTTAAAATAACATTTTCACAGCCTGAGGTAATATAAGAAGTCTCGCTGTAATAAAACACCCCATCGATACAATATCAGCAGAAAAAGAACTTGTACGTGATAACAATGGATATACAAAAGTAAGAGAATTCATTCTCACGCTTTGCAGGTTGTGCTTATTAGAGATATTCTAAGACTTTTTGTAATACTAATGGTACATCATTCTATGGACAAAGTTTATTTAACGTTATAGAGGCACTAGTTAGAATACCATTTTCCCTTGATGCATGTGACTGCAGAGGACATGCAAACGATAACACCCTCTAAGACACTGTAAGTAAATGTTTTCTTTTTGCTGCTTAAGATGTTTTTCTTGGTTGGAATAAGTGTTTAAGATGAAAGGGATTATTCACACCTGATTTTGTTAAACTGGGTGGAAGAGTGAGATTCTTTGAAAACTGCATGAAAACGTTGAAGCATCAGTGCTGATGTCAGCCCCACCGGGATTTTAGCAATTTCATGTGTGGATTGTTTCTAGTGGTGAATGTAAAATATCAGGACCTATGTAATATGAAAAGACATGCAGTGAAAGCGTGGATGGAAATGAGAGTGCACTTTTGTTTAACATTTTAGTAGGAAGAATCCCAAAGGGAAAAATTGTTGTTTTTTTTCCAATGTAATTCAGTATTTGAAAATAGATACAAATATAATCTTATAACAACATAATTATTTTATGACCTGATTTTATGACAGAGGTAGGATTGTTTGGATGCCCTAAATGATTATTTTGATGCCTACACAGATTTGAATTTCTTTTAACTGGTTTTCTAAAAGGTACCGTGTCATTGTAGTTATTTAATCCTAAACTTGACTCCAACTTGGTCTAGCTTTTGTCTGTAACCATTGTATAGTTATTGTCTTGACAATGTACACAATCTACTTGCAGAGAGAATCACAAACACATGCGGAGTATCAAAATTGGGTCAGAATAACAACGTTTAGCATATTTTGCTGTATGAATTAATGAGTAATATAAGAATGTTTATGGGAGCTGTGTAATTACCTGTTCCATTACCAGAAGACTGCACCATTATTATCTGTATTGATGTGGGCAGGAGTGCACAGGCAATATAGTTAAGAAACACATGCTATTTTTGTGATCTAAGTTACCGAGGAGGTGACGCATGCCAGTCATAAAGGAACAATTGCCATGACTTGTTTTCTCAGCCAACTGCATGCTGTTTGGCAAGTTAACAGGGGAGAATTACACGGGTTATATATAATGGAATGTCTGAACAGCTGCTGTGGTGAGAGCAGTCGACAGGTTTGTCAGCTTTTAGAGTAATTAACCAGCAGGAAATCCATTCCCAGGTGGCTACTGGAAAGAATCAAGTTTGGTGAGGCAATGACGGGTGAGAAAATAAGAGTGGAGATGTGTACAAACATCTCTCTCTTTTTTATAGAACAACAAACACTTTCTTGAAATTTATGGGGTTGAAACATAAAAACAGAAATACTGGTTCAGTCCGTTTGTCCATCTAGACCCAAAGTCTGTCTCCAGCACTCGTCATATGCAGGTACTCAGAGAAGAGGACGGACAGGACAGGCATATGGCTTCCTAATATGCTCTCAGATTCCAACTGATTTCAGCTCAGGGGATTTCTGGAGTCCCATGTCTCCTCTCCTTAATCACCCCCAGTTCACAGCTCTTCCAGGTAGCTATATAAGCTTCTCATGAACCTTGTCAATTCTTTGCAACTGCAATGTCCTTTGGCAAGGAGTTCCACAGCAGGAGTTCCTCTGCTGCCCACTGCATGAAAAAAACACTTCCCTTTCTTTGCTCTGAACTTGCACCCTACTTGTCTCTGCTGACGGTCCCTTCTTCTTTCACTAGAAGAGATGAGGAACTATCTGCTCCTATCCCTTCTCTTCCTCATACTTATGAGCATGTATACCATATTATATATATTATGTATATTATATCCGCCTTTTCCCAAGCTGAAGTATCCCAGGCTATTTGAATATTCCACACACAGAAGCCATTTCATACTCTTTTTCATTTGCTTTGCCTTTCTTTGAAGCTAGTTACTGAATGAAATTGCATTTGATTGGATAAGTGGAGTGATCACAATCTAATCTTTGCTCACTTTATGTAAACTAGCTTATATAAGCTATAATAGATGAACCAGGAGAGAAAGGTATGCTGGATGATCTTTTTGGCGATTAGTTACAGAGAAGCTTAAGAAAGTAAATGAATTCAAATGCCTAAATGTAATCCCTTGCTATAAATTCAGTCCAAGTCAACACACTGTAGAGGACCTGCTTTTTCATAACACCATAGTGATGCAGTAGTAATATCTTAATTATTCAGATGGCTAAGTGCAGGAAAGGGACTAAAAAGTGTACAGGAACTTATTTTGCAAGGAAGCTATCAAAAAGAGAAGTGAACCAGAACCAGAGGCGTTCACCTGCCAAATCATGAACAAGCATGGCTAACCGAACCAAGAATTTTATATTATTCTTCAGATAAGTGCCTAATCCAGCTATGCTACCACCCTGTACAGGAAACTGGAAAACAGGAATCCTTAGAGATGATTCAGGAATAGAAGCAGCTTACTGCAGGTAGGAACCAGGGGATGGAATACAGGGGAAATATGGATTCAACTGTGCATACAAATCAGGGACAACCTCAAGGGAATTTCAAAGAATTGTTGTTACCCACATTGTTTAATGAACTATTTAGTAATTGGTCTCAAGACATTTACATCTTTTATTCCCAATAGAAGTTATAAAGCAACATCCACATTTCAAACAAAAGAGAATATAGTATGTTTCACAGTCACACCCATGGAGATGGCAATCATGAAGTGAAAATTAAGCATCCAAAGGACTATGTATAATGATTTTCAATACAAGGCAAATTAAAATACTTTCAGGGTTCTTCATAAAAAAACTTCTTAATGGAAAAACAAAACCTTGACAGATATAATAAAACCAACTACCACGTTGTTCATTTTTACACTATGTGCATATGTTCTGCTTATTTAAACATAAATACACTACAAATAATAGAACTGTTAATAAGTTATTAATGAATATATTAATGCTTCAGACAACGTTCCGAATTCACCATAAGTAACAGTATTAGTTCGACTAATACAGTATGTTTGCTTTGACCTCTGACTTTTTTTTTCAAGATTTCATTGAAATAAAGTCTTTAAAGAACAGTTTTCTCCCTTATATTTTGAATAGGTTCTTACATATTATACCTAACCCTTTTTGTTACACAAAATAAAACTACAGAAATATTTCCACTGGAAGTTTTAGATGCAACAACTCCCTTGATTTCAATGCCCTTTCATACCTAATTTTCATTTCAGTAAAACCAATATACCTCTGGGTCAAATAGTAAAATGCAACTGTCATTGTAAATTTATTTTATAGTAGTCATTAAATAGCATTTCTTGAGTGGTTAGTATTGGCTCATGCACAGAAAGTATCATGAATGAAGCAAAAATTCAGGTACCAGAACTAGTGACTCTGTATTTTGTGACCTAACATTTAGGCCATTGTTTATTTATGGGTTGTTGTTGTTTTTATTGTCATTAATTTTTAATACTTCAAGTTTGTGTGGCTATTCTTAGGTATCTGCAAATGTATTTACACCATCAAACTTGCATATACATTATTGCAAGGGTAATTTGAGGAAAAATACTGTACTCCACCTGGAGTACTGACAATGAAGTACCACCTACTGTAGAAGAAGATCAGGTTTGAGACCATCTAAGGAACCTGAAGGTGCACAAGTCCATGGGACCTGATGAGGTGCATTCGAGGGTCCTGGGGGAACAGGCAGATGAAGTTGCTATGCCACTATCCATCATATTTGAGAAGTCGTGGCAGTCAGGAGAAGTTCCCAGTGACTAGAAAAGGGGAAACATAACCCCCATAACCCCCATTTTTAAAAAGGGAAAAAAGGAAGACCCAGGGAACTGCACGTCAGTCAGTCTCTCCTCTGTGCCTGGCAAGATCACAGAGCAGATCCTCCTGGAAGCTATGCTAAGGCACTTGGAAAATAAGGAGATGATTGGCGACAGCCAGCATGGTTTCACTAGGGGCAAACCGTGCCTGAAACATTTGGTGGCCTTCTACAACAGGATTACAGTGTTGGTGGAAAAGGGAAGAGCATCTGACGTCATCTATCTGGACTCATGCAAAGCATTTGACACTGTCCTGCACGACATCTTTGTCTCTAAATTGGAGAGACATGGATTTGACGTATGGGCCACTCGGCGGATAAGGAATTGGCTGGATGGTTGCATTCAAAGAGTTGCAGTCAACGGCTTGATGTCTGGGTGGAGACCAATGATGAGTGGTGTCCTTCAGGGGTCCATACTGGGACCAGTATTATTTAACATCTTTGTCAGGGACATGGACAGTAGGATTGAGTACACCCTCAGCAAGTTTGCAGATGACACCAAGCTGAGTGGTGCAGTTGATACACTTGAGGGAAGGGATGCCATCCAGAGGGACCTTGACAGGCTAGAGAGATGAGCCTGTGAGAACCTCATGAAGACTCAACAAGGCCAAGTGCAAGGTCTTCCACCTGAGTCATAGCAATCCCAAACATGGATACAGGTTGGGCGTTGAGTAAATTGAGAGCAGCCCTGCAGAGAAGGACTTGGGGGTACTGGTGAATGAAAAATTGAATATGAGCCAGCAATGTGCACTCACAGACCAGAAAGTCAATTGTATCCTGGGCTGCATCAAAAGAATCATGACCAGCAGGTCAAGGGAGGTGATTCTGCCCCTCTACTCTGCTCTGGTGAGACCCCACCTGGAGTACTGTGTTCAGCCCTGGCGTCCTCAGTACAAGAAAGACATGGACCTGCTTGAGCAGGTCCAGAGGAGGGCCATGAAGATGATCAGGAGGCTGGAGCACCTCCCCTGTGAGGATAGGCTGAGAGAGTTGGGGTTGTTTAGCCTAGAGAATAAAAGGCTCC
>NW_008825547.1:2255359-2256544 GCF_000699105.1 Pygoscelis adeliae
GGAAGGTGTCCCTGCCCATGGCAGGGGGGTTGGAACTAGATGATCTTTAAGGTCCCTTCCAACCCAAACCATTCTATGGTTCTGTGATTCTATGATTTATTATTCAAGAAAATGACTACTGATCATCAAATAGTTAAATGATATGATCTTGCCAAACAGTCTGGGGTGAATGTTCCACATGTATTTACCAACCACTGTTTATGTTGATCCATGTGAAATGTTATTTCACATGAAACACATGTATTTTAATAACGATCAAACTAAGGGGAAAAAAATACATGATCAGTCAAAGCTATGTGTCGTTATTCTGAAGAAGGCACAGGTTAAAATGTATTATTTGAAGGTAAGGACTATTTGCAATGAGCTCTTAAGTTTCACAGATTTTACATTTGAGGTGAGCCTCATGATGCTTTGTTTGTTGAAAAAACCCTCAATTTTTATCAAAGAATGCAGTGGGGCATGCACAGAAGGTAAAAGTCTGGAGACTGGGATAGCTGGAATCACTTCGCTGTTAAACATAATTCAAAATAGATTGATTTCTAAGAAAACTGATTTCAAATTCTTCTCAGGCAGATTTCCCTTACACATTAGACAAATGTCTAAACCAAGAAGGGATATGGTTACTGTAATACTGAATATTGCAAAACGTAACTTTCTGGTTCCTGTCCCGTAGCCACATCCATATTTTAAATTAGGTGCATAAGCTGTTTTTACAATGTAGAGGGAGAATTGGATGCCTCAGAAACAGATCCAAAACAATCAACATGCTGGAAAAACAGTTTTCCGCCACAGGCTTCAGGCAGCAACATTAAACTACATGTTTTACAGACTGTTAGGCAACTTCCTTTCATACAAATGATTCCTTTATATTTTTGTATTGTGCCATGAGCAATATCATGGTATCTAGATATTTAAGTGATTATGCCATGTAAATTCACTCTATGTATCAAATCAGAACTAAATACACTGCTCAATTTTTAAGCAAAGAGAAAAACACACATAACCCTTAGCAAATTATTTGTAGAAAATGGCACATCACTACAAGGAGTCTTGAAGTATTTATGGACAGAAAATAGGGATACTGAATCAGAACAGATTATTTTCTTCTGTGTCTGTACTCTATTTTAATACACATTGCTAAATATCCAGTACAGAAATGGTGCAGAAAGGCTTATAAGACTCTAT
>NW_008825547.1:2256585-2299834 GCF_000699105.1 Pygoscelis adeliae
AAAAGTAGGAAATGAAGTGTCATTATGTTCTGTGCATGAAATATACTTTAGGATCCTGGAGCTCTGATTTATTATATTCTTTGGGGACCTTTGTTTTCTTACTAATTTTTCCATTAGCAGCTCAGCAGCTTTTGGAGAAACTTTTTCATGTTATGGGTGTATTGATTGCCACTTTACATAAAAAATATCCTCTTTTCTGTTACCACCTTATTCTGTTGTGCTAGGCAATATTTAGCAAGCTGTATTTCATTTTTCTTTTCTGCTTTATGTTGTGCCATATTTTACTCACACTTCATTCTCCTATTACCTATCTAAAATTTGTTTATTCAATAAGCTTGGAGTTGTCAGTATTTGTACTTCAGACACTCATAAACTGAATTCAAAGAATTATTGGACTTCCAGTTTTATGTTTCAGGGCATAATATCAGAGTCTGTTTCTTTAAAAATAGCTCCACTCCAGCTCCCTTGGCTTAAGGGGATTAATGCTTCCTTAATTCTAAGGAATCTGGAAGATGCAATCTCTGAGGGTAAACTGGGTGGAGATGCTTGGTGGAAGGAAAAAAAAGATACTGCTTTGAAAGGAAAAAGAGACCAAATAGTGGGCAACAGGAAAAGCTGACAGTTGACTGCAACACAGCTAGAAAATTTCTACAAGAGTTAAGTTCCTTGTTGATTTGCTTCCCTGCTGTTTGACAGGGGTTTAGGTGAGTCTGGGGAGAAAATTACTAGGAGGAATGCCCTGGGCAATAATGCAATTTGGAAAACTGAGAGTATGCAGCCTGCAATAAAAAAAACCACGAATATCCAGAAAGGGCTTACTGAGTGAGATGTTTTGGGGAAAACCTTTGGTGTCCGAGTATGAAGAACATTCTGAATTCTATACAGAAATACAAAATATTATTGAACATTTACCTCAGGGCACAATCTCTCAGGAGAAAATACTGAGCCTGAGGAGGTGTTACTGAGCAGAACTAATTGATGATTCAGAGCATAAGAAAGACTAGGATGACCTTCTCCATTTTAACTAAGCTTCTCTTTTCACTGAAAGGGAGAAGTTTTTAAATCAGACAAAATGACTGGAAAGTAAAAAGCACCTGAAGGATATATGAGAAATCACTGAAACAGGCCACTATTAAAGAAGAGGAATTTTAAATAAACCTTGTGTGAGGATACAGTTCTCTACATGATGTCCAGGTGCCTCAGCTAGATGTGTCAGTAGTCATCAGAAGTTTGGTGTCATTTTGTCCATGTTGCTGATGCTGTGAGATTAGTGAGACTGTTTTAAAGAATAAATGAAAATCATGTATGTATAACATTCTATTTCAAAGTGTAGAGAATTTTCAAAAGTTAAAGATTTTTTCCTACTTCTAGACAGTGAACAGTTGTGTTTTTATTATATGCAGTCAGAATTCCAAATTTTTACTTAACCTAGACCCAGTTGACCATATTAACAGAACATTTTAACATACACTTAACTTAAAACCTACAAAAACCTGTCACTAGGGATGTGGCATGTGTGGTCTCTAGTTCAGTGCTTTGTGCCAGGACTCTATAAGTACTTCGGTATCCTCTAAGGACAATACACAAAACCTTCATGTTCAGTAGGAAACACTGAAAATTAATCACTTAAAATCTAGGAAAATACAGTTATTTCTCATCTAGCCATCCTATTATGCCCTGGCAGCCATGAGGGCAAACCGCATTCTGCGGTGCATTAAACACAGCATAACCAGCTGGTCAAAAGAGGTGATCATCCTGCTGTATTTAGTACTGATGTGGCCTCACCTTGAGTACTGTGTGCAGTTCTGGGCCCCACAATTTAAGAAGGATGTGAAGGTACTTGAATGCGTCCAGAGGAGGGCAATAAAGCTGGTGAAGGGGCTGGAAGGAATGTCCTGTAAGGAGCAGTTGAGGACACCATGTTTCTCTAGTTTGGAGAAAAGTAGACTGAGGGGCAACCTCAATGCTCTCCACAGCTTCCTGAGAAGTGGAAGTGGAGAGGGAGGTGCTGATCTCTTCTCCCTGGTATCCAGTGGCAGAATGCGTGGGAATGGTTCAAAGCTGCGTCAGGGGAGGTTCAGACTGGACATTAGGAAGCATTTCTTTACTGAGAGGGTGGTCAAACACTGGAACAGGCTTCCTAGAGAAGTGGTCAATGCCCCAAGCTGTCAGTGTTTAAGAGGCATTTGGACAATGCCCTTAACAACATGCTTTAACTTTTGGTCAGCCCTGAATTGGTCAGGCAGTTGGACTAGATGATCACTGTAGGTCCCTTCCAACTGAAATGTTCTGTTCTGCTCTGTTCTATTCTATTCTATTCTATTCTATTCTATTCTAGTCTATTCTAGTCTAGTCTAGTCTAGTCTAGTCTAGTCTAGTCTAGTCTAGTCTATTTATACTGTTTGAGGATTTGTTTTAAGCTTTCCATTTACTTTGGATCCATAAAGGTGGTGACAAGTGTCCTTTAAAGAATTAAGCATGCTTCACTCTTTCTTTTATGAAAGACAGAAGGTGCATGAGAGAGACACAGTTTATTTTTGAGCCTAGTAATTACAATATTTTTTGAGACATGAACTGTGCATCCTGTGCTTTTCCTGGCCTAAGAGGTTTCAAACCTATAGTTTCCCTGCATGCCCCAATATACCAGCTGATACGTACACATACATTCTGTCAACACAGATCACAACAAACATGAGATTCAAGGCACAGGAAAGACACTTTTTTTGGTACAGCTTAACAAATTGGGCATAAAGTTTGGCTTGTGTTTCTATTGACTTCCAGGGTAGAAATGGCTGAAGTCCACTCAACTTAAGCATGGGAAGAGTGAAGTAACATCTTTTTAGGTATATTTATAGATAGTTGCAAAACTAAATTCTCTGATGCTCTGAGACCACGTGGATCTTGAACTCCTTTGTGAACCTTCTAGGTCTCATATTGAAATCTCAGCAAGAGACCTGCCTTTCTGCCCTTCTCACTTGCAATTGCTGGAGGAAGAAGTGTGTTTAAATTCATGCTGAAGACTGTTTTTAACACAATCTCCTGTTTTCTGTCCCCTTTTTCATAGTAGCTTGATCTCATGGTCTTCATTTTTAGGTACGTGTCTATGAAGAGAAGCTGTTCTTTTATTTTGTGAGTGGGCCAGTCACAGTGTTAGGCACTTAGAGCAGACTTAACAGGTTGGCCCCAGAAGAGTACTGCATAGTGCTTTGCTCAATTTCTGAGGCTAGGCATTACTTGTAATGGACAGAGGCTTAGCATGGGTAAGGACAGCATGCATCTCAGCGTGGTGAGAGTTGCATGCCCGAAGTGAATTAATTTCAGGCTTCTACTGAGTCTTAGGCATCTGTTGGACAGAAATAAAACATTTTCAGTTTTGGCTTTTAAGCCTTTCTCATTGTAGGATCTGAATCTCATGCACTTGCTTATTCTGCTGTCTTGCACAGATTTTTCTTCACCTTGATAGTGTCTTCTGCCTGATAAATGACCAGTAAACAACGTGTGTATGTTTTTGGTGAGGCAAAGAAAAAATGTTGCACTCCAAAATGAAATTGCTTGGTTATTGTGAAACATAAAGAAGGTCTTCAGAAATGCACACAAACCTGATTCTACAAGCACTTATTTAGATTTGTGAACACTCATAGTTATCTGCACTTGTACACTAGTCCTGGATAGGTAAGAGTATAACTTTGCTTAATGTTCAAGGAGGAAGAATTCTGTAAGGATCTTTCTTAAAGTAGAGAACAAGAATAGGAAGAAGATGCAGAAACAACATCAATCTCTCACAAAGAAACATTCACCCCAGGAAACTGGGACAGGTAAAGAGTGGTAAAGTCCTACGGCAGGAATTCCCTGTCCTGCATAGAAAGTCAAAAAGAATTAGATGCTTCTGATGGGAAGAAAGCTACAGAAGCCCAAGTTAAGTGTAAGAAAAGGTCTACAGAAAGTTTAATCCCTGCAGCAGAAAGTGCAAAAGCCTTGAAAAAAGCTCTCTTCAACTTCAGTGTCTGCCTTTTAAATTCTTCTAGAAAAATAGACCTAGGACCTAAATAAATTAGAAGGTATTAATGAGGATTTAGACTAACTTAAAATAACTTAACTATGTGATCTCAGCAGCCTTAAGCAGACCTGATAACTACAGGATTTTTCTATCTACTTAATCTTGGAGGTGAAGTCTCAATACAGATTTATACCCCAGAATACAGATGAGAATATTCAAGAAATTTAGTAATGAATAAAGAAAGCATAACAAAATTGCAATTACAATAATACTGTCCATTTTTAAAAACAGATATTCCATAGGATGGCAACAGTTCCTTATACAGGACACCTATTCTCAGGTTTCACAGTTCTAAATACTCTAATTTAAAAGTCCTAGGACTTCTAGCACTGAATATTCTCAACCAGTAAACTAAGCCACTTACATGTGATAAAACTGACTCCTAATTACTGAAATACACCTAAGCTATTGTTGTTATCTAACTTTGGAATATTTTCGTAGTGATGGGGTTGTCAGTGTGAGCTTCTCTCAAATGTGTCCTTTTATGAAGTCCTCCTCCTTTAGCAAGTCTTGTCGTAGCATTGTTTTCAGAACTTTTAAATTTTATTAGATCTTATTGTTTGTTACCAGAAGATGAGAAATACTTAGTACTTAAATGCATGTCTTTTTGCTTTGGAAAATGTGAACATTTTTCATATTCTGATACGTATTTTTATTTCTAGAAGAAACATGTTTGCTGTCATCTAAATGTTCAGTCTTGATTCAAGACAAGACAACCCCTCATAAAGAATCTGGAAGTCTAAGGTTAATGTATGGTAATCACTTCTGTTCTTAACTTTTTTCTTTTTTTCCCCAATAAAATTCATTCTTTCTGTTTGCTTATTAAAATAGGAACATCTGATTATATATTTTTAATGAAGGTGAAGGAAAGGAGGGAGAAGATTCTGGAAAGTTTTGTTTAGAAGTTTGTAAAAGTGTGGTGTATCCATCATTAAAAAGACAGTCTTGTTTTTCTTTTTAAGTTGCAAATATTTTGCTAATAAAACAGTACGCTAGTTGGTTATCACTAAGGAGTATAAGAAAATTCAGAGATTAAGTAGCTGAGGTATTAGTGGTAGTGTATAATCTTCACTTAACAACTTCCTCTGTATCGAAAGACAGTGTGCATGGGAAGGAAAAATACGATGTGAATCTTTAGAAAGCTTTCCAGGAGGAATGCAGGAAATTACAGGGCATTGAGCCCCCACACTTGTACAGGGCAAAATACTCAAAACCAGTTAGTAGAAGAATTCTACTGCTCCAATAAAGGATAGAATTTGTGAACACTAGGGTAAATACAATCCACTTACGTGTGAGTCAACAGGGGTTTTGTGAAGGGAAATGTCACCTTACAAACCCCTTGGAGTTCTTTAGAAGTATACGGATCAGAATGATCCCACTGATATAATTGGACTTCAGAATGTTTTTGGCAAAATCTCTCACTAAATGACTTTAAGGAAACTTTGCAGTCATGAGATAAAATCTAAGCTGAATAGTAATTTCAAAAGTAGGAAATGGAGAGTATAGGTAAATAATCTTGTCTTTCCATGGATGGAGCTTGTAACTGGAGTTCTGCCCAGAGCTGTGCTCTGGGATGAAGGCTGTTGAACATATTCATATATGTACTGGAAGAAAAAGAGTTGATCAGTGAAATGAAAGAGTTTACTTATACAAAATTATTCATTGTACTGAGGATGATGGCAGACCGTGAAGAATTGTGCCAGAATCTTATGAGACAGGTGAATCAATAACTCAGATAAAATTCAAAAAGACAAATATAAAGTGGTATAGAAAAAGAAAATCATCCTTATTTCCTGGTTTCACACATGAAAAGACGAGCTCTTAGATGATCATAATCAGAAATGAAATGCTTAATTCAGGCTGATTCATGATAGCTTTATCTATGCTTAATAATGGTCAAAAAAGTCAAAACGTCCCAACACTGGCAGATGTGACACAGGAGTAAGGGAGATGTGCTCTTCAGGAAGGATAGATGGAGTCCACAGGGGATATGTAGAGCATTTCCAATAGACAAGTTTTATAGGTGTGTTTTTGGCAACTGAATTTCTTCGTGGATTTCCTTTGACTTCACCTTATTTGAAGTTTTGACATCTAGTTCACACATGAACATGTACAGCTAGACATCTTAATTTTAGTGTTTGTAGTCACATTGTATACCTCTCATGTTATCCATTTTTAATAAATGCAAAGTTGTAGTCTTCTAGGAGTGGTGTGTCATTTGCCTGTGTCATCTTTGCCCATGCATCTCAGACCATTTGGGCCTCAATTAAAAGGAACTATCTTAAATGAAAAAGAATTGACTCCACAGTGCAAATGATCCTGTTCTGCCTGAAATCTATTCAAGACAAAAAGAGAAAGTGAAAGTTGCTGGCTTTTCTAAATTTTGTCAGTTAATCTCTAATCTTTAGCTATTGCTGATACCCCCAGTTGTAGTGACAGTGATGGCAGAATGGCAACTAAACCACCAGAAAACACTTATCCTGAATGATCATGGAATCATCAGTTCATTTCAGTAATGACAACAGATTTCTTAGCTGTTCCTCAGACTTTCTGCAAGCAGTACCATATGCCATCCCACCACAGAGAATTTCACTGCAATAGGAACTCCAGTAAGATCGAATAGTATTGCTGGAGATGATCTAAGGGACTGCAGCGGTATGAAAGGAACAAAGATAAAATTGAACTCCCATGTGAAATCAAGTAATTATGATATGTGGCAGATAATCCTGTTGCTAGGAGGAGAGCGATGCCTGGAAAGAAAATGGTAATAGTCTTGCAACCAGCAGAATACCGAAAACATGTAGAAAAAGCAGTTTATAGCAGCTGCCGAGATAACTGCAAGATTGCATGGAAAGAGAGGAGAAAGGTAGAAAATTCTCTTCTCCAGGAAAATTGCCCCATAAAACAAGTTACGTGTGACAACATGAGGGGAAAAAGGTAAGTATCTAGTCTCTCTGTTTAAATCTGTAGTCCACGCCCCTGGTTAACGGTAGCAGATGAGGAAAGGTAGAGTTATTTTACAGATTGTACTGATGGTAAGATGTTACGGCAGATAAAATAAGTGTATGCATCTTTTTCTGGGGTTTATTTTTTTTATTTTCAAAATAGTCTGATGCTATGTTTTAACAGCTCTCTCATTACTCTGTTGATCAACTGCAGAATTGGGGGAACTTCCAGTTTGTGGAGAATGTTGTTTCCGTAGAATTTGATTTCAGCTCAAATTTGGCTGGAAGCTTCTAGGCCTCTGCAGCCACAAGGAATTGTCTAATTCCCATTTCCTGAACACCTGCAGGAGGACTGCCAGACTCTGTGGCAGTCGGAGTACCATTCACATTGCCCTGGCACTACAAATCTTGAAAGTTTTTTTCAAGAAACCTAGTCTCCATACCCTAACTCTTTAAGACACAGTCTCAAAATTCAAAACCTTAAGAAGGTTACCCAGAGCCATGACATCCAGGGTAATTATTGAGAACTCAAGAGCTGAACTTCATTTAGATCCCAGAGTCTTGCTGTTTCTTTATGCCACAGTAAGGAATATGAAAACTGGCATTTTTATTGCTCCTAAATCATAGACTCTGGAATTGCTAGATCTAGGTGGCAGGCATGACACAGGGTAAGAAGCAGCACATTTCAGCGTTCCCAGCCCTGGGACAGACCAACCAGCAACCCAGGAAATGCTTTCTTTGGAAACTTGGTTTGGATTTGGTGAGACTTTATCAGAGAGCATGAAAGTAATTCTTTTGGTCCAGTGCACACAGA
Organism: Pygoscelis adeliae; assembly: GCF_000699105.1. Taxonomy (NCBI): domain Eukaryota; kingdom Metazoa; phylum Chordata; class Aves; order Sphenisciformes; family Spheniscidae; genus Pygoscelis; species Pygoscelis adeliae. The sequence continues at coordinate 2,264,402 of NW_008825547.1, forward strand.
GAAATTATTTTAATTTTGTCAGGTTGGCAGTTTAGAACTATATCCTAAAGTAACTGCTTCTACTGCAGTTGCAGTGAATTTATAAAGGGCTTATTTTTTACCTAATACATTAAAAGTGGTGCTAGGTACTGTTTTTTAAACAACATACAGTAAGCAGAAAACATTAGTTGAGAAGCAGAAGCAGCTCATCTTTATCAGTGGAAATATGTGGCGTATTTTATGCTGCATACTAATTTTTTGGAATGACCAATCTCTTTGAATTCTTCTTTTTATGTAACTTTGTTTGACAAGCAAATCACAAAGCAATATGTAAACTTGTCTTTCAGCACAATCTTTGTGAGACATAGTGATGTGATGGTTTAATGAACACCCCATCACAGAGAACTCTTCAGAGAAAAAAATGCAGTTCTGTCTGTACACATTCCTCAGCTCATGAACGTGGTTCTGCTTACCTATTTATTCAGGCAAAGGCTATTGGACATCTTGGCTCAGAAGAATTGGACTGCAGGACAAAAGAAACAGGAGAAGCTGTTAAGAAGCTATCTTTCTTCCTCTATAAAAACACTAGTTGAGTGGAAGTGAACAGACCTCCATTCTGGAAATTATTTTTCTTCTTTTCTAGCTCTGTAATTTCAAGTTTAAATATCACATTCCCTCTATGTTAGAAAGACAGATGTACATGCTCCTGTTCACCTTGACCTGAAAATATATCTGTACTCTGAAGCATATGTTCTTCTTTAATTTGCAGCTATCTTTTCAGATATATCAGGGGCTGTCTACTCAGCTATATGACTGTGCTGTGACAATGTTTTTTCCACCAGAAAAGGTTTACAGGAGCAGCATGCAGAATACTGTAAAAGGTATAGTTTCTGCAGCAAGTTTCCTTCCCCAAGAGATCACATCTGTAAAGTTTGCTGTTTTTTTTTTTCCTTTTTTTACAATGGATAACACCTGTTGAAACTTTTGTGCTGAAAAAAAGACACGTACTGGCAGAAAAAAAGCAAAAGCAGAGTTTTCTGGCTCTTTTGACCTCCATAAACACCAGATGCATTACAGCTGGAGCCTGGAAAAGTCATCATGTCGTCATAAGTTCCATAATAAATGCAGTACAAGTGTGCAGCCTGCAGGCAATTCATATGAAGGTGATTTCGATTCATATGAAGGTGATTCGGTGTCAGAAGAAGATCGCATATAGTGGAATGACTCTCTAGTTCATTAAATAAATACATTCACTGGTGAACAGCTAGTCCAAATTTATGCAAGGGTAAGAAATGTGTATATGGGATGGAAAAGAGAGGAAGATTTAATGGGAAACAAAGATAAAAATGAAAAATTTACCAAACTTTGTAATTCTTTACAAAAACTGCAACATTTTGTACTTCGATCAGTCTCCTCTCTTTCCTCTTTCTACCCTCAGATGGTCAGTGAATAAAAATACTGACATGCTTGATAAAAAGTGCATCTGAATATGTGTCCTGACAAATATAATCATGGTAAATGATAAGATATGTCAAGTTGCTTGTAACAACATAACCTTTGGATGTTGACTTTTTTCCCTGGTTACAGTCACTTCATTCAGAAACTCACAACTGTGCTTAACCCATCAATTTGGGGCCCATTAGGATAATGTCAGTATATAATTTTCGACTATAACATAATGTTAATGATACTGCCAGTCCTACAATCCTCTTACTTCCCTCCCCTTCATCTCCTACCACCTTTTCAAGTTTTTTAATTACTGGGAAGCTTCTAAACCTGTCTTTAAATGAAGGGTATATGTAAAGAATTTAAATTAATTAGAATGAATTTTTTTAAACTCTTCCTCCATTTGACCCCCATTCAAATACCAGAAGCTATTGCCAGCTTTAACCACAGTATCCCTGTAAGATACATCAACTGCCAGTTACTTGCATGCTCAGCTGTGATGGCTTGTGGCAATTTATTTTGTTTGCTAATTTTTTTGTTAGCTCTATCAGCTCAAACACTATCTGCACATGAAAGTTTTTCCCAATTACAAAGGTTCCCTGGGAAAGGCAGAGAGCTAGAAGACAAAAATGTGCATTAACAGGCAATGTATTAACAAGAGAACCTATGGGCCGTCAGAAAGATGAAAGCAAAAAGGAAATTGTTGGAACTCATAATGATGCTTCTCTCCAGAATTTGTTCCTCACTCCTGTGCAAATTAATCTCAACCTACTGACCTTCAGAGATGCTGGAAGACTCCTCTGTTTGATGAGTCTGGCCTTTGAGAGAAATTAGAAAAAAGGAGAGAAACAGTTATCCTGAGGTGATACAGCATTTGGCAAGGTTTGAATAGACTTGTAAGGCCTGCTTGTTTGAATGAAGCTAGGAACTTTTCTCCTATGTATGGTGTAGCTAGCCCTGTGTAAGAGTGAGATGATAGGACAGCAGAAACAGAATAAACCAGAATGAACTCGCGTGATTCTTTCATTTGTTTGGTGCAAACAATCATAGTTTGCTTAATATTTTATGTTATGAAAGTTTTTACACCCTTTTCTGTTTGCCTTGAATTAATGTGGAATGCGATTTGTATGGGTCTAATTCTGGTATCCTTGGCTGAGCAGAACTAAAGTACAGGCCACATGATTTGACACAAAATTTCTGTTCTGAGCATCTGTGTATTCTTCCAGATAAAAGCACAGCAGGCAAGTGTCTTCTTATATCCATATTTATAGTAGCAAACTTTTGTATGATGGTGATCCTTTGTATGGGAAGGTACCACTTCACAGGTATTCTGTGGCTGCACCCATGGCATCAGAAAACAGCCAGAGCACCTCTGTCACCTGCTTTTGAATGCAAAGCTGTACTCCCATACTGTGCTGTTTCTACACAAGTGTGATTTTGTAGATACAGCAAGCATGACAATCAGTGAACCTCAGCTAGGATAGAGCCTTGAACTGGAAACAAACTGACAAAACCAGCTGTGTGAAATTCATACACAGATCTAATTTTAATAGGCATTTAATACTAAAGTTGGCTATAAGGCATAAACACGCAAATTCCTTATGCACAGAAAGCAGAACTATGCAATGTTTTCACAGGGCAAAGCATAAGGGATAGTTGTTCTTCACTGTAAAAGTAAGTAGAAGGTCCTTCTACTCAGTTGACATTGTTGGTAAAAAGTGAAAACCAGTACTTTTTATGAGAATGAAAGGACTGATCTAGGAATACCTTTCAACATCATAGATGAGGTGAAGCAATAGAAAGACACTTTTTGCTAAGAAAACATGTATCCTTGAATGCTGCAGCACATGGTAGGCCTACTGTAACTCTCACCTGGAGTGCACATTAAGCTTTTGGATGGTCTTGAGTTAGAGAGGGTTAAAGTTTGAAGAACGCTGCTTAACTAAACAAACCCTTTTTTTTTGTAGGAAGGACATAATTTAGGGGGGTTTGTGGTTGTGTGGTTTTTTTTATTTTTGTTACCGTTTGATAAAATCTTTTTCTTTTTTTTTTTTTTTATCTTTAATAATGAGAGAATGTTTATAATATTCCCTTGAGAATACCTCACAGTCATGATTCCCAGGTCAGCACATCATCAGGAATGCCTTTTTTTTGTAGGAAGGACATAATTTAGTGGGGTTTGGGGTTGTGTGGGTTTTTTTATTTTTGCTACCGTTTGATAAAATATTTTTCTTTTTTTTTTTTATCTTTAATAATGAGAGAATGTTTATAATATTCCCTTGAGAATACCTCACAGTCATGATTCCCAGGTCAGCACATCATCAGGAATGCAATATCTAACATTTTCAAGATCATTTTCAAGGCTCTGCAGGCACCAACAGCCCTGACTATTCCTGTCCAGCTTCCCCCGGGGCTCCCCACCCTGCCCGCGGCCCAGGACCCCGTTTCAGCCCCGCGGGGCCATCAGCCCCTGCCCCAGTGACACCGCAGCAGGATCGGTCTCCCGCTCCCCACAGCCCTGCCCTGCCTGGCCACGGACCCTGCTGAGCCGGGCCCACCCGCAAGCCTACGTTCCAGCCTCATCCCTATCCCTGTCCCCAGGGAGATTCCTGATGCTCAGGGGCTGGGGTGCCCTGGTGCTCCCTGGCTGCTCTGCTCCCGGCTGGGGTGGTGGGACAGGCCCCAGCTGCCAGGCTCTGCCCTGATGGACCCCCTGGGGAGCCCCTGTCACTCCTGGCCCCTAGTCCACAGAGAGCTGCTGTCCTGCATGGCACCCACACAGTCTCTTCTGGGCCACTGTATCTGCAGGAAATTAATTAAACCAGAACTTGGTATAACTTTGAGACTGTAATTTTTGTAGGAAAAGTGGTGTGTAATGTCCAGACTCCTGTCATAAAAATATCTACTCAGAAATTCTGAGATACTAGTGGCCCTATCTGAAGTCTTACCTTATTTTCTTATTACCTTATTTTCTTTTATCTTTCCCAAGTTCTCCTCCTCTTTTTTAAAATGCTCGGTTGTGTCATTCAGTCAGATTCATGTGTTGTATTATACATATGGATAAAAGGGGTTGGTACAGGAGAAGGACAAGAAGAGGCAGATTAATCTATTCCAAAACAATAATTTTTAAATTACATTAAAGATACTCATTGTTCAGAACTTAGACTGAGAATTAAAAGTATTGATGAGAACATTACAAAGGTCCTTTACTTCAAGAAAAATTTTCCCATTTCTTTTTCCAATATTTCCTCTGAAAAACGAAAAAGAGATAGTATAGAAAGCCTTGATTCCTTCCTTAAATTTCAAACTGATCCAGGAACAGAAATGGTTTTGATTTTTACCAGACACTTCTGAGAATTTTAGTTCTGGACACAGGAAATATGCTTAATAGTTTGGCCAATATGTCTGTCATCTACAGTCATAGAAATTATAACCGGAATTAACCTTGAGAGTCATATAAGTGATTCCTTTACTTTCAAATTAACTATGTCCAAACCATTTGTACCAAATATTTGTCAAATCAGTCCTTAAGAACCTCCTGTAATGGAAATGTTTTTCTTATTCCCCGTAGACACTAAGAATAAATTATTCCCTTCTTCTTTGCAACAACAACACTTATTCATACAAATACTATGCCCTCAGACTTCTACAGACTAAACAATCCTCATACCTACAGTCATTCTTTGTAGGTCATGTTTCCTGTATTTCTGCACGTTCTTGTTACATGGTCTCTGCACTATGAGCAAAGCAGTTTTTTGTTTTTTTTTTTCTTTCAGTCTTACAAGCAACAGTCATGTTTATATATCTCAGCACTTGTCTCCCTTTTTGCTGCAACTTGACATTTACTGATTTATATTAAGATTAGAAACTGTCAAAGACAGACTGAAGAACCCTGCTCAAAACTGTCTGTAATTTTCATGGTTAATCTCTGATTTAGTCATCCTGTACAGTTTTCCAGAAAGCTTTACTCCCACTCTATAATTTCTTCTTTGCTTTGTACCATGTGTCCTAAGAGTTATTGTAAGGTCATCTGAGCCAATGCTAAAAGTTAGAAAGAGACAGTGACTTACACTTCTCTCTACCCATAGGACCTTTTTTTTTTTTTTTTTTTTTAAATTGCATTGCTCTGAAGGGATTTGTTCTTCATACTGTCTTTCATTTTCCAAAGGCTATATATAGATCAGTTGATGATTTTGTTCCAGTACACTTCTGGGAACTGAGATTAGACTACGAGATCAGGAAGCTTGTTCCCTCTCTCTCTTCTTCACCTCCCCCATTTTTTAAAGCTGCATACTATGTTCTTCCTCTTCTGCTCTGAAAACCCCAGCTGTCCTCCAAGAGTTCTCAAAGGTAACACCAAATGGCTCTGAGATTCCTTTGATAAATTCTTTCTTCCTCCAGGTGACTTTCACTAGATTTAGTAGTTTGAAGCAATCCAGTCATTAATGTATGAACAACAGTGTTAAAAATGGAAGGGGGGAATGCCTTGACATCTCATTTGAATATTTTGCATAGCTCTTGGATAATCTTGAATCTTAACAGGAGCTGGGAACCAAGGTGGGATTTTGCAACCTCAGAAGAGTTTTCCTTCTTCCATGAGCACAGAAGAGGCATGGGAAACTTGAGGTCACTGAATTCACAACACAGTGGGAGCTGTGAGCCAGCACTGGGAGCACGTGAAACGAATGGCACTGCTCATCAGCCAGCTTGCTTCTGGGGTGCAGTTTCACAATTAGCTTCAGTCCATTTAAACCACACTGATGTGAAAAGAGATAATTCAGCCCTGTCCCTGTGTGTCTGTTGGGAGCAAGAGCAGGACTTCTCTTTTAGAAACAGTATGGTCTTAGATTGACGTGAACTGACTAAGCCAAACAGTAAGAATGTGGGCTCTCAAAACAGTATTTTCCACTGTAATGACAGGTGAAATAGTTCTTCCTGAGTTCCTCTAGAAATGTTGAATGCAGCCATCTCTCCTTCTCCATTCCTTTTAGGTGCTGGTAGAACAGGCAGCTGCATGCTATCATACCTGGATATGCGTTAATGCTCAGTTATTAACTCAGCAGTGTGAGGATGGCTGGTTAATTATGTCAGCAGAAAGATTTCTGAAGATGAAATAACAATAGCTGCTAGAGGACAAGGTCATGACTTAGTTGTCCCACCAAAATCAGAGAATGCCCACTTAGTTAACAGATATGTTTTGCAGATTGAATTTATTATGTGTTTAATCTAGGAAGCGATGTACATGATGATGTGTGCATTTGAAAGGTGATGAAGCCCATATCTGGTATGGATTTGTGGGAAGAAAAAGCAAAGATAAATTAATAATTACTTTAAATATGTAGCAGAATACATGATAACATCAGAATATGCGGTAACAAACCCAACATATTTTTCCTCTTTGAAATGGAGGCACCAGTATATACTGGGGCCACTCAGCTGGAAAGCAGATTTGCAGAAAAGGACGAGTGGGTCCTGTTGGACATCAAGTCAAAAATGAACCGGCAGTGTACCCTTGCGGCAAAGAAGGCTAGCAGTATCCAGGGCTGCATTAGGCAAAGGACTGTCAGCATGTCGAGGGAGGTGATCCTTCCCCTCTACTCAGCACCGCTAAGGCCACACCTGGAGTACTGCGTCCAGTTCTAGGCTCCCCAGTACAAGAGAGGTATGGAGCTAATGGAGAGAGTCCAACGAAGGGCCAGAAAGATGATGAAGGGAGTGAACTATCCAGCCAGTGAGGAAAGGCTGAAAGACCTGGGACTATTTAGCTTACAGAGGAGGCGGCTCGGGGGGATCTTCTCAGTACATATAAATACTTGAAGGGAGGGTCTAAAGAAGACAGAGGGAGGTTCTTAGTGGTTCCCAGTGACAGGACAAGGGGCAATGGGCACTAGCTGAAATGCAGGAGGTTCCATCTGAACATCAGGAAACATCTTTTTACTGTGAGGGTGATCAATCACTGGCATGGGTTGCCCAGACAGGTTGTGGAGTCTCCATCCTTGGAGATCTTCAAAAGTCATCTGGACATGGTCCTGGGCAACTGGCTCTAGATGGCCCTACTTGAGTAGGGGAAGTGGACCAGATGACCTCCATAGGTCCCTTCCAACCTCAGCCATTCTGTCATGCTGTGATGTTGTCATTCTATGAAATTTCTCTTTCAAAATTTTCTGTTGTACGTCAGTGCAAGAACAGGGAGTACTACCAGTATTTTCTTGTATGTCCCAGTATGAAGAAAAGAAAAACCCTGAAGCCACAGGAATTGTTTGTGGAGGGTGAATTATTCTGCAGTGTCTCAGTAAGCAGTTAATTAAGCTCTTGGCCTTCTGCTGTTGAAAGTTAGCTTTCGTTAAAGAGACCCTAATATTTCATGCACAGCTTTCAAAATAGTTCTGCTCAATTCCCATTCATTTGAATAATTTATAACGAGTCCTCAAATACCGTCTCAAATATTTGGCTAGAGTTAGTTGGTAACGAAGATTCACAAATATGTCAGGTGTTCATTAATCAAAGCACGAACGGATAGTGAGCCAATGCTGCTCAGCTAAGGAGAGGTGGTGATTAGTGTTTTTCACCGCCTTTTCTAGTACTGCTAACTGCTGTGCCGCTTGCAACGTATTTCCACTAGATGGCAGGCTGTGCTTCAAAATAGACATTTTTTACACTGTTAATATAACTAGGCTTGAATGATAGCTTTTGTGATAAGTACCCCGCATTTTAAAGACTTAGAGTAGCAGAAAGAAGATAGGTGCGCATAATATAACCAACGATTAATGAATCAGATGTAGAAGCCATGGAGCTGTCACTATTGCTTAAATTTACACAGATACAGAGATGCAGAATCATTGTAACTCTGTACCAGTTTAGTACTGAGACAGTGTCACTGAACTCAGTGAGATAAGAATTATACCATTCTGTTGCTGCATAATTCCAAAGATTTCTTACTCATCTTATTAGCATTGGCCTGTTTAGACCTCATTAGTTTACTGTTATGTAAAAATGACATATAAAAAACAAACAAACGTGAAATCCTTCTTATTAAGCTATGTTGAACATGCATTTTACTGTATTTCTGAACCCTTTAAATTGTCCCATTATTTTGTAATTCCATGCTACAAAATTAAGAGTTAGTAAATTGATTTTAATTTTTAAGCTGTCAATTAAATCAAGATGATAATTTGCTTTCCTAGTACATCTAAAGGTAAGCTTTTGTCTTCTCATAAGTCTTGAAGCCTAAATTACTACTGTTTAACATTTTACCATTTAAATTATGTACTTATATCATTGCTGTAAAATGGCTAAGATCATTCCTGAGTCATTACTATGCAGTCAGGTTCAGCATGAGTTACAGATAACAGCCAGTGATATTGGAAGCACTCATCTGAGACACAATCCACTCATACTGGGAGGATTCTTCAACACAGTGTGGAAGTGACTGGATAAACTATAACACAGGATGAAGATGGCAAGGCTAAATTGAACTCTTGAGGTAGGAAGACCAGGGTCATGAAAGACTGAATATGCATGACAGAAGAAAGGAATGTATAACAATCCAGGAAGAAAGAGAAAGGAAGGGAAGGATGTTAAAGGATAAAAAAGATGGAAATGAATATTTATGGGGAGTTTGAAAAGAGGAAGCCTAAGGACTGAAAAATTAAAATTTAATTTAGAAGCCCAAAAAAACCCCTTTCATAAACAGCTTATCTTGAGATGGAGTTATGTCTTCTTAAGTGTTCATCTTAACTTACAGGGTTATCTCAGAGAGGGAGCTTCCAATTAATCCTAACCGTTCCTACAAGCCCTTATCTTTCCTTTTCCTTTTCTTTGTTATTATGGTGCTACATTTAATGACAATATATTTTAGTTCAATTTCACTCGTGCAAAAGGAAAATTTAAGGGAAATACAAAATATCTAACATACTAGGTCTTCTCTGTTCAGAGGACATTCTTCTTTAAATGAAATTCTGTTTTAAAGAGTTTCTTTTTCTTCTTAAAAAAAAACCAGATATGCTCCCCTCCAAAAAAACGCCACAACTCAACAGGGATTTCTATATGAAGTGTAGTCAGTCTTCTGGAACAACAACAATAACAAAATCTGGCCTTGCAAATGCAATCAAAACTTAAGCATCTTTGGCTTGTTTTTTCCTTCCTCTGTTTTGCCACAGTCAGTAATGGGTACTTGAAAGTTGGTCTGAACCTTGGTGTCATTTTATAATTGCACTGGCTTCAGTAACTTTACATAGATTGTATTGAAATCAACAGTCATAGAAACTTGATTCTGAAAGTGCATGGGAATGAAATTATTCTGGTTCTTTACCAGCTCTAGAAAAAAAGTCAACAGTATGGAAAATAACTGTAAAAATCTATAGAGGTCATAATTAAGCTTGTTTAGAAAAAATCTAGATTCTGAATGAGACTCAAGCAAACTGTCTGAAAATATGGATTACTTGATACTGCATATGTTTCAGGGACATGTAGAACATTTTTTCTTCTGATCATATCTTTTAATTATTTAGTGGAAATATCTTGGAGGGAAATATAGAGAACACTTCTTTCTGCAAAACCAACTTCTTATTCAGATATACGTATTCCTGAACATGAGTTTTAATTTTACCATAAATAGCACCACAACATCTTGATGTTTGTGATATTTATCTTTTGTTTTTGTTTTTGTTAGGAGTTGCTGAGTTCAGTAGCCTGATGGAGGCAAGGCTGCTGCAGCTCCCTCTTCCCAGGTCCAGCTAGAAGCGTAAGCTGAGCACACCTTCCCAACAGGCAGACATGCAAACACACATATAGAACACATAGAATCATAGAATCATAGAATACTTTGGGTTGGAAGGGACCTTTAAAGGTCATCTAGTCCAACCTCCCTGCCATGGGCGGGGACATCTCCAATTAAATCAGGTTGCTTAGAGACCCATCCAACCTGACCTTGAATGTTTGCAGGGATGGGGCATCCACCACCTCTCTGGGCAACCTGTTCCAGTGTCTCACCACCCTCAGCGTAAAAAATTTCTTCCTTATATCTAGTCTATATCTACCCTCCTTTCGTTTAAAGCCATTCCCCCTTGTCCTGTCATATATACATATAAGCACACGTGGCCACAAGGATCAACACAGACAGAAAACATGGCACTCACATGAACATGAATGACACCAGTGGCCCACCATCATCTTCCCCTCTCTGGCTGATCAAGATGAAGGCCTGTAACTGGCCCTAGACACTCAGCCTACCCAGTAGCTGGCCCCTGGATCCCCTGGTTTTCAGTTAACTTATGCACAGACACACATGTTCACACACACACACATATGCAAACAGGTTTCTCAGTTGACCCCACCAGATCTCACAGGCTCTGCAGAGCAGTTAGAAAATAGAAATGGAGTTTAATGAGGAGACAGGACACAGTGCGGGTATCAGGTGCAGGACATGGCCACCCAAGCGCACTGACCAGCATCTATTTACATGACTAACCTCTTTTATCCCCTTATTCCTCTATTTTCCTATGTTTATTTCTCTCCACACCACCTTGATCCCTCCCTTTCCTGCCTTTGATTCTGCCCGTAACATTCCATACTAAGTCTTGTGAAATCCAAAAATGCTGCTTCCTTGCATCACAACATTAGCCCCATAACACTAGACAGTAATACCCCTCAGACTGCAAGGCAACCTGGAGAGCTGCTCCTGCTGACTCATGGTGATAGGTGTCCCACCCAGCCCATCAGGCTGAGGCTCTCCTGGGACAGCTGGGAGAGGGGCCAGGGCAGTGACTTGTCTCCTTGATTAGATTATTGCTATTTTTCCTCTGTGATCCTTCTTGTTTGTGGATCCTTCTTGAACCTTTAATCACATAACCTGACAGTTTCAACATGATTCTTCCTTTAAGGAAGACATAAAAATATATTAGTCTGTTTAGAACCAAATATCCTGTTTTCAGCACATCTGGAATAGTATACACTGAATGTGTGCATGGGGGGAAAAAACCATCAAACCACAACAATTTATATATTTTAACATCTCTGTCTGCTCTTCTATTCCAGTCTCTTGAATTTTGTATTCATTCAGCCTTCCTGCCACTAGATTTTTATTGCAAATATTGACTACAATCTCTTTTAACTATATCTTATGTAATAAAATTTCCTAAATTTTATTTTTATAGGAATGGGTTCTAATTTAACCATTTAAGAGTAAAGCTGCATTTTCTTTAGGCTGCTTTATGGAGTCCAGTGTACTTAGCAAGCTCCGGCTTTTTATATGCACCACACTCTCCAGAATATTTTAGACTTTATGAGATCAACAGACCTCAAATGTTCACCATCTCCTAGCATTTTATTACGCTGGGTCTGTTTCCTAAGATGGTTTTTCCATTTGCCACTGATCCTGTTGTTCATTGATCAATACAGAGGTAGTCTTATTCCACCTTGAAGTGCCTAAATGCTGCTTTAGTGATTGTAGAATGGATATCCTTGGTTGAATTGTCAAGGAAATTGAAATCCCACTGGTCAAAAGGTCTTTTTCTTAAACCAAGGGCTTTCCTGCTCCTCTGGAATTGCTTTTCACCTTGATCATGGCACTTTGTACATCTTTCCTCTGAACATCCTGTACGTACTTCTACATTTCATGATTACTGTTTTTCTGTATAGGATTTTCTGCTTTTGTTTCTCAAACTCTGTTTCTCTTCCCACATGTGTGTGCTGTAAGATAGTGACTTACATAACATATATACATACTATATGTAGAAATTAACCCTTTAGTCAGATTGCCCAGCTATACTGAATACTTTAATCTCTTTTTAAGGTAACTAAGAACTTAAATGCTTCCTAGTTCTTGATCTTAATACCTTTCTGAAAACAAAAAAAAAAAGTTCCACATTGAAAAACAAAATCCATGCTACAGGGTCCTATTCCTATTCTTCAGTGATAGAGAAATGATGAACCCATGAACTCATTTCCAGAAGACTGGACATCTTATTCTGTCTCATTCTTTGGACAAATAATAATGTAGTCAAAAAGCAGTGTTTGTTATTGTAAAATTTTGGAAAGAAAGGTGTTCATTATGAAAAATAAATAAATACATTTCAAATCTGTTCTTGACTTTCCCAAAATTTGGAAGTGAATTAGGGATAAATCTGGAAGACTAGCTTTCTTTGCGAGGGAAAATAAAAGATAGAAGCCAGATGCAACTTCATGTTTTTACATGAAGGAATAGGTCAGAGGCAGACTGTATGAAAAAGGCTCTGGCAAACTGAAATTATCTACCCATGGTTAAAGTTGGGTTTTGACTTAAAAATGAACATTCAGAACAGTGTATTTCATGGCCGATGTTTTTTCAACCAGTCAGGAATACATTGTCTCATGTCTCTTCCAAATACAGAAATAACTTTCACTATAAAACTGAAGCTTGCTTTACAGACCTTCAAAGGCATCTGTCTCCATTGATTCCACTGGGAATTTTATCAAGTTAGTTCACTCACATCAAATTTTGGTGTAACTGAGATTTCTAAGTTAAGCAGACTGGATCACAGCTGGCATTGGTATTTTACAGTCTTCAAACCCTATGCTTTCTCCAGTATTCTAAATATACCTTTTAAAAGCCTCAGGGAAAATGGTGGATTCCTTTTCTCCTGTATAAAGTAGTTCTTTTCTTTAAATTGAAGGAGAACAATTTGAATAAACATGGTGTGGATCAGTAAACTAATTTTTAAGTCATCACCTTCTCCAATTGAAACATTTTCACATTAATAATGGTTCCTTTCTTCTGGGTAGAGTAATTTCAATCCTTGAAAGTAACCTCATCTGAAGGATAATGCTATTTTGATTTTTTTTCCACAGAGTTTTTATTTAGCCTTCTACCTGTTAAGGCCATGGTAGCTTTCTCAGAATCACATAATCACTGGAAATCATCTAGTCTAACATGCCTGCTCAGACGTGGATCAACTAGAACAGGTTGTTCGGCACCATGTCCACTCAGCTTCTGAATATCTCTGAGGATGAGGACTTCACAACCTCTCTGAGCAACCGTTTCCAACATTTCACCATCACCAGGGTAAAAAGAGTTTTTTCTTATATTTAAGTAGAACTTGTGCACATTACCTCTTGTCCTGTCACTGGATACCACTTCTTTAGTCCATCTTCTCTATTCCATCTTCCTTAGTCTCCCTCATCAGGTATTTATATACAATGATATGTTCCCCCCGAACCTTCTCTTCTCCAGGCTGAACAGTCCCAGCTTCCTCAATGTCTCCCCATATGACAGTTGCTCCAATCCCTTAATCATCTTTGTGGTTCTTTGCTGTACTTGCTTCACCTCACTTGTCCACTTATCTAGTCTGTATTTCTTCAGTTTGTCAATGTGGATGTACTGAAGTAAAGATAACATTCACTGTTCTCCCCTTATGCACTGAGCCAGACATTTTTTCATAGAAGTCTATCAGGTTAGTCAGGCATAATTTCCACTTCACTGACTTCTGCCAATTACCTTCTTGTCCTGCATGTATATGGAAATGGCTTCCAGAAAGATTTCCTCCATCACTCTCTCAGGGTCCAAGGTGAGGCTGACTGGTGGTTAGTTCCCTGGGTCCTCCTTTTTGAATATTGGAATGACATTTGCTTTCTTCCAGTCCTCAGAAGTCTGCCCCAGTCACTATGATCTTTCAAACACAATCAAGAGTGGCCTTGCAGTGACGTCAGCCAGCTATCTCAGCACTTGTGGGTACATCCCATCAGGTCCCATGGACCTGTGTATGTCCAACTTGTTTAAGTGTTTGCTAGGTTGATCTTCCTCCGTTGAGGGTCAGTCTTCCTTACTCCACACTTTCCCACAGGTCTCAGGGGCCTGGGACTCCTGAAGGCCGATATCAGGTGGTTCAAGTTCCCCATGAGAAACTGCAAATATGAAGCTTCTTCCAGTTTTCTGAAGAAGACCTCATTCACTTCTTCCTGATCAGGCAATCTATAGGAGACATCCACTGCAACATTGCCAGCATTGGTCTGCTCTCTAATCCCGACCCATAAGCTCTGAACTAGTTCATAATCTGTCCCAAGGCATCCATTGATGCATTTCTGCTTCTGTCTGTCTTCCTGCCCTCATTATCCTAAGGACTGAAGATTTAGATCTTCATTCCTCATTTGGTGACTAAAGTAACTGAGAGGGGCTTTTTTGTGGCTATGGTTGCTTTCTTCATAAGTGTCTTATAATAAATAACTGATTGTAAAACATCATTATGATTTCTGGCTACTTTTTTCTAAATTCTCTTTAAAGCACAAATATCCCATACAACCACTTTTAGTGGAACAGAACTTTTTAAACATCTTTTATTTCTACCTTTGGATTACACCCCAGCGGTCTATGCTTCTCATTTGATTGCTGAGAGAGAGAGAGAGAGGAAAAAATGTCTTTCAGGTAACCTAAAAGAGAACACAAATTCATGAAGACTACTTTTCAATGTTTTGTCACAACCAATGAATGGATGAATAAATAAATAAAAATCCTAGCAAATGCTGGCTTGGGATGAAACCACCCTCCTTTTTGTGTATATCTTCACTGGTAACATACTTCCTATTATTACTATCTGTCTGTAATGAATTGCAGTCCTGCCTCTTTCCCCTCCTGATGTTTTATTGAGCCGAAACTTCCATTTGTGAAAAAATAACTTAGCAGACAGGATACAGTGTTGTCTTCCAGTATCTCCCACTCTATTACTACAGCAAGAGTTCATTCTCAAACAAGTTAATAAAACTTAAGAGGTTCTCTCACTTGACTTATTGGTCTTTTAACCAGGTGGAAATTTATTACAGATTAATCCATTCAGAAAGACAATCTGTTCCGTCTTGGCAACTACTTCAATGACTCTAAATCAGCTGAGGTTCACCTGGAAACTTGTCTACCATTTTCATTCAAATCTGAAACTTCTCTTTTGTGTGCTGTTACCAGACAAGATAGTTTCAATAAGGCTTGTTTAATATGTTTAAGACTAAAATTTCAGATTCTGACTGAAAATCAATGGAAGAGTAACAGTAAAAACCTGAAGTTGTTGGTTTGAAGCTAGAGAGAAATAAGAATGTTGGACAAACATCAGTCAGTATGTTTGAGATCCCTTTGTTTATCCCTCACATCACATCAAAAACCTCATTATCCTGACTCAGTTAGAAAGCTCTTTGGGTATGTGTGAAAGAAGATTGTGACAACAATCAAGTGGGTGGAGCACTCTACAGCCCTGGAGCAAAGTGGCATGGCATACACCATGTCCCTATACATAAATTCTTAAAAGAGGATGGTCACTTACTTACCAGAGGCCTTGTCAAGGAGTGTTTCCCACAAGCTTTTCTACCTACTTATTGGCAAACCTCTTTAACACAACACCCAAGATATACACTCACCACTCATCTGTATGCCAGCTGCCTCCTGTGACTGTGCATCTAGGCAATTTACTGTGAGGTGGCAAACCTGGAAGTACAAGGCTGGGTTATTGTGTCATCAGTGTCAGACAGATCATCATTGCATGCTGCCCCTTGAACAGACTCTCCTGGTAAGTCATTCCAACTGTCATGATCCAGAAGGTTTCAGCCCTCCGGCCCTTGTACCCCCACAGTACAAGTGCATAAAATCATCATCTATCTAGAGTAAGTTTCACTACATTTGTCACAAAATCTTACCAACTGGTATCTTTTACCTTACCCTAGGAATAACCAAACTAAGAAAAATTGGAATCTCTATGCTCTTCCTGTCAGCATAGAGATGTCTTTGCCATTCCTTGCTGAACTGTGCCATTTTTAAGAAAGCTCCTTGCTTGAAGGGGAGGAAGCAGGTCAGGTCATATGCATGCACAGGATCGATTTTGTGCAGAAGATAATTGCTCCCCTGTGTTTAGCACTGCTGTCCCATATATGTTCTAATGGTGGCATATTGGTCAGTGAGTTTCCTCATTACTATGCAGATATACTCAATGGTGCTGCTGCTTTGTCATCCGTAGTTGCCCTGCGAGACTTTCTATGGAAAATATGACAGATTCTTTTTCTCCCATAGTACATTTCTTGGCTTTTGACATGATGAGAAGACATAGGATGGGTTTGTTTACTGGGACAATATTGGAGGACTATGCCAAAGAGAGCATGCCAAAGTAGCATATCTTCATTTTTTTCTGCGTATTAAGTACATGATTTTGCCTACTGCATTTCCCTAAATTATATCCATATGTTGTTTGGGAAAATGATAGTTGAAATGGGCCCAAACCATGCCAAAGAGTGCCATCGTTCAACAGCATGGAGAGTGGTATCCCAGAATCTGAACGTATTGCCCAGAATTGCGTCTAACCAGAAGAGGCTCAGATCTTTCACCCTTAGAAGCGACCAAGTATTTTTTTAGAGTGGCTGCACTTTGGACCATGGTTTTATCATCACTGTTATTAGATTTTTGTGAAACAAAACACTACAGTGGAAATTGAAAACAGGTTATTTGTTAGTACACTTCCATCAATACACATACACATGCATAGGTGGTAATTACAAACATAAATGTGGTATGTTATTCATTATCTCAGTGATACTATGGGCTGCTTTTTGCTCATCCACATTGTGCAATATGAGATGACAGTCCTTTTGCACCATAACAGGTTTTGATTCTCAAGGTCAGCAAAGGCTCCAGAGAAAGATCTTTGAAATGTCTTGTAGTTCTACTGCAACACTACTTTCAAACCACAGCATCATCTGCAACATGGTCTGGAGATTGGTAGTATCTTTACTAGTAGAAACACAGAGAACTCCAAATAGTAGCATTTTTATCTTGATGAACATGGGTCTCATTCAGCAAGATAAGATATAAAAGGTTGTGGAGGTACTGTGTGTTCAACTGGCTGCCTTATTAGCTATCCTTTTTGATGAAAATAAGGGGTCACTCATCACTGAGGAGCAAACTTATCCATGCTACTTTTTGGGAGCAATCCTGGAAGTTAACTATCCCTAGAACCATTAGCAGGCTTTGTCTAACAAAGAGCTAGTTAGGGTGACCTAAAACAAACAAACAAACAAACAAACAAACAAACAAAACTCTATAAAAACTAAAACCCAAGAGTGAAGTTATTAAGCATTGTGAGTGACCGAAGTTGCTCAGTCCCATTCATTGTGGTTTTTTTTGTTAAGTCAGGCATGCATCAGATGACTAAATAATTTACTGTTTTTTTAGTTTTATTTGGGGGAGGGTAGAAGAAAGTTCCTTTAAAGTAGTGTAGACATGCCCTAGGTAGCTACATCACACTAGACTTTGAGATGTTTTCAGATCAATCTCTTTTTCCTGTCCCAAAAGGTGTCCTAAAAGCATTTACTGTCCTGTGGATACATGATCTTTAAAAGAAAACAAACAAACAAACTAAACCGAAAAAAATGTCTCTGGGTTAAGTTAAATCTTTTTCAGAGGAAATGTTTTTTAACCTCAGAACATTACTAGTCATCTAATACCTTTAGATTTTTCTGCTGTGTAAAATTGCATGATAAATATATGGAAGTTCCAATCTCCTTTCCACCCTCAGTAGTCTGCTGCTTAGATTTCAATTTCCAGTCTGGGTTAGAAATACTCTTGGAAACTGATATGTCTATGCACAAGTGGAATTAGATTGCTTTTAAGCTAGAGGTTCTTAAATGTGCAGCCTGAGTCAGATTCCTTTCTTTGGTTTAGTCACATCAGTGTAAAAGTGTAAAAAACCATTGTCCTGATTAGTATAGGCAGGCCTAACTGACTGCACAATATGCATGTAAAAAGAGCTCAGTGCACTGTGCAGAAATATACTAGATTGATTTGCAAACTGTATTATGTCCACTGCGGTATTTCAGTAATACCAGTCAGTGATGGATGACAACATTTGAATTTTGTTACCACTATTTCTGGTATTTTGCATTACATTCAGCTCAGGTTTCATAATCCTCTTAAACTTTGTGGACATGTTACCACAGTGATGTTTTGAGGAACAGTTATTAGGCCAGAACTCTTTTGTTTCTCTCTAATTTCTGCTCCCCAGTTCAAGTGCACTCTCAGGATGTTCAGGACCTGTCCCTTGAGGGATTTTGCCTCTTGGTGGGGACCACAGCATCAGGGAGCTGGACCCATTTGTCTTACAGGAGGTCCTCTTTTCGAGAAAATATATGGCAATGCCTGGCACTATAAATAGAGCACTGCATCAGAAGAGTGAAGAGCGCCGCTGGACGACACAGGCAAAGTGACTCTGCTTCTAGTTCCTGCCACCCTTCTCTGCCCTGCTAGAACAGGGGGCTGGTGTCCCTGGCACCATTTCGGCTCTGGAAAGAGGGATGAGGAAGCAAGGATGAACAGGAGCCAGGGCAGATGACCAGCTTTACATTGCATCTGTGATGGACCCTGCAGTTTTGTGATTTCTTCTACTGCTCTCACTTTACTTGTTTGTTACTATAAAGGGAAATTAGACTGTACATAGATTGTAATCCCTCTGAACATCAGGAAACACTTTTTTACCATGAGGGTGACTAAGCACTGACACAGGTTGTCCAGAGAGGTGGTGGTGTCTCTCTCCTTGGAGATATTGAAAAACGGTCTGGACATGGTCCTGGGCAGCCGGCTCTATATGGCTCTGCTTGAGCAGGGGATTTGGAGCAGATGACCTCCAGAGGTCCCTTCCAACCTCAACTATTCTGTGATTCTGTGAAACTTCAGTAGTTTGTATACTCAGCATTACTGTATGCATTCTCAAACTTATACACGTGTTTGTATATAGTATTATCTCTGGTTTCACTGAGATTTACTTTTCTTTTGCAGGATCTATTCATTAGTCAGGCTTTGTGGTTTTTTCAACTAGATGTGACAGTATAACATGTGAGTGCTTGTACGGATACTGCCTCTAGAGTTTTTAACCTATGGAGCCAAATGTAAAGCTATATAACTTGGATCAAGGCTTCTCAGAAAAGCAGGCAATCTTTGCCATACCCTCCAAGATAGTGGAAGACACAGAGATAATGGAAGTGGAAGAGCTGGGAACTTGGCACATCCTTTCCTGCTGCTTCTGGATGAAATGAGATGGGATGCAACTGGGAGTGACGGGGACATGGGATGTTGCTGTTCAGAGGAGCCATCACGCAACAGTAACTCCCATATTCCCTTCTTTATTGCTAGTAATAGTAGCTGCCGACTTAGCCTCCCCAGTCTTTAGTACAAAGTAAATGGCAGAACCATTTTCCTGATCCTGGAAATATAACTAGTCAGTTAATATTTTTATGCGTAGAAGTAGCCATGTATGAAAGAAAGAAGCCAACATAAAGATTGAACAAAACATGGTGTCCCTCAGACTCCCCCTAAAGATTGAATTAAGTTGCAGAAAAATATGTTGGTGAACGTGTCACAGGAGACTGTTGTAATTGGAATTTTTGGAGTTCAGAGCATTTGGGTTTACAACCTTAACGGTGTTTTAGCTTTGGATTTAAAAGCTGCATACCTGCTAGAGTGGGAAAAACTGCAGAGTAATCTCATTTTATATACTTCATGGGAGAAAGGAAAAGCATTAGTTGAAGTTCTCATCTTTTAGGCAATAAAGCCCATCAGTGACATAGTATGTATACAGAGGAGATTAGGTTGTTACTTGAAGAACTGTTGTAGTTATTGGTCCTTTTGTGCTCTGTCCTTTACTCCTGTACAAGCACAGTTATTGCCTCCTGAAAGAAACAGATTAGCAGATGACTGTCCTTGTTAGTATGCGTTTCATCTGAAATATGAAATGTCCCCAGGTCTAATCCTTTTAATGTCTGTGTAACTCCCTTCCCATCTTTTTAGACAGAAATTTCTGTCATCCCCCATCTGTCCATTCATCGCCCCTGTCCCTGTCCTCATCCCCTTCTCCCATCCTCTCTGCCCCCTTATTATCCTTTTCAAGCTTCTTCATTTTGGCTGCTTGAAGTACAGTACCCTATAAAGAATTCACCCTGATTTTCATTTCAGTTGCAGTGTAATTACTAACAGATAAATGCATCTGCTTCAAGTCATAGTATTTTACACTTTGTTCTATTTATCAAACTACAAATTGGCAAAGGATATTCTTTGTCTTAAAGTATATGATTTGTCTTAAAGTTTTTATGACTCCATCCTCCTCAGATGCTAACAAAAAGACTAAAATAATCCTAACATTTAATTTTCATGTATCTGACTGTTCTAATCCTACCTCTTATTTGCAGCAAGCAAGCAATTAACAATTCTGTGTAACCTGTTTGCATTTTTCTAATATTAAAGATGTGGACACATAGTTAAAGAAACTCTAACAAATATAATAATTGTAAGATGCCACTGTTATTCTCATCCTATGAGGTTTAGGGTTCAGTACCTTTGCATGATTGCAAACATTAAGGGTTTGAATTACATATTAGTGATGCACAGACAAAAATGAGAGCTAGCATGGTTATTACTCAGTTATGGATACAGGAAATATAATTAACATGAACATTCTTTTTAGCTGACAGGATATAACAAATTGTGAAGTATACAAACAGTGCTTTAAAAAGTTTGATCATCCCCTTAAATTAATTTTATTTCCTCTGAAATTGCCTCATAACTTTACAGTACCCTTCCACAAAATGCTATCAGGTTTTTATGCTTTCTGGTGGAAAATTCTGCCTTTTTTTCATTTTTAATAAGGTGGCTAAATTTGCAATTTTATTCTGTAATGTCCATATGGAACTCAGTGTAAGAAGAATAACTAGCACAGAGACAAAGAATTTATGACATTGAGGAAAACACAGGAATGAAATTACAGGATTTAGTACAATACAACAATTTTCATTACCATATAATAAAGGCATCTTGTTTATGTCAAGATCCAGAATAATCAGCATTGTACCACAGATTTGCAGATGAGAACTAAATGATGAAATTGTATCTCTCACATTATTTTCATTCCTCTTATTTTTACTTATGTTTTAATGTTATATCAGATTAAACCATTACTAAATTACTGAAATTACTTCTTTTAAAGTAGTCATTAGGATTTCCTAGCAGGCAAGGAATTAGTGTGTTCAGCAGACCATCTGGCATGGACTATGTGAGCTACAAATACTACTTTTTGCTTTTTTCACTTTATGCAGGTGCCATTACTCATCAAAAAACATAAAAAGGTTGATTTTTTATTTCACTCCACACTATGTTTCAGACTATACGTACTCTTCTCGCAAGTTGCTTATATTTCAAATTTATTGAAAGGAATGGTAGTTAAGTATCTAAGAAGTTTTAAAAATATAGTATTCATCTCCATACAGCCTCCCCCTAACAATGTGACCTTCAGTTGCTTTAATATTTTTTCTAATTATGGGATTGGAGAAATTAGTACAAAATGGTTATATGGCTTTCTTATTTCTCAGTATATTGTGATGATAAAGACATTCAAATGTTTGAGCAGTGCTTGTATGATATATTAATAGCACTCATCAATAACTAAGGCCTGGAAATGTATTCTTGAGAGTGGCAAAGGTTATGTCTATGGTGACCAAGGCAATAGTCTGTTAAGGAGTTTATTGAGCAATAACATCCATGCAGTATTCTGCAGAGACTTTTAGCACTGTGCCTGTGTTTGATTAGCAAAGGCTAGTCCTTGATCTGTGTGTTGCTCACTCAGTTGAGGGTTTTCTATTCTGTGGTCTTTTGTAGAGTATAAAAATTCCCAAATTTGCATAACCTGTCAGCCTAAATGAAAATTCAAAGACAGAGTAAACTCATATGTGATACAGACAAGACCTGTTTTCAAGAGTGTTGAAAGTTTGCATTCAAAGCAAATGGTCATGGTCAAGAAAAAGAACTAAAAAAACTGACAGTATTTAAGACATTTTGAATGGGCTTCTTCATAAGCATACTCATATGGCGGTGAACTAGCTAATTTATTCAAAGTCTCAAAGGACTGATTTGGTTTGGAAAGACAGTCTGCGTTGAGATTGAGTGTGATCATGAATTTTCTTGTCACACTGCATGGTGTTCTACTTTGTTGTTTTCAGTCTTCATTGTAGTAAAATACTTGGTTTTTTCTCTTTTTTTAATTCACTCAGGACTGATGTTTCTCAGAAAAGATAGAGAATTTATAAAAGGCTTAAAAAGCTGATAGCATATTCTGCATATCAACTGACATAAAAAATGCTAACTGAAGAGGAAGGTTCTGATTATGCAATTGATCTTTTTATGGTTCCTAGAACAGATATTTTGACTGATGTAAGAAGAAAATGCATATCCCTAAAATTTCTTCTGTGGGATTAAGAACTGAAGTGAGCTGAAATCAGGTGTATGGGAAAGCAAGTTAACTTGCCTGGATAGGCTAATTATCTCATGCACTTTTGATTACAGATATATCCACTTGTTTGTTTGGATGAGTAAGCACAATATGTTGAATATTTCTAAGGTGCCCAATATGCTTAAATTTAAGAAGAAAGGGAAAACTTTTTTTTTTTTCTTTCAGAGAGTCCTAACCACTCACAGGTAACAACCAATATTATGCTTTTGTGTTTGTCAAGTCCAAATTGTCTGTTTAGAGCTGTCTGTGGGATCTTGCTTATGGATTTTGGTCCAGTTTATGAGGAGAAATTGTGAACTTACTACTGTAGTATAACTATTTCCTACCATATTAGGTCCTACTGACAGCATAGTTCTGTTGATAAGCGAATGTACTAGCATATTTTAAATACAATTTTGAAGAAATTGAAAGCAAATTAATGGGAAACTGCCAAATATCTTGCTTAAATTTGGTTTGGTTAAAGTTAAGAGTAATAACTTTGGTGATTCTTATATAAGACTTAAAGCTGCAGCAAAGATTTCCGAAGGATTTTGTGAATATAGAGGAAAGAGTTGTGACTGATTTATGATTATTTACCCAGTTAGGGAAAATCTTCTGAATACATGCAAATGTTTTGGACATCAGTTTCGCACAGTCACAATTCACAAAACAGGTCTTTGCCAGATTATCCTAAGAAAAACAGAAACTCAGCAATGAGCAATTTAATGTTAGAAGACACAGATGAGGTTATGGTACTCAACACCTCCTTTGCCTCAGTCTTCATCAACAAGGTCTCTGGGTTCTCTGTGCTTAGAGACAGGGTTTAAGGAGGAGAGGAAGTACCAGCTGTGCATGAGGATTGGTTCAGGACTCAACCCATACTAGTCCATGACACCTGACAGGCTGCACCTGTGGGTGTTGAATGAGCTTGTCAGCATCCTTCCAAGGCTTCTGTCTGTCATCTTCAAACGGTCACGGAAATCAAAAAATATCCCCAGTGACTGGAGAAAGGCAAATGTTGCACTCATCTTAAAGATAATCCAAAAGGTCAACCTGAGGAACTATAGTGTTGTCAGTCTTACTGGAGTCCCTGGAAAAATCTCAGTGAGTCCTCTGGGAACAGTCAGCGTGGATTTTTACCAATCATTCCTGACCCACCTAATTGCCTTCTGTGTTAAAATAACTGGATTTGTGGATGAAAGGAGAGCTGTGGATGTAATTTATCTCTACTTCAGCAAGGCTTTGACACTTTCTCAAATAATGTTTCTGTATAGAAATTGGGACATTTTGGCCTGGATGGGTGGAAAAATCGATAGGTAAAAAACCAGAGAGATGACTGGGCTCACAGGTGGTGGTTAATGAGTTGGATGTTGGTAACAAGTACCACAAGAGTCTGTATGGGAATGTGTCTTGTTTAACATCTTTATCAATGACATGGAGGAGGTGATGCAGTGCACTCATTAAATTTGCATGTGACAGCAAGTTGGGAGGGACCAGTAGATACGCTGAAGGTCAGTGCTAACATTCTCTGTGTGGAGAAATGTGTTGACAGAACCTCCTGAAATTCAACAAGAACAAATGCAAAGTCCATCTTCTGGAAAGAAAAATCCCCTGGCAGCAATACAGACTGGTGAGTGATGAGCTAGAGAGTAGCAGCTCTGGGGAGAAGGCTCTGGGGTTCCTGGAGGACAGTGAGTTGAATGCGAGCCAGCAAGGCACCCTGACAAAAAAGACAATAAGCAGCATATGGGACTGTATGAACAGGAGCACAGTCAGAAGGTCAAGGGGAGTAATTACTCCCCTCTACTCAGCTATTATGAGACCACATCTAGATAATGCACCTGATTACATTTACACACACACACACACACACACACACACACACACACTAAAAGAAAGATGTAGATAAGTTGGAGGAAGTTCTATGGAAGGCCACCAGGATGGTTGGAGCTGGACCACTTACCCTGTGAGGAGAGACTGAGGGACCAAGGCTTGTTCATCCTGGAGAAGAGATGGCTGTGGAGGACCTAACAGCAGCCCCCAGTGCCTAGGGGGAGGTCAGAAAGAAGATGGAGCTAGGTTCTTGCCAGCAGTGTGTGACAGAAGAATGAGAGGCAAAGGAGGCAATTTGAAACAAAAGTGGTTCAGATAGCACACAAACTTTTTCTGCATGAGAACAGTCAGGTAGTGGAGCAGGTTGCCCTGCACAACGCCTCTGGTTGTACCACCTCCATCCTTGGAGGTTTTGAAGACCCAACTGGACAAAGCCCTGAGCAATCCTCTCTGACCTCAGAGTTGATCCTGCTTTGAGCAGGACCTTCCAGCTTGAATTATCATTTGATTTTGTAATGCAACTATATTAAGTTGTGGGTGTCGGGAATGTTCCATTTACTTCTGGAACTGTTCTTTAATACTGCTTCACGAATGGCAGTCATATAGTTTAAATAGCATAACAACTGACCAGACTTGCTTTTTCAGTGGGCTCCCCTTCTCAAGCTACATCATCAAATGTTTTCTGATGTTTAGATAATTATCTAGATACTAACTAACTAACAATGAGGAAACACTTGTGAATGTGATCATGCACATTTCATGGTCTAGATTGTCGTACTTTTTACTGCAAGGATAGCACAATCCCACAGCAAGAAAACACCTCTATACACAAGTACTGTGTCTCACATAAGAGAAAATGCATAACAATCAGGAGACATTAAGCTGATATGTGGAGCAGAATGAGTGTCACCTTATCTCAGGTCAGACTCTTCCAAAAATATGTTGAAATTACCTTATGATGTAAAACAGTTTCAGGAAAGAGAAGTTGCTTAGCTTTGTTTTTACTTCTAAATTCAAAAGGTCAGAATTTTGCTCCGGAGCTTTGCATTGGTCATCCAATCTCTCCTAAAATACAGAGGTGTTTCTACTCCATAGAAATCCCTGAGACATTTACTTTTTAAACTTTCTACTAAATGTATTTTACAAGTCAAGACGGAGGAGGAGAACATCTGTGTTTTCTTAGTGTTAGTTAGTACTATGTGTCAGTGTTCGATTAATTAAAGTAAATAAAAATATTGGTATATAATTTATTTATGTTTTTAGGTAAAACTAAGCTTCTGATATTTTCAGAATTTAGGATTTTACTATGTGGCTCAACTTCTTAGTGATATCAGCTTTTTAAATGTATCTGCTGCCTTCATTAACACAACTATTCTATAACAAAAAGAAAATATCCATGAAAGCATTGAAAACAGCATATCTGTTAAAATCGCAGTTAGAAGTGAATCTGCAAAAGTTAACTGCAGACTCTCTGTACTGTCCACTGTTGACTTTTGCAAGTTTAAAGAATTCACATGTAACTTTGTTTTGGAGTACTTTCTGTAATGAGGAGCAAATGGGCGTTCATATTAGTTTAATCACATAATATTTCCTTAGTAGCTATAAATGCCAGGAAATCTATAATCTTAAAATGCACTCATATTTTTCTCTTTTATTTATTATCTAGAGAATAATTTGTTTTCATTCCATTTCTACTGTAGTGCTAATTCCCTTGCGTTGTTCCTTCTTTATTATTTAACAAAATATGCTGATTCTGATGCTGAGAAGGCTTGCTCTTAAAAGGCATTTATGCTCATAATGGTGTATCCAAATATAGGAAAAATTGTTTTTTCCATTTTTGTTTTGTTTTAAAGAGCATCCATATGAAGCCAATTGAAATTTAGCTTCTACTTTCAGAAAGGAGAAATGACAATTAACGTCCTCCTTACCAGTGTATTTTTTTTCGTAGTGGAAGTTTTTTTCTTTTAAACAATGTTTCCATAAGTATTTCCATTTGTCTTTCCTGAATAAATTTTCCTTTTCACTCCTTGCCTGCATGCAAATCCTGACTTAATTCCATTTTCCCTGAGGAAAATTTGGGGTGGGGGTTCCACTTGAAGAGCAAACTAACAACAAAGAGCCATTAGAGACAAAAGGATTTTGTAAATCATTAACAGCAGAAACCCTTGATCCATCCCACCTCTTTGCTAGGGTTTTCCCTTCCTAGATTTCTTTTCCCTCAGTAATGTTTTATGAATTTTAATTTCACAGAATTTGGATATCCTGGTGATAGAGTGTCACAAGATACTTCTGGGGGGGAGGGGTGGAAGAGAGAAAGAAAGTAGTAATTCAGATCTTCAGATAATGTAAACCAATATTATGCCATCCAATTCAACAGAGCTTTGTTGATTTAAGAAATTACTTCAGCACACACATCCACCACCTGCAGAAAAACATCCATTAAGCAAACTGAAACTCTGGAAAAGGGCTAAACAAGAAATATAAGATTCTATGTTCACAAGAATAGTTTTCTATACTGAATTTAGAAACGAATACTAGCACAGTAATATTTTAAATGTTGAACAATTAACCTTTTTAATTACAGTAACCAATCATCCTGTTGAAACAGTACCTTCAGAATAACAACTTTCTTGCTTCGAGATTAATATTTTATGTGTGGCCATTTATGGAAAACCTAAAGCTAAACACATGAATTTGTCTCACAAGAGAAAGAGAGAAGATGATTAGATCAAGCACAAATATATGTTTTTAAACTATGCATTATTAAGAAAGGCAAAAAAAAGAAGTAGCTGAGTTGCTCCAGGGATTACCTCTGAGATATCATAAAAAACAAGTCTGTAAAAGACTTGAAGAGGTCAGCAAGTCCACTCCCACCCCTACAGCGAAATACAGTATTCACAAGCAATGCTAGACAAATGTTACCAAAAGGGAATGCAGAGTCTAGATCTGCTTTCTACACAGAATAATTTATACAATCTATTCTAGTGTTTAACTAGGACATGTTTAAACTTCTGAAAACACTGTACAGAAATGCTCAGTCTGTCTTAAGCTCATTATTTCTTGTCCTACCCAAATATTTTCAGTAACCTCCTCTTCCACTTTGCAGCTATCTTTTAAGTATTTGAGGACTTGTATTTCAGATTTCTCTTCCACAAAATATACAGCCTGGAACAGTTGTGTTCCCTAGACCTGCCTGTCTTTTTCTTCTGGACTTTCCTCCTGTAATATTTTTTAGAGGGTAGTGGGGAAAAGATTTGAAATTTCCAAGGCTGTACTTAACTTGAGGCATTAGCTAAAAAAAACCCAAACCAAAACAAAAAACCCCAACCCTTCATCTATCTAACAAAACACTTACTTTCATTAAGCCTAACAAACATGAGTTTCCCAAGACTATGAAGATAGTTTTTATTCCTCCTTCTTTTCCCCATTAGCATTGTTTATTTTTATATTTGTATAGCTAATTGATAGCTTTTGTGTTCTGGAATAAGTTTTTTTGTATACTTTTATTATTATTTAAAGCTCATTGTATTCACAAACTCCAGGTTCTAAAACTTACATAATATTGCTAGATATAGTTGGTAAGCTTAGTATCTGGACTTCAGTGCACAAAATATGTGGAGTTGTTGATGCAGAAATGGTAAAAAGTGATATAGCTATTATTCCATAAGTGATAATATGCAGCCACTTCTAGGTAATAAATGTATGTTTATTTTGTTTTCTGATTTCATAATTCTACCTCATTTGTTTATATATCACTGGTTCTCAAGTTTGCAGTTTATTGTAAGTTCACATTGTAAAATGTCATAATGTAAGATGACATTCAGTTAAAATAAAAGGTGCTTTATCAGTACGAAACTAATGAAGTACGAAATATTTTTTAAACACTGTGTAATGATACTGGAGATTCTTAAGAAAATTCTGCCCATAACTATTAGGCTGAATGTGCTCCTAGTGGGCACTTCAGGCCAGGGGACTTTTTTTGTTTTATATCAATTTTGAGAATGGGGCAAAAAGGAAGGATCTAGAGAAAACCTCTCCAAAATTACTTAGAGCAATTAAGAAAAGAGTGAAGACTGACTATATAAGTTAATGTACAGTAAGAATTCCCAATGATTATTTCTTTAATAATTAAACCTTTCACATGGCCTTAAGCCTATTTTTCTAAAGAGCTGTTATGAGAAGATTGATATTTAACAGTAGAAGGCTAATTGTCTAGTGTATTAAAGAACCTTTTGTTCTCAGGCATGTATTCATGGTTATTTAAAAGTCTAGCTCTTTTGAATGAATGACAGCAAGTCTTTTTATGTAGATATGGGAGCAAGTTTCTATAGGAGTAATTAAAATTGTTTCCGTGTTTTAAAAAATATTTTATAATACAGTCAGAAAACTGCATGAATGATAATCAGTAACTGCTGTTTATATAGTTTATATGCTATATGGTTTGCCTCCACAATAGTAATCTATGAGTGTTTGAAAGGTCATTTGATACCTGGACATAAAAGAAGATTTATTAAAGGCATTCCTAGAAAAATAGATAACTAATTGGAATCTATTTTTTTTGTGCCTCACATGAAGCTACAGAAAAACTAGAAATATTTTTTTTTTTTGAAAAAGCAAGAACCTTCTCTCCCTTACCTTTCGGTTAATGTAAACGACATTTTATTTTTAAGGACCAACATCTTTTGCAGGGTGTGATGCTGAATAATTGATGCAATATCTTCAGTAGCTTGAAATTAATTTTAGCCTGTTCTTTCTTCCCTTAGAAAACCTGTGGTCAATATGAAAATGCATAACTATCTTTTCAAAACAATATCTATTAATCTGTACCATCAATTAAGTCTTTCTATTGCATGTTATCTTACTTACATCTTTGCTTTCTCTTGAAAGTTACTGCAAGTGATTTCCCTGTAAAAGTCAAACTGTACACCATGGCTAACAGCTCTCCTAAATTCACAGTCTGCTATCGATTTAAAACTTTTGGATTGTGTTCCAGAGTGACATTCTCTTTTAAGAATGTCAGTATGAGTGGCAAGGACAGATTTCTAGCTATGCATTAATATTATTTTTCCATTAAAAACTGCAATTAAGATGTCATTCAGATGCTCTCTAGTAAAGCCCTTTACTTGTCTATGTTTTCTTCTACAAAGCTAAAGTAAGACTCTTTCTGATTTCTTTTTCTTTGTCTAAAATGGCTGGTGAAATTATGATCTTTCTACACCTCTCACCTTTTTTTTGAGACCTGTTGACCCCCAATGTACCCATTTCTCTAGTCACATCAGATGATCAGTGTCACCTCCAAGTCACTTAGGCTAAGTTATAGTAGGATCCAGTTAACCTTTCCAGTTCCAGGTCTTCCTCAGATCCTAGATTAAATGAAAGTCTGACTCCTCTCCTCTCAGCACTTCCTTCTTCATAGAAACTCAGACAAGGTGGCTGGTTTCACTGATGTCATGGTTTAACCTCAGTTGGCAACTGAGAACCACACAACCACTCATTCACTTCCCTCCCCACCCCACCCCCCCCGGTGGGATGGGGGAGAGAATTGGAAGAGTAGAAATGAGAAAATTCGTGGGTTGAGATAAAAACAGTTTAATGATTGAAATAAAATAAAATAACAGTAATAAGAATAAGAAGATACAAAACAAGTGATGCACAATGCAATTGTTCACCACCCGCCGACTGATACCCAGCCAGTCCCCAAGCAGCGGCCCCCCAGCCAGCTTTCCCCAGTTTATGTACTGAGCATGATGTCACATGGTATGGAATATTTCTTTGGCCAGTTTGGGTCAACTGTCCTGGCTGTGACCCCTCCCACCTTCTTGTGCACCTCCAGCCTTCTCAGTCGGTAGACCATGGGAAGCTGAAAAGTCCTTGACTAGTGTAAGCACTACCTAGCAACAACTAAAACATCAGTGTGTTATCAACATTGTTCTCATCCTAAATCCAAAACACAGCATTGTACCAGCTACTAGGAAGGAAATTAACTCTATCCCTGCCAAAACCAGGACAACTGGAAATTACAGCACTTTTCATGGATACCTGAATGTATGCAGGATCAGCAGGATCCTGATGCACCTTAGGCTAGCAGCTAAATGCATTACTTCTTTAATTCTGTTAGTTTGCTTTGATTTTTATTAACTCTTTCTTCCCCTTTTCCATCTGAAATGACACTTCAAACCTGACAGGCTTATTGAGGTTTGTGAATACTCAATGTTTAATAAACTCAAAGCAGTTACTGAATTTTAGCTATTTTACTGTTTCACCGGTAATAAATAATATTTTTTTTTTAATTCCTTTTTTAAGGAATAAAAAGGGCAAAAAGGGCTTGTATACAAAATGGAGCTTGCAGGCTTACAAAATGGTGATATGAGAAAGGTCTGATGTCAAATGTGTGTGTGCATTTATATATTTGTAGTTGCATATATTCTCTCGACTGTCTGAGAATACCAAAGCTTCTAATATTCTTCACATCTATTCTAGATAGCATCTTACAGTAACATTAGTTAATAGTTTGAAAATTTATAATTTTCTTCTAGCTCATGAAGAACAATTTACAAAACTAATTACACTATACTATTATAAAACAGACTGCTATCACTTATAAAATACGGTAATGCTTGTGCTTACTGACTATGCTTGTGTAGACTGTTATGCATGACATAAGCTTCTAAGAAAGTGAAGCTGATTCAATTATTGACAGTGAAGTCTTCAACAGTTTCCATAAACCTGAAATAAATCTCAAGTGTAACTTCAATCTGTAAAATTACAGGATCCAATACAGGATACAACAAAACAAACTTAGTTCAGAACTCAGACTTGTTGAACATTTTCAGTTCTAAATTCATATTAGATGTAGAACAAGTACCATTAAAATCTTGACATTTACTGCTGATGGTAGTTAAACTTCATATGGTATTTGCAGTACTCCCCATTCCAAGCATAGGGGAACTGCAAATGCCTCACTAATGGTAAATACCACAGAGTGATAAATGTCAAGACTTTAATGGTTCACTGTAATCATTCTGGGATAGATTCTGATAACTTAGCCCAAAATGGGTAGCATCTTACTCCATGAAGAATCTCACTCACTTTAGCAGGACTGTTTGTGATAATGTTTGATAGAAGAGCGAGCTCATCTTTGTAGGCATCTACTGCAAATTTAAAATCAACTAACTGTCCATATCATGTCCTCATATGCCCTTCAGCTTTTCTTTAAGCTGTTTTTTGTAAACCCATTTCCAAAATAGGAAAGTCCACTAAAGCATAAACAAAGATAATGCCTGCTTGATATAACGTAGGAAGATATGAAAATGTATTATATAGATTAACAAAGCACTGAACTTGAGCTAAAAAACTGTCACGGTGGAAGCATATATTTGTTTGGCCTTGGATATTGGGTTATACAACCCATGTAGATTTTGACTAGTGTATTAGGTGTAAATGGCAAGGGATGTTTTTTTAGGGGGACAGGGTGGGGAGCTGCAGGGTTGGTATCTGTGGGAGAAGGTCGGGGCCACAAGCCAGTCACAGCCAGTTCCAGTCAGCTCAGCAATGGACCCACCACAGGCCAAATGTGAGCCAGTTGGAGGACTTTGTGGCACCTCTGTGAAAAGATATTTAAGAAAGGGGAGAAAATGCTGGAGAGAGGGAGGGGGAGGAAACAACAAAGTCAGAGGAGTAGGAGGTGCTCCATGGCAGAGCAGGCACAGCCCCAAAGGGGCTGCAGCCTGTAGAGGACCCATGCCAGAGCAAGTACACACCCTAGAAACTGCAGTCCATGGATAAGCCACATCAGAGCAGGCACACCTCCAAAAAGTGAATGCGTCACGTGGAGGAACCATGCCAGAGCATAGGAAAGAAGTAGGAAGGAAGAAGCAGCAGAAAAAAAAGAATGAGAAATAAAGATTGGCAGAAATATATAGCTATGCACTGACTCCAATGTCCAGTGCCATTTGTTGCTTCACTGAAGGGACTGAGTGTAGCCTGCAGTGATAACAAGAGGGGAGAAGAGGTTTCTGGAGCGGATTGGAGACTAGGAAGCGGGGAGGAAAGGTGTTTGAAGAGAAGTGAGGCTGGGAGTGAAGTTGAGCTTAGGAAAGCAACAGGAAATTTATTTTTCCACAAGTGTTTAAATGTTTGTCTCCTGTTGTGGGTTAACCCTGGTAGGCAGCTAAGCTCCACACAGCCACTTGCTCACTTCCCCTCAGTAGGATAGGGAAGAGAATTAAATGGGTAAAAGTAAGAAAACTTGTGGGTTGAGATAAAGACAGCTTGATAGATAAAGCAAAGTTGTTGTGTAAGCAAAGCAAAAAATAGGAATTAATTCACTATGTCCCATTGGCAGGCAGATGTTTAGCCATTTCCAGGAAAGCAGGGCTTCATCATGTGTCATGATTACTTTGAAAAGGCAGACACCATAACTTCAGATGTCCCCCCTTTCCTTCTTCTTTCCCCCAGCTTTTATTGCTGAGCACAGTGTCATATGGTGTAGGATATCCCTTTGGTCATTTGGGGTCAGCTGTCCCGGTTGTGTCCCCTCCCAACCTCTTTCCCACCCCCAGCCTACTTGCTGGCAGAGCAACATAAGAAACAAAGAAGACCTTGACACTGTGTAAGCACTGTTCAGCAACAGCTAAAACATTGATGTGTTATTAAAACTGTTTTGGTCACAAATCCAAAACACAGTGCCATGCGAGCTACTATGAAGAAAATTATCCCAACCAAAATCAGTACAAAACCTTTGTTTCCCAATACCGGAACCAGTAATTAAATGTTTAGGCTATGTCATTTAGCAATACATGAAATTAAATTCCCCAAGTTAAGTCTCTTTCACCCACAACCGTAATTGGTGATTGATTTTCCTGTTTTCTTTTCAATCCACAAGTTTTCTAATTCCTGTTCTTCTCACCATCTACCAATTCTTGCTAAAGAGAGGGGCAGTGAGTCAGCAAGTGGTTCTGTGGGAGCTTGGCTGCTAACTGGGGCCAGCACACCGCAACTAGGAATTGGCTAGTGTTTTCCTAGTTTATGCTTGCTCCCAGTATAACATGAGTGCATAACTTTAGTAAGGCAAAGAAAGGAGTGTTGAATTCTGGTCTTTCCATCTGCCTCCATAGGTTCTTGGGGTTGGGTCTAAACTGATAGTTCACCTGGCAGGTGGTGGGCCTATCAATTTAGATTTAGCAGAATTGCTTCTGAAATCCATCATCTCGGCGAGCATATTAACAATTTTCCAACTCCATGCTGCAAAAAGATGTAGAAATATAGTTGCTTCTTTTGTTCTCTAATACTTTGAGTTCCATGTTAAGAAAGCACATAATTTTCATGGTGGAATTATTGGCTTGATACTTAGTCCAGTCACAAACTTTTGTATTAGAAACTGTTTCCATAGAAGGAATAACACTCACCAGATCTTTGTGCATTTGCAAAAAGGGGTTACAGTAGCCCTTGGAAGCCACAGGCTAATCTGTCCACTGCATTAAGTTTATACATGGCATAAACATGTATGGGAAAAACAAAATAGGTAGATTTTTGTTAGCACTTATGTCCTACTCCAAAATAAATAAATAAAAAAGCAGGTCCTTATCCTGAAATCTTGTAATGAAATATGTTTCAGTCATCTGAAGCAATTTGAAAAGCAATTTTTTTTTCCTTTTCATTGTTTTGACATCTTTGTATTACTTTGCTTTATAATACAACTGAACCTGCAAGCTAAATTTCTGATTTTTTTTTAGACTGCCTTTATAGTGAAGAGAAAGACTACTTGCTAAATATACAGGCCTTGTAGATCTTGTTTAGCTGTTGTGATGTAACATGAGCTTTTTTTCAATTTGAAGTTATTATTCATTTTCTGACAAAAAAAGCTAAACTCTCACTAGTTTAAGAATGTTGGACAAGTTCCTTTCTAGCCTTCTGCATCTCTAACTTCTTCTATTTATATTGAAGATGAAAACTAACAGTATAATGCTCCAAGGTAGATTCTGTTGTGTAATGTTTTTACTAGTGAAATTCCCTAAAGCAAAGTGATCATGGCTCTGCAGTTGTGCAGATCTGTAAGTAGAAATGATCTTTCGACTCCAAGCTTGTCAACTGAAAGAATAACCTCATAAGAGTGGAAGCTTGAAATTTAGGCACTCGTTGCCACCTTATATCTTATCTTCTGCGTGAAAATATTACAAAACATCCTTTCATTATACAAGCATTCAGTGTGCTATTCAGCAAATACAATACAATAAAGAAAGTACAAGACATATTAATGCAAAATAATGGTTGACATTTAGCACACACAAAAGTTGGTAAAGTCAAAGTTATGGTTCCCAAAGGAACCATATCTCATCTCCCTTGCATAAACATATTCTTTAATATATGTGCATGAAGTGGCTGAATTATGGTTTCCATGGGAACAATATCTCTGGATATACACATTTGTCATTTCTCTATGTAGAGCACTCAATAAGAAATTGCCTTTATTAATAACCTCAGTTTCTTGGACCCTAGCAAAACATTCATAAAAGTAGCATGAACACTGTGAACACAGAGCTGAGAAATAGTTTCCTTTACCCTTCTATTTAAGATTTCTGTGACTGTTAGTCTAAACTTCTCCCTTTGGTCTTAACTGATGAGCTTTTTGATTAGTTGCTGAAGTTTGCCTATGATTCGCATCAGGCCATGGAGTTTTTGTTGCTCAAATATTCAAAGACTCCGTTGGTAGATATATAGTATCATTCCTGGATGCAGTAAGATAGACAACAGAGGTATTCAGAGGCTTCGTAACTTTTGAAATTTAAACTGTGGTACTAAAATTGTTAATGCATGGTTTGAAAAACACAGAAGTTCCTAGTTTCAAACATTCTGATTTTGCAGATTGGAGAGGACATGGGCTAACAATTTGCTTGAAATAGACCAAGTAACAAAGCGTAGGATG
>NW_008825547.1:2299875-2304403 GCF_000699105.1 Pygoscelis adeliae
CACGTTCAACAATAACAAGCAATTTTAATTCCAGGCTTGTATAATACATCAGAAAAGACAAATATTCAATCAGTATTCATGTCAAAACTCCATAATTAAAATCTTTGTTTCACGTTTTGGGATTCTTTTTTAGGGGGAGATAGTTCTCAGAATGTCATTGAAAGATTGAAAATTCCTTTTTGCTCATGCTTAGGGCGTTTTATCATTTTTATCTATTTTTATATAAAAATATATTTTTAAGACAACTGTATGTAATCTGTTTCAAAATTCTGTTTTCAAAATTATTTTTTCAAGCGTGGAAATGTCAGTAGAGCTAGCATATAATAAACAAAATTGTCTTACTTTGTTTACATCTGCATTACTTTAATACAACTATGAAATTCTAACGTAGATTTTTCTAGTTTTTTTGTAGTGTTGGGCTTTCTTTTAGAAGTTAGTGTGTGAGGAGTGAAGAGAAGAAGGTAAAAGTTTTATATTTCATTCTCATATATTCATCTTATCTGATGCAGTATTGAATGTGATGGATTTATTAAAGTTTCATGTGTAATGCTTTTTGTGCAAGAAGACAGAATAAACTATTAAGGGGGGTGTCCTACTTTAAATTTTCATCCAAAGTTGTGCTTTTAGTTTTGCTTACACAATGAACTCATTCCAATTCAATGAAAGATTTGTAAAATTTCAGGAAACCGGTCTGATACTGAGATTTTTCATAGATTTTTTTTTTTTTTCTTTCTTAGAATTCTGGTCCTGAACCATCTTCATATCTTGTTTTCAGTCACCAAGAATAATATGCTCAAGACAGAAAGAAGCATTCTTAATCTAGGAAAACTCAAAGTAACGTATTTTCTGATTTTGTGTGACGAACTTATGAGGGCTCTGTTAATGGACTGAGCACAAAAGGATCAAAGTCTTAGAGATTTGCTCTGAAAAACAAAAATGCAGACTCCTCCCTGGATTCCTTGCTCAGTACCTTTGATAGAAATGTGGAGATACATAATGCGTTTTGACTAACCTGCTTATCCAAGGTCTGTCATATTTGTGTTGTTTGATAGAACAAAATTGTGAGATTAATATAACCATATGTAGATTTCTACATACACACTATTGTTTTTTAATTCTTGAATAAGAATAGGAATTTGTAGGACAGAATTTATCTCACACTAAATGAGATATTAAAAATTTCAGGCAAAATGTTTCCTAGAGGTCCCTGTTTGTTTCATTGACCATAAAGAGAGTTTACGGTGATTATCTTAGATCCAGGTGTAGATCTGTAAACCTCTACAGCCAGGTGAGACTAATTCCATTCTGCATATTTGTTCTTTTTTCCCTTGTAATTACATTACCACCATTAGTAGAGTAATCAAGAAGGTTTGTTTGGGTTTTTTTCTCTCTTATTTTACTTAAAATCTCTTTATGCTTAAAAAACATGGTGTTGCTGCCCTTGACAAAGTAAAAGAAATGTTAACAGGCAGATCTTATGTATTTAGTATATACTATGTCTTGACTTAATCTGCTGAGTATTTTAAGGTCTTAGTAAAGCAGCAATGTAAACAGAAGAGAAAGAGAACCCAGAGAGGTCTAATAAATTAGCAGGTTTAACATTTGCTGTAAAGAAGTGCAGTATGGGTAAGATGATAAATATAGTAGTTTACTTTTATACAGAAAGACTGATGTAGACTTGTGGTAACTAGAAACAGAGGGTGACATTGTATTAACTAAAGAATGATCTATTCAGATATCATTATTTCAATGGAATGTACATAGACTAATTTACAGGTTAGATTTGACACAGGACTTAGTGATAAGAAACGTGCAACATTTGGTTTGAAGAGGCAAAATATCAATGTTGATGTAATGATAGTTCAATAATAAAGTAAAGCAGTATCAATGTAGATGGCATCTGACAGTTGTATAAACATACATCCTATCTGAAAATAGACATATAAGGCTAATGAGTTAGGATATGAAATACAATGTTTAAAGAGAAATTCTGTAAAGCTGCTTTTTCAAAGGTATTTTCAATATTTATGAATCATCTTACTTTTTCCAGCTCATAAACTCCTTGGTGTAGATACATTTTTGTTTAGAGTGCTTCTTTTTATTTTAGCAAGAGAAAAAATTACTTGCATCTTGTTTAATTTCTACCTGGCAGATATGACTTTCCCAGAAAGGGCTTTCATATAACTGTTCAGAGGATTGAATGTGACAGATGCATAACTGTCTCTACCTTAACCTGTTGGAGAGAAGCAATTAGCATTAAACTTCAATGGAAGACAAAAATAATCAGACAGAACACAAAGATGTGGATAGAAGCTTGCAACTACTGCCTGGGAGTCTACACCCCAAAATACAGGACAAAAATACTTCACTGAAGACCTAAACTGACAAGAGGTGTCAGAACACTGCAAAGTACAATGATCTTGATCTTCTTAATATGCTTCACATTTCTGGTACGAGAGAGAAGTGACATGTTAGGAGCAGTAATCTGAATGAAAGAAAGAAAGATAATACAAGTAAAACACTGATAAAATCCCAAAATTTAAATAGTTCCCTGAATTATAGGAATGCTACCTGTTCTATTCCCTTTCTCTAGAATTGTCAGCATTTTCAAGACTACACCCTAAATACAATGAATACTGAAATGCCATTATCCAAGTACAGAACATAAAATGTTAGTCATGTGCCCGTCATGCAAGAAAGAAAATGCTCAATTTAAGAACAAAGGTAAGGCTAAGCTTCATTGTTGGCATTGCCAGAGTTAAAGAATACTAACTAGTGGTGAGAGGCTGAGACTGAAAAGTACGATCTGCAACCATACATGCTAGTAGACCTTTCCAGAACTGTGATCTGTATATGGCACTTCATCCAGTAACAACAGCACCAAGATCTAATGCAGGTTATAGGCATTGAGTGAGATGCATCATATGATACTCACTTTATCATGCACCATGTTCAGAAGACATGAAAAATAGAGAAGTAGCCTCCTCTCTTACATTCACATAAATAGATGTGTTTATATACATACAGAGAATACGAGTTTTTTTCTTCACATTTTCCAACCTCAGCCATTATCAGAATCTTTAATATCTTCTAAAGTCCTGGAATGTATTTAGATCACACTAGTGTTATGATTACAATGCAGACGAACTTAACTTAGATGAAAGAGTTTGTTTTATATCCTTCAGATGTTTGTGGAATTCTCAGAGGGAATCCAAATACTAATCATGGATAGAGGAGGTAACTTTTATTCAGAACCACCTACACTCCCAAGAAAACAACAATCAAAACTCAATACCTTACTGTGAAATTCTCACATTATGTTTTTTCCTTGTGGAGGATATGTAAGTGCAACATATAAATGCATGCCATCTGAAGCCTCTTATAGCATAACACTATCTTATAAATACAACCAAACAGTTACGTTTCATAATTTTCTTGCCAATACCATTTTCAGGATAATGGGGTTTTTTTGTGGAATAGTAAGTGTTTAAGGTGCAGAAGATATGTGTCCTTCAGTTACTGATTGTGCAGCTGACCAGACATAAATATATAAAAAGACATAATTACATAACTAAATATTCTGAAATGGCCAGCTCTGCCAATTTTATGCAAGTTGTTAGTCATGAAAAATGCCTTTTTATCATAATCAAATGACATGATAGAACACATCCTGGAAAATCAACATAAACACTATTTGCTCTTGCACAATTGTTTACATAATTTATGGAGATGGTAGACAGGTTGACAGCAAATTGATATTTAGACAAATCTGTTTCACACAACTGCAGTTAATCAAGTTGCTCTGTGGATGTGTTGAATGGAACATTAGTTGTTGTAATCCCTAAAGAAATTAAGGAACCAAAGTTATTTGAAGAAGTGTCTGTCCAAAACATGCAACCTCCTCCAAATGTTGTTTGTCCGAATACTTGTCGTGGTTTAACCCCAGACAGCAACTAAGCACCACACAGACACTCACTCACTCCCCCCCAGTGGGGTGAAGGACAGAATCAGAAGGGTAAAAGAGAAAACTCATGGGTTGAGATAAAGACAGTTTAATAGGTAAAGCAAAAGCTGTGCACGCAAGCTGTCCTGGTTTCTGCAGGGATAAAGTTAATTTCCTTCCTAGTAGCTGGTACAGTGCTGTGTTTTGGTTTTAGGGTGAGAACAAAGTTGATAACACACTGATGTTTTAGTTGTTGCTAGGTAGTGCTTACACTAGTCAAGGACTTTTCAGCTTCCCATGCTCTACCGACTGAGAAGGCTGGAGGTGCACAAGAAGGTGGGAGGGGGCACAGCCAGGACAGCTGACCCAAACTGGCCAAAGGGATATTCCATACCATGTGATGTCATGCTCAGTATATAAAGCTGGGGGAAGAAGAAGGAAGGGGGGGATGTTTGGAGTGATGGCGTTTGTCTTCCCAAGTTACCATTATGGGTGATGGAGCCCTGCTTTCCTGGAGATGGCTGACCCCCGGCCTGCCGATGGGAAGGAGTGAATGAATGCCTTGTTTTGCTTTGCTGGCGTGCG
>NW_008825547.1:2304610-2346283 GCF_000699105.1 Pygoscelis adeliae
GTGAGAAGCAGAAAAGGCCTTGACTCTGCATAAGCACTGCTCAGTAATAACCAAAACATCCCTGTATTATCAATGCTGTTTTCATCACAAATCCAAAACACAGCCCCATACTAGCTACTATGAAGAAAATTAACTCTACTGCAGCCAAAACCAGCACAATACTAAAAATGAACAATCTTTCCTCTAAATATCATGTAACAATAACATAGGTTGTCTTTCACTCCCTTTAGAGGAAAATTAATCTCATTTATCTGTATATGCTGGCACTTCATCCTAATTTTGTCATCCATTGGAGATATCAGCCTTAAAAATATCTATTGAAGTCCCAGGATCTTTCTTATTTAAATAAAATCAGAGGTTAACAGAAAGTTTTGGAGCAAATAAAAAACTTTCTTGATGCTTTTCTGAGTTAAAGTCCTGGTTATATTCTGTACTACAGCATAGTTAGAGAATTCTTTTTTTTTTTTTTTTTTTTATCTGTATTTCTAAACACAAAACCCATAGAATCATAGAATCATTTAGGTTGGAAAAGACCTTTAAGATCATCGAGCTGTTAACATAACACTGCCAAGTCCACCACTAAACCTTGTCCCTAAGTGCCATGTCTACACATCTTTTAAATACCTCCAGGGATGGTGACTCAACCACTTCCCTGGGCAGCCTGTTCCAGTGCTTGATAACCCTTTCAGTGAATAAATCTTTCCTAGTATCTAATCTAAACCTCCCCTGGTGCAACTTGAGGCTGTTTTCTCTCATCCTAATGTCATAATATACAATTTGCACTGTCTTTTTCAGTTAGAATGAGTATTTATGAAAGCACATACAGATCTTAGAATGTCATCTAAGAATTCAGATACAAAAAATCAAATCACCAATACCATATCTGAGCTATGATTTAAATGACAGTTAAAAAACATACTTTTG
The DNA here is from genome assembly GCF_000699105.1 of Pygoscelis adeliae. Lineage (NCBI taxonomy): Eukaryota > Metazoa > Chordata > Aves > Sphenisciformes > Spheniscidae > Pygoscelis > Pygoscelis adeliae. The sequence goes on from NW_008825547.1 coordinate 2,305,535, forward strand.
AAACTAGTTTGAATACTAATTTAAAAAACATAAGAGTTTGGCAACTTGTCAAGAGTGGAGATACTGCTGAAGACACCATCCTGAGTGTCTTACTTTAAATTTGTTCTAATACCATCTTTTAAAATATGGATTTCCATGCTCATATGCAATGTTTCAGATATATTGTCATTTTTTTTTTATATTGGCTTTTTTTTCCAAATTAGGTTCATATGTAAATATGTAGTATGTTGCATTTCACTAGCATCGGCTATTTATCACTTCTTGTATTATGAGAAAGTCAGATTAAAATATATGTGGGGTGAAATGGAAGTCAACAAGAACTTTTTTCTTTGGATTTGGAGCATTCTGAGAAAAACAATGAGAGTTCTAAGAAGCTAGCAAACTGTGGTGTGGCAAAACATGTGGGATTAGATGCTTGAATTTTAATTGCAAAAAAAATATTCACTGTTAGTTTCTAATCCGTGAAGAGAAACACAATCTTGAAGAGAATCCCATCTGTAATTACATTATACAATTCTTCAAGAATTTGGCAAATGACTTGGTGAATAAAATATAGATCCAGAAAGAGAGATTTAGATTTGCTTTTCCCTGTCAGTAGATTTGAATCCACATGTCTCATGGAAATATGTCCTAAGCTCCAGACCAAATGTGTGTAATACGCTGAAAGAGCTTCCTTTACTAGTTCTACTGTTCCTGGGTTACTGTGCACCTAAGCTTGTGAAAGTCCTAAAGGCAGAGGGAGGTAGCAAAGATAGGCCTGAATTCAGTCTCTGATCCCTGAACTCTTTTTTCATTCTGTATTACATAATCATTACTTAAAAATAGAAACAAAACAAAGTAAAATACAGCAAAACCAAAATTTGCTTCCTCTGGTAAAGCTGCTCTCTCTCTAATCCAATTTATTTTTCCTTTTTTTTAACTAAAAGTCAACAAATTCAGGCTGGGGAATGCAGTTCCTCTCACATTATAAATGTTCTTGCTAAGAGTGCACTTGGTCCTGCTGTCTATGTCATTGATGAAGTATTGGTCCCAGTATGGACCCTTGAGGGACACCACTCGTTACTAGTTTCCACTTAGACATTGAGCCGTTAACTGTAACTCTTTGAGGCAGCCATCCAGCCAATTCCTTATCCATCTAACAGTCCATCCATCAAACCCAAATTTCTCCAATTTAGTGGCAAGAATATTGTGGGGGACAGTAACAAAGGCCTTACAGAAGTCCAAGTAGATGTAATCAGCATCTCTTCCTCTGTCCACTGATGCAGTGACTCAATTGTAGAAGGCCACTAGATTAGTCAGGTATGATTTGTCCTTGGTGAAGCCATGTTGGCTGTCTCTACTCACCTGTCTTCCATATATTTCAACAAGTCTTCCAGGAGAATCTGTTCCATGATCTTAGCAGGCATGGAGGTGAGGTTGACTGGTTGGTAGTTCCCAGGGTCCTCCTTTTTAAAAATGGGTGCAATATTCCCTTTTCTCCAGTCATTGGGGACTTTTTCTGACTGCCATGACTTTTCAAATATGATGGAAACTGGCTTAGTGACTACATCAGCCAATTCCCTCAGGACCTTAATAAATTTAAATAACTTAAGCCAAAGCATAGCTTGTTTTCAGATGCCAGTAAGCCTTAAGTGTGAACCTAATTACAAGACAGTGAATGACCAGAGAATTTTAATGTAAAACATATTGCTGCACAAACAGCATAATAATGAAGTCTGGCAATATATGAACACGTACCTTTTGGTCCCCAGATCTTCTACAGAAACAACTCTGGATTTAACCATATTTCCTTTGACACTCCTGGGCAAAAGAGATATTTAAACTAGCCACCACAGTAAGTGCTATGTGCATGCAGACAGGCCAGTCTGATGTTGCTAAAAGGTTTGTATAAAAATTAATTTCTGCTTCCTTTTCCTTCTGTGAAGGCACAGGCTGGGATTTCTCTATATACCATGGTGCCATTTGTCACAGAACTTTTATGAACTTAATTACATTTAAGATTTCTAGTTCTTTCCCAAATGTGATTGAAACTGTTCCAGAGATCAAAAATAACTTGAAGATGTAGAGCAATATAGAAAACTGTATTACTAAATTGTCTTATCAAAAAGTGACACTCACACAGGTAAGTGTCAGATAAGCAGATTTTTTAGGTTAGAGCTCAAAAAGACATGACAAAAATGAAGGTCATATAAGGAACCTAAATAAATATATACATTAGTATATTATCTAAACTTTCCTTGCCAGATTCAGAAGAAAAAATATGTTAATTATTAAAAAGAAAACAGATAACCTACTCAAAATCAGCAGAGAAAAATACTGTGTTCCACATATTTGATTTGGGATGTAAGATGTAGTATCGCCTTGACTTATAGTAATATTTTCATTGATATAAGCAGCTCAGTTGTGGTCTCCATTATGTGTTCTGCTGCTTTTTGAAGTTGTCTATAATTTCACACTCAGTTTCCTAAATTGGATCAGCTGAAAGACTTCTTTAGCCAGAAAAGCTTGTCCATCTCTGTTTACTTCCTTGTTTTCCAAAATGCACCCCCGTAGAACCTGACTAAAACAAAAGGATTAACTGAAATGGAGCCAACTCAGCAGACGAAAACTGCAAGAATGCTGGCAGAAATGGTACCCAGTTTCCTGGGTTTGACAATATAAATAAAGTTAACTGCTTTGCAAATTTTGTTATGAAACTGTTGTTTATTCTACAAAAATTTCTACAATTCATGAAGGTGGCAGCTGGTAACCATTGTTAAAGCTCTTGAAAACCTAACTGGGAATATTAAAAGAAACTGGACTTAATGCATGTACTGATTTGTGGGTTTGTTTATTTTTTTGTGTCCCATAAACACATTGAATAACCACATTTCTTAGTGAATAAAATTATGCTAATGAGTTTCTGGAAAAGCACCTCAAATATTTGAAAGGATGAAAATTTACAGATGGCACACATAAAACCTTAATGCATCTTGGAATAACAGGGGTAGTATCACATATTTACTCTAACTAATGATTGTCATAGTAACGTATTTTAGGAAAAAAACAGAACAAATGGTGATCTACCTCAGACAATTGTCTGACATTTGAGAAAGGCTTATTCTCTCATCTACATATTTTGTCAATGGCCCATTTCATAATACAAATTCACTTCTCTGTCTTGCTGTACCACGCATTTACAACATTATTTTGAGCTATTAGATGGGTAGTTTCTAAGCAAGCTACTTGGGAGGAGGAATGGAGGTGGATGTTGTTCGAGAAGTGCGAGCAGATGGTGTATAAATTGTATGAGTCTCATGGATGTGTAAATGATTTTCCTCCAAAAACTTTTACCATCACAGAGCATAGTGCCATAAATACTATGTGTATCTTCTATCTACAACAGTGGGTGAAGTTGTGACAGTGACATATCTTTTTAGAAACACTAGGTCTAGAAATGTTGTCCATACATAACAGCAAGAAAGGGAGAAGATAATTACTGCTCCTGCAGGCATCAGGATCAGAGAAGAGACTAGTAGGAGTGAAATTGTGGTGGGAGTTTGTTGCAGACTACCTGATCAGGGCGAAGAAGTGGATGAAGCTTTCTTTAAACAATTTCAAGAAGTTTCTGTATCACTGACCCTCTCTCTCATGGGGAAATTTTCCCTCTCTGATATCTGCTAGAAGGGCAAAAACAGTGAACGGAAGCAGTCACAAAGATTTCTGGAGGGTATCAGAATCACAGAATCACAGAATGGCTGAGGTTGGAAGGGACCTCTGAAGATCATCTGGTCCTCTCCACTTGCTTAAGCAGAGTCACCTAGAACAGGTTGCCCAGGACTATGTCCAGATGGCTTTTGAATATCTCCAAGGATAAAGATCCCTTTTCATTCTGAAAAACAGTTATCAGGGATAGCTTTTTGACACAGGTACTGGATAGTCAAACCAAAGGTGACACATAGCTGGATCTGCTATCCAGTAACAAGGAAGAACTGGTCAGTGACTGCCTTGTCAGCAGCAACCATAAAATACTGGATCATAAGAGAGTAAGGAAGGCAAGTACAGACTTGTCGGGAGAGCAGACTTCAGCTTCCTCAGGAAAGCGATAAGTGGGATCCCAGGGGAGGCAGCTCTGCAGAGCAAATGAGCCCAGGAAAGCTGTCCGGTCTTTAAGGGCAGAATCCTCCAAGACCAAAACCAGTCCATTCCAGCACCCAGGAAAACAAGCAGATATATCAGAAGACTGCCCTGACTGAACAGGGAACTCATAGCAGAGCTCCAATGCAAAAAGACAGCAGACAGAATACAAAGGATGAACATAGAAACTGGCAGCTGGAGGAGGTGTCAGGAAAGCCAAAGCTTGGCAAGAGACTTCATGGGGAATAGGAAGAGCTATGGTTACAACAGTAGTAAAGGTCTGCAAAACAAAAATGTGGGACTGTTATTGAATGGGTCTGCTGATTTAGTGACAATGGACAAAGATAAGGCTGAGGTACTGTGTTGGGTCTGGCTGGGATGGAGTTAATTTTCCCCATAGCAGCCCTCATAGTGCTGTGCTTTGTATTTGTAGCTAGAAAGGTGTTGATAAAACACCAATGTTTTGGCTACTGCTGAGCAGTGCTAGCACAGCATCAAGGGTGCCTCTCCACCCTATTCCTCCCACCCCCCCTGCAAAGGCCAATAGGCTGGGGGTAGGCAAGAAATTGGGAGGAGACATAACCAGAACAGCTGACCCAAGCTGACCAAAGAGATATCCCATACCAGATGACGTCGTGCTCAGCAATAAACGATAAGAGAAAGGAGGAGGAGGGTGAGCATTCATTATTAAGGCATTTGTCTTCTGAAGCAACTGCTACACGTACTGAGGTCCTACTTCCCACAAAGTGGAAGGACATCACCTGCTGGTGGGAAGTAGAGAATTTTTTTTGTTTATTTCCTTTGCTTCTGCGCATGGCCTTTTCTTTATTAAGCTGCCTTTATCTAGACCAATGTGTTTTTCATCTTATTTTCTCCCCCCTATCCTGCTGAGGAGAGGGAGTGATAGAGCAGCTTGGTGGGCACCTGGCAGCCAGCCAAGGTCAACCCACCACAGGTACTCAATGCCTTCTTTGCCTTATTCTTCACCAACAGGGTTACCTAGGCCATTGCAGTTAACAAGAAAGCTCAAGAAGAACTACTAATAGTGGATGAGGACCGAGTCAGGGATTACTTATGAGAGCTCAATCCTACTGATTGTTTAATGCAGCAACTAAAAAAGATAATGGGGAAAAAAATCTAGTGATGGGAATTGTGAAAGACAGAAATTCTGGGAGGCAGCTGGTATAAACTGTCACAGGTCCCTAGAATAAAATGTATGTTAAGTCTTGCACTATGAAAGGGAAAGGTTGATAATCTACTCCTAAATGTACAAATGTTTTTCTCTCTTACTGAAGGTGAAAATTCTGTCTGCCCTTCTCTAGTTTCAGGTATCACATATTAATAGCACCAGAATCATGTGTATTCCAGATAAAAAATGAGATATGAATTAAACACTCAAAGTAAATGTTTTCTGAATCTTTTCTGTAATGTCTGAAAGGTTGTCATTGACTTTTGTTTTCACCATTGACAGTCTTAATGATGATATGTCACAAGAATAGGAAAAATTATCTATACTCTGTCATGTGCATAAAGGACAGACAGAAATTTAAATTTAAAAGTGCTATTTAAAAGTTTACCTGGGTGTGAATATTTAATTGTAGAAAAATAATGAGGAGTTATTTAATATCTAAATAATTAATGACATTTCAAAATAACTTTTATTAAATGTTTAGTCTTTATTGTAGGAGTTTTCAAAAGTTTTTCAGAAGTTTTATGGGGAAAAAGTAACTACTTGGATTTTTTTTATATTTGACCATAAGATTTACTTTCTAAAATTTAAAATATTTTGCTCAATAGGATGCAATGTTATACTAAATAATTTTACAATTGCCATGTATTATTAGTTTTGTTATAAAAGAAGAGAATAAGCATGCTTCTTTAGAAAACATCAGTTGGGTTTTTTGGTATTTTTTTTCTTGCTTTATTGGTCTTCTGAATTAAAAGACAATTAAAATACTGAGTTAAGATTTGCATTTCATGTATTTTTGTCACTGACTTTAAAGCTGACTTTTTTCTTACATCAAGTTCTTTTTGTGTGTTTTTTTTTTTTTAATGAGTAACATTTATTGACTTAAATTTTGAAATCACTGTTAACAAAATCCAAATTATACTATATCCTTTAATGAATGAGGTAAAGTTATCAGTTCAGTTTTTGCACAAATAAATGAAGTAGTATGTCATTTTATTATTATACTCTTGTGTCCAAAATTATTGTGTGGAGATGACTACTAAGCAAAATCTAGCCTGACTAGCATTAACAGCCTAGTTGTCCTCTTAATGTTCCTTATTCCAAAATAAGACTAGGTCTGGATCCACTGATCCTTACAAGGGCTATTCATTCTTCAGTGTAAAAGATAGTTTATGTTCATAGTCTTGCGTTTAAAATTTTGCTTTTCTGCAATCTGTGACAGAGGGTAATATAATTATATTTACAGAGAAAATTCCCAGTTTAAAGGAAGTGTTCATTCAATTTTTTTCTGTTCAACCCATTTCCAAACACAAAAAAAAGAAAACAAAACCAAAAAAATACTATAAGGAATGCAGTCTTACATGCAATTTTATAAAAATATTTGACACTTTAAAAAAGTTAGGCTGCATCTCATTCAAATAAAAGGGTGATAAAGAGGATACTCTTTAATATCAAAGCATGCAGGTTGTTTTATTGTATTCATTCCATAACATTTGCTGACTGCATTAATAAAGATTTTTTCCCATTGATTTTGGATTTCTAGAGATAACTTTGAATAGATTTGATAATATAACATCAGTCTGAGTCAGAGGAGCCCGTGTGTTTGTGGCGCCAATGAGTGGAGCGAGTGTGGGTGTGTGAGTGAGTGTGTGATCGCTAGCAAAGATCAAGCTGGAGTAGCTGGTGAATGGACCAAGAGGCCTGGGAGCAAGGGCGGGGAGTGGGTCTCCAAGGGCGTGAAAGCCCTTGTGCGTTCCTACTGGTGAGAGCATAGGAGGGCAGCTGTGGTACCAAGGGAGTCCTGGCTAGCTCTGTGTGTGTGTGTCTGCGTGCGTGAACGAAGGTCTGTACCAGCAAGTGGAGTGGGGCTGCAGCCTCTAGGGCTCATATGTCTGGGTGTCAGAAACTGGGGAGACTGGGATCCAGGGGGCAGCTAATGGGCAAACAGTGTTAGAGCCCAGCTGCTGCAGGGACCCACTTGTACATATGCACATATCTATATATTCTCACTATTGGACCCCCATCCCGCTCAGCAAGAGAGGCAGAGCAAGATGAGGCCGTTGGTCCTGTCTGTGTTCATGTGAGTGCTCTGAGTGTCTGTCTGTGGTCTGTGTGGCTGGTGATGTGTATACGTGTATATGTGCATATGCGTGGGGTACATGTATGCTCTGTGTGCCTGTGCCTGCTGGGAATACACCTTCAGCCTCACTACTGGTTGGACTCGGGGACATGGAGCAGTGGCAGCCTCATTTCTCTTGGGTTGTTGCATCCAGCATGGTACATTTTCCTCTACCATTGAAGTATACCTATATTTCTTTTTCTTGATTATCAGACTTTTTAGAGCAGCTAACTCCCCCTTGGTTGGATCATGATGAATGTTTTACATGGAATTATACAGTATCCTGGTCTGGATTTCCCCATGTGGGAAGATGGTTAGATGGCACAGTGATCCCCCTACAGTCTCTATAACAGGATTTTCTTACACTGAAAAACATTCTGTGCATAATGAGGGGAAAAGAAAAGCTGGGAAGCTTTCCCTTTACCTTTCTACTTGAAATGAACCCAAGTTTCAGCTAGGAAAGGTATTTTGACCAGATGCTTCAAGGGTCCCCAATTTAGATTATACGTCTCAAAAAAATGTACTTCTTTTTTTTTGGTCTTATTATATTACCTCAGTAAAACAGCTTTCATGGCAAGTCTCAATTTCATCTACAGATAATAAGGGAAAAAAAAGGCTCCTTCTTGTACATATTAAAAATAAATTAGTATGCATACTAGTAAGGAAAAACTGACATTAAAAAAACCTCATATTTTGTTATTACTGCATTTTCGCTGTCTCTGTTGACTCATGGCATAGTACCTAACACAGTGGAGTATCAATGATGTGAGCCATTGTGTGGTACTGTAATGAAAACACTAAACCTCACAATAATAACAACAACGTTGATTTAAAGGTTCTTTACTCAGTAGTACCTTAAGGAGTGCAATGTAATTCAAACTTCCTTAATAGAGATACAGATATGCTATATTTTATCTGCATGTGTTTATTGCTTAGACTATTTTTTAAGAGTTATGGATACTAAGAAGTGTACTATTAAAGAATAATAGCTAGATCCAATATTAACATCACATGGTTTTCACCAGGGAACTATAAAGCTTCGAGGAGGAGATTATAATGAGGTAGAGGGCTATTATGGGAATTATTTATTGTATGCTATATGGTGATTCTACCAACCTTGTACATAGATGTACTCATTCTTTTATTGTCTAGAACAAACAGAATGTGTGTTTGTTAAAGATTTTGCTGTATTGATTTTATAGTAAATTCAGAAATAGCTCTCCAAGAAATTAAAATAATACTAAAAGTTCAAACATTTTTTAAAAATTATTTTAAGTTGATGTGAGACAACATAGCATTGTCAGATATTATGGCTATTTCAACTAAAATGAGTGAATCAACTTGGATAAATCAAGAGCTAATCTAGCCTTTGTCCATTCCTTGTCAACTCCTGTTGACATTTGGAAATGTCATAAACATTTTCATGTTTTCAAACCTCTTTTTTTCTGGTCTTGACTACTGCTTTGGGGTGGTCGGACCAAGATACTGTAAAGGAATCTGACTTTAAAAAGCTCTGTGTTCCTATACCCTGAAATAAACCTGTTGTCTCAAAAAGGCATAAGTAGAATTGAGCAAGAAAAAGATTTTTTCACCCTGCAACAATTCCCTGCTGTGCATCAAGATGGATGTCATAACTTTCAAGATTTTATTTGAAAAAACAGAGCCATCAGGCAGGTCAAGGCACCTGCCTGGGAAAAAGGAAAAGTTTGCTTCATGCCCCTTGGTCTCAGCAAAGCAGGCGTGTATTTGAGGTTGACTTTTTTTAATCCCATACAGTCTATTCCAAATGCTGAGGATACTCTTTCTTCTCTTTTTGAATAGAAATATTGTCCATGTTGTACATGAAGAAGTTTCAAATATTAGCTACTTAAAAACCTTTTAATTTGATAAATTTGTATTTTAGATTAAAAATTATTTCTTTGAAAAAATTCTAATACTTTATTTTCTCAACACCAATTTCCATATCTAAGGCACCTAAACCATCAATTTTAGTCAGTTTTTCATAATTTTAATTGAAAAACCAAAAGAATCCTGAATATTTTTTCTTCAAGAAAGACATGAAACCATAAAACTAAAAAAAAACAAACAAACAAAAAAAAAAACAAAAAACCCCACCAACCAAACCCCCCCCCCCCCAAAAAAAAAAAAGTTATTAGGAAAAGACACATTCTGATCAAGTCTGTTGAACATCTCCCCATAAATACATACATGAGTGTAGATGCAGTATGAGCTCCACCAACACTTTTCCAAATCTCGGCTACAGTATAGATGAGAGGTATGGTGGATATAGGATATAAGGATAAACCTTAAGGTAAGGTCGATATAAGGTAAAACCTATATCTAAAGCCACTGTGGTGCCTTAATCATGTGTCAGTCATCCTTTCATCAAGTTAAACACCAAACTGTTTCTCTTGGGATAGCCGGAAAACTGGTTCCTACTTCATATAAAGTTTGAAAACTAAGTAAGCTTTGCATCAAGGCTGTTTTTCATATATCCAGTTTTTGGGTTTTTTTGTCTGTCTGTTTGTTTGTTTGTTTGTTTGTTTGTTTGTTTTGGAAGCAAGAAGAGACCTGTATAAATTCACTCCTCTATGCTGTGCTCTAAAATAAAGTCTTATTTGGTCTAGAGTAAGATTTTTTCCCCCTTATATTGCCACTTGATTTTTTTTACTTTTTTTTTTTTAACAAAACTGTAACCAATTAGAATTATCTTCTTCTTACTAGTAGCCCAAAGGGATGGACACTTGGATCTTTACAGTTAGGATTTGTCATCGGGCTTCCATGGCTGTAAGCTTTATTTTCATGGGAAATAAATGGCTTGTGGTAGGGAACTCTCTATTTGTTTATAATACTGAGCCAAGAATAAATATAAGAAAGATAAAGAAGTCAAATTCCTTGGCTTTTTGCCATTATTTCTGAACTATGGGCAAATGCAACTGTTTAATGCCAAGTTTAAAGGAAGAGAAAGAAAGAATGTACTTACCAACCTCAAGCAGAAATAGGCTGGAGAGTTTTCCATCATTATTTTAACTTCTGGTTGAAAATAATTAATAATAAAATTTGAAAACACAATATAGCACACCTACATTGCATCTGAAGTATTTATTTTTCAACAAATGGAATATAATGGCTACTAAAAAGACACAGTGCATTAATGCATTGTTTCTGTCACCAACTCAAAGAAAGGGATTTTTCAATGCAAGTTTTTTTGGTCTTAAATAGTCATTGTTCTGAATTTGATTTTTATCCCTAATTCTGTACAGAAGGCATTGCTTTTGTCAGGTCTCCCAAAGAAACTGGCCTGCTAGAGATGGAAGGAAAAGAAAGAAAAAAATGTATGAATAATTTATTTTTTATGTAAAGGAGAATTTATACTTGCCTGCTCATTATGAAGATTCTGAAAGAGGTTCAGTTTCATCACAACCTCACATGTGCTTGTGAAAGGAGGCAGGAGTTTCCCCTGGTATTCAGGGGCCATTTGATGATGAAGAGGTCTATGAGAACATAAGTTGGCTGTCTCCCACCTATAAAAGGGAAAAGGCTATCCACATCCATCAATTATACCTGTATTTTAGTCTCCTTGATCAACTTCAATACCTGACTCTAGAAGGATTGAAAGTGATATGTACAATGCACCTAACTTAAACTCTGAAAAATTAAACACCTAGTCCACAGTAGTTCTAGGCTGCTATATGGGATCCTTCTATAGTCAACATATTAATACTGCGCCGGAAAATTGATAAGTTGATGAGATTTCTCTGAAGATGTCTTCAATTAACACAGTTTGAGATGGAATCTAGGTAATTAGTTGATAGGTGACTAAAATGAATTGCAAATATTTTTGGGAAGAGTTCTTTACTAATATATACATATACTATTTTTTTCTTTTTTCTTTTTTTTTTTTTTTAATTTCAGAAGAGGGAATTTTATATCACTTACAGTGTCTACATTCAGACATGGTGTCCTGAGACCACAATATGTCTAGAAAGGATTATCAACCTTCAGGTTCATAAGATTCTAAGAAAAGTAAGCCAGCAACAGTCCAATGGCTTCCTAAGAATCTTTCATCACCTTGACCCTATGAAATGACAGGGTTTTGGGTTTTGGTTTTTTTTTGTTTGTTTTTTTTTAAATGATTGTGAAGTGTCTTGCTCTGAACTATGTTAGATTTCATTAAATGTTTCATTTGTCTTGGGTGTGGAATGTGCTAATTACTATTCATAGCTAAGTATGCAAGTGAACCTCAATGCAGGTGAAGATGATGCTATAATCCAATCAAAAAAACCCTGACCTGCTTCTTACAAGATTCACCTGCTAAAGAGTAAGAAAATAAAAGAAAAATCTCTTTGGGCACTTCCATTATAATGTCACTATATTTTAATTATATCTGTATGCATTTTTAGTATAGGATCTCTAAACCTTTCTTCCTTTCATCTTCAAAACTTATCAGTCCTTAGTGATTTCTGCAGTACAAAAAAATCTCGTAATCAGGACTGAAAGGCATACTTGGTTAGATATTAGCAAAAGAAGGGGAACTTCCAGTTTGATTGTCTGATTAGACAGGAATTAACCATTCAGAGAGTGAGGTAAGTGATCAGTCCAGGATAGCAGCAAGTTGGGTTAAAGAGTTTGAAGGATTTCACTGCAGTGGCATTACTACCTTCTCCTGTCTTGTTCGTACAGCAACCAGCTCAACAAAATAGGAGCAGAACTTTTCCCAGGCAATTCTTCATATGAACGAGATTGTAAATGGAATAAAGTAATAAAAAAAAAGTTACAGTACTTTTTCTTCTCTTTAACGTGCTTAGAATAAAATTTTTACTGAATTTCTACTTTCTTTATCAAGAATGTGTTCACACTTTTTTTTCAGTGGCATATCACTCATAATTTCTTGTACTTGGGTTCAGATTTGATCTTTGTGCAGTACAAGACCCTCCCATAACTTCAGTGGTGTTGTTTCAGTGTTTTTTTTATGGAAAATGCAGATGTTTTATAAGGCAAGCTTTGAGGTGTTAAGACTCCTGTTGCTTAGCCACCTTTTTGTATTCCTCAGTTGTGGGACAAACAAAAACAAAAACCACAACAAGCAAACAGGCAATCTGGATCTCTTTCTTGGCTTAAATTTAGACTGCAATCAGTTATATTGCTCTGGCTTCTGCTGTGCCAGAATAAAATAGTATTGACCTCTGCTTGCACCCAGTTATTACTCACTGTCTTCTGAGATCTATGTTAACTGTATACCTCAAATTTTGCATTTCCAAGATGATCTAGGTTAAATAGAAAACTTTCAATAGCAGAGTTTTTGACAAAACCAGGTATAAAATAGATACATAGTAGAAAATTTTAAATAGTGTATGTAAGGATAACCTTTTGCAAAAAAGGGCTGAAAAGCAGGTATCATGGGGCAGCAAGGGCTACCTTCTACCTTGGTTCACTTGCAACCACAGAAATGTGACTTGTTAAATCCTTAATTCTATCAGGAATGGCTGTTAGGTAAATAAAGCACCTCTAAAAACTGATCATGAGTGACAGCTTAATGGTACGCAGGAAGACCTGAGACCTTTTCTACTGTTGAAAACAGCTGCAGGTTCCTGCAGGTGCTTATAGTGGTTATTATACAAAACTTCATGACAATCAGCAGAAGCACTGCTAGCAGAGCGAAAACTAAACGTAAAAAAGCCTGCTTTTTGGGGGAAGTTTGACATTTCCTTCTGCATAACAAAATGGATACTTTGAATGCTGGACTTTTGGTGTTTTTTTTTTTTTAATTCTACTAAATTGTAATTATCGAATTGTCATATGAATGAAGGAATGATAGATTTTAAAAATCCAATCAAATTTTATAATGATAAACTGTAAAGAAAAATCAGAAAATCATCAAAAATCTGAGCCTTTGAGAGAATAGATTACTTTAATGAAAATGGCATTTATTTAATCTGTGGAGTGGTAGTTTTTCTCTGTGTTTTATCATAACCAGTTTTCGTGAACATTGTACAGTATCCTTCATTTCCTCTTTAAAAACAAAGGATGTCAGTATTCTTCATATGGTACCATTTTTGCAATAACTCATTGAAAATTTTCTTACACTTTTAAGACAACATACTGAATTATTTAATATAAATAAATTCTTAAGCCCCAATATATAATAATTAAATATATAAATCAATATATAGACTCATTAAAGTTGAAGAATTAGAACATAAGATTGAAATGTTTTTTTAATTTGAAATAAGATTATACAATCCTTTAAAATAAATTTTAATAAAGGAAAATTACATTTCATTGCCATCTGTACAAAGCAAGCAACATAATAAACATAGCCTACTAAATTGTTCCTGAAAAAGTTCATTTTTATTGCAATAAAAATATTTTTAACCAACAACACTTTTTTTTTCTTTTTTTTAAAAATCTGATGAGGAAACAATGAAGTTGAGAGCCAGAGTATTTTAACATGCAATTAATGCAATTGGAAATGTAATATCTTTTTCATTAGAACTATGTGGTAAGACATATGGCTATTATTCTTTATATTTGCTGCTAGATTTGTTTCCTAGAAAAATGTAAGAAATAAATTTGTTATGAATAGCCTTTCCTTAAGATCCTAACAAAACCAGCAACAACATCTTAGATAGTAGAAACTCTGTAAGACTGCAGATTTTGGCTCTGGTGAAGATAAGCTAATTCAGACAAAATGGTTTCATATGACAGAGACAATTTACAACATGAAAATCTGTGATTTGTCCCATGCAGTTTTGCCATTCAGAGAGTGACTATTTCAGTCTATGCCAGTCATTGAGGCTACAGGTATGGTTAACAGAGCAAAATGTAAGCACGTGCAGAAGGTGATTCACTCCAGTAATCTAAGGGAAGTGGTACGGATGGGAGGTTCCTTCTTTCTAGGTATCTCAAAGGTAATCCAGCTGATTTTCTAGAGCTTAACCAACATTTTACAGGTTAAGGTTGCAAATGTGTTGCCAGCCACAACTTTCCCAACACAGACTGGACACGGAGCAAAGACTGGGTGATATTAACAGTAATGACAAAGGATATTATGAATGAGTGATCTGTTTTGCTTAAAAAATAAACAAGCAAAAAGGAAATATCAGTAGATGTATGTGCAGAATCGTGCACAAGTGTTAAAGGTTTCTTAATATATGGGTGGAAGGGACCAATGGTAGTACAGAGACCTGGTCTGTGTTATAGCAAGAAGAACAGGTCTTCTAAGTAATGTGTGGAGGCCTGAGGTTACTGAAATCCTTGAAAGCTCATTGAGGAAGAAAAAAATCAGGTGATTCTCAGGAGGGATAAGGATGAAGCAAAAGCAGGGGAATAAGCTACTGCTAGAATGTGAAACAAGGCGGTTAAGTGGAGGCAGTCAGACTAGATGTTAACAGCAATCTCTTTTGCCTTGAAAGTGATGAATTAGGTGAAGCCTGGGTCAGACATTCACTCAGTGATCAACATACTTATGAGATTAAATGGGGATGTGTTTATTTAAGGAGGGAAAATGTGTTCAAAAAGACAAAGGGTCAAAGACTTCACCATACGGTCGCTCAACATTAAACAAATATTCAAGTTTTGTGCTTTTGAATACACCTCACAGAACAATATGACAAACATACATTTACAATTATTAATGTTTGGATAATTATCCATTATATTACACAAAGTAATAAATACTAAATAAAAAAAAATCACAATTAAAAGCATCTATTCTCTGCATAGCAAGGAGAAAATAATTAGCTCTATAGTCACCTTTTCCACCTTGTTTTTAATGCAACATACATAGACACAGACAAAACTTAAAAGAAGAGTGGGATCACATGAGTGAGGAAAACATCACTGATATAAGACAATTGCTGCTGACAGTCCTTGGTCTGTCAGGTAGTACATCAGCTGATCTCTGGTTCATTTCCCCAGTTTGTGATATGATATGGCTGATCTTCCTGGGTCTGAGTGAAAACTGGTTGGGTTATTTCATCTCATTTTTCAGTAGAGTTTCACAAGCTGGTGAAAAGGAGTTAGAAGAAAAATTGCATTGGGAGATGGTGAGGAACACATACATATAAGAGAAGAAAACAATGGAACTCAATGTTTCTTAGTCTGATTCTTATGGTTAGTTGAGCATTTTCCCATTGTTCCCATTCATCAACTAAAGTCAAGACAACACAGTGAGCCTAATGGTGATCAAATGAAGAAGAGAAGGAAGCTAAGCCATCCTCTTTTCACTCCTACTGGAATTTTCAGTCCTCCATCTTCCGTTTTTCCTTTCCTGAGAATCCCTAAATGCATGAGAAAGAGAATAAGTCTTTCTCTCATGTTTTTTTTCCAAAGACGACCTAATTTTTGGTGCATTGACTTTCAGAGTTACACTCTTTGTACTTATTAAGAGCAATCTAGATATAGAAACTGGAGATAGAATCAATGGATGTTCTGATTTTAAATCAATATCCTTGGTTTCTTCTCGCTCTGCCTGAGACATTCAGAAGCATTGTCAATTCTGCTATCTCTGTTGCCTTTCTTTTACAGCTTTCTCATCAGCCTATATCATTATATGTAATTGTGACATTTTAAAAGCTTCCCTTTATTTTTACACAGTCCTCTGACATACACTGAGTCTTTATTAATACAACACAGTGAATTACATCCTTCATCCCTCAGTGAAAGCAAGGCACTAACAAAGTTTCATATTCTGTTCCCCCACACATAAAGAAAATCCAGTTAATTGCTCAGCTAGTTTTGAGTGATTTCTAACTTTAGACCTATTCCTAAATTCATTCAGTATGTAATTAAACAATAGGTTACAGGAATTAGCAAGCTAAACTGCTACTGTGTAAGTACCAAGGCTATGCACGTTCTTTGAGAAAGCTTGTAGTTAAAGTAAGCCCAAATGATATCATGGATGCATCAGTAATGTTCAGATGAACAAAACCACCCCAGCTATTCTTCTCACCATTTCAAATACTGTGTTACTTTTAGCTGTCATCTCATTTTGGACAGAATATAACAAATGCTTCCTACTGACCTGTGCTCTTGGCAAAACTTACTACATCTTTTCATGGAGTATACTGCTCAGGACTGCAATCTGAGAGTTATGTTTAGATATGTTACTGGGATTCAGTTGCAATCTCATGTAAGTCTAGTAAAGGAGGCCTAAAGGAAGAGTAAATCACGTGGTATTTCCTTCCCAAGAAAAGTAGGAAACTTGAAAAAAAGATGATCCCACTTTTGACATCCAGTAGAGAAAGGCAAGATAATTGAAATGTGGCAATTGATAGGTTCACATTTTGTTTTATTATGTTTGAGAAGCATTTATCTCATAAAAATATGTGTATTTTATGATGAACAGAGTGCATAGCAGTCTGTTCCAACTAACTGTTCCTATCTGTGCCTTGGGTGAGCAGTCTTTCCAATCCTCTAGCTTCTAGAGCTAGAGTGTAAAAGTTTTAATCTGAAGAAACTCAGGAGACTTTGCCAAAAAGTCATGAATATACTGTGAAGTGTGAGAAGGTATTTAAGAATTTCTGTTATGCAGGACTGCCAGTGCTCTGTGCTACATGTACTCTGCCTGAGAGCTGGAGGTAACAGAAGCTGCAGACGGAGCTGTAGCGTGGGAATGGGTAGCAAAGGGAGAGCAGCAGACAACACAAAATCCATGGCTGCTGTAACAAAACTTGACAACCACAATATGTAAGTCAAATGTCAGTGCAGGAGAAAGCAAGCAACCAGCTGTCCTCAGAATTGCCTCACCAAAGGAGAAGTTTTAACGATAGTTATATTTTAGGAATTAAATATGTTCTGTTATCTTGTCTTTCTACCTTTTAATCTTTTTGTTTCTCTCCTCCATTAAATATTGCTTGCTTATATAACTGACTTCTGTTTGCAATAGGAAAAAACTGAGCATCACAAGGTATAGCTTAATACTCTGATGTCTAGGGGTGGAGTCTTGAACCAATGCTTTATCAGCTATCCAAATTACATTAACATTGTCCTCATTGCTGCCAATCAAGTCTTGGCAGAAAGGTTACAATTACTTAGTATGCAAAAGGACGAAGCTCAATTTTTTTTCCATTCTATTTATTAGATATAATTTTATAAAGACAAAGCAGAGAGTGGCTTAAGGAAAAAAGGAGCACACTATTGATAATCTATATTCATAAAAATTCCTTTAGCAACATTCTTAAAGATCTTTTTATTAATCCGTGAGAAAAAAAAAAAAATCTCTGGTGTAAGCAACAGATTGCCAGAGATGTGAGAAGAATGGACCAAGGTATAAATGATAAATAATTAAAAAAATCCAAATATTTTGCTAATTACATGAGAAACAGAATACTGTCAGGCCAACTGCTTGCTCCCTATTGTTGTAGTAAATGGCAGTAGTGATTGGAACCGAAAGGAGGAAGATGCTGTAAATGAGAAGACACACAGGTGGTGAAATGATTAATGTTGGATCTAAACAGTACAGGTGTCTGGCATTTCTTGAAATGCTCAGGAAATAAATGGGATATTTATTCTCCCTGACAGGAAGAGGAAAAGTGTGTGCTTGATTGTCCTTCTCAACAAATGAAGTGTTGAGTAAACTGTTCTGTTGATTTATGATAGTGGTATCAGCTAACACTCCTATTGAAAAATTTCCCTTGGTGTTTTCTGTATGAGCCACTATTTCAGATATCTCCTCTCTAACCATGAACATTAAAATTTAAAATACACTGCAGTCATTTTGGCAAAGCAGATGGACATGAGAGACTTCTGATACAACTAATACTGCTCTGTCTCTCCCCCACCCCCTCTCTCTCTCCCCCCAGCAAAATAATCTTCCAAAGCCTGCACATTTTCCTATCATTTGTATTTGTAATAATTTGATTTAGTCAATCTTGACCATGTCCCTCTGCTGTATTTTTTTGTTGCACCAACATATAATTGTTTTTAGTTCAGACCATATTCATCCTCTAATGACTTATCCCTGTGAATAGTTTTGTTTCTGGAGTGGTTTCATCATAAATGGTCTGGAACTCAAACACTTGGAAATTCCACTGTGGGAAGTTAATCTCCACCTCACTTTCTAAGTGAATTATCTCTATTTTATCACAAGAGAAGGCAAATAAAACATAGTTTGTTTTAAGACTGAGAAGCTTTTGCCAATGAAGTGAGATGTCAACAGAAATAGTGTTTTTGTGTATTATTGAAGAAAAATTTAATTTTACAGATGGAGTACTTCATTCTGATGCATTATTTTGAAAGTTCTAATTTTGTCATCTTCACATTAAAACTTTAGTACAAACCAAAACAGGGAGATGTAATCACTATTCTACTGTACTTGGTAATTCTTTTGAAATACTGAACCCTTTGAGTAAGAAAACCACAAGAGAATTGGAAAATAGCAGGGGAGGGGGGAGTTGTTCATAATCTTAGGGGGAAGAAGAAGACAACGCTGGATCATAGACTATACAGAAACAAAAGCATTACCTGGATTGATATTTTTCTAACAGTACCTTATAGATTAAACTTTTCAAGATAAAGCTGATATGTAACTGACTGTTTAATGAATACTTTTCAATGTTTAATCATTAGTTAACTTGGGTTGCTATCTTTATAACTTATTGGGTGAGATTCGTCCTTGCTAAATTTCATGCATCTCAAGATATTTTCAATAAGAAATGATTTAACATATTGTGACCTCTGCTGTTAACATTGTGTGAGTGCTGATGTAGTTCTTTGAGCAGAATTAGGTACAACTTGCATTGTTAGTGTCTTCTGTTTGATGCCATTGCTTATATTTATTGTGATTAACAAATACAGTAGCAAGACAATGGCATATGGGAATATAGTTGCTCCTAGAGCAAATTTTTTTGGCATACATCCATAAAGGTTTTAACTTTGCAACCTTTTCTTTAATTAGTTCATTCAATTTCCCCTACAGTCTGTATTTTCATCATGTAGTGGCCAAAAAAAAAAGTTTAATGTTCTTTTGAACATTTTTACAAATAAGCAATAGAGCAAATACTGTGAATGCACTTTATAATGACACTGCAGGATAGATGAAGACAATATGCAAAAAAAAAAAAAAAAGTTTATGATTAAGATGAAATGTGTTATTGTCATATTATTCTATTCTTTGTGGTAAATTATTCCTAAAAAGATTAATGTTCCCCTTTGCAGAATGGAATGTAGCATTAGCCTGAACTACAATTTTTGAAATTCCATATTCTTTTAAAGAATTAACTGTGTTAGAGGTAGATTATTTACGCATTCAAACCCAATATTTTTCCAGAAGATCAGTCTTCATGATGAATCTGCAGGCCATATTTTCTAAATAAGAAGAAATCAGAGCTAAACCACAAATTAATGTTTATTGAAATTCTTCTGAAAATAGGCCTTTTGGGAAAACTGTAGACAGCAATATTAAGGGAAGGGCTTCTGAGGAAAAGGCATGATTTCCCCAAACTTTTTGAAATTGTCTGACATCACATACATCCAAAAATTTCTATGCTTGGGGAAAATTGCTTCAGTTCTTCATTTTAGTATTCCATTTTTGAAAAACAAACAAGCAAACAACCCCCATAACATCCTTACGTCATGTACAGCTGCTTAAAATGTAACTCTGAGAAATAAGATATTTTGCAGATGTAGATATATTTTAAACCTGCCATCCATTCATAGTGTTGTAGACTCACAAAAGGTGTGCATTTCCTTTTTTGCATTCAACAATATAGAAAAGAAATTTTTGTTAGGAATAATATTGCTTAAAAATAAATGGAATTCTTGGAATAATTCATTAACTAGCCCTGATATTTCTGCTAGCATATTTGTTATTTGCACATTTAGTAGACAAATATTTTTGGCTATTAGTATTTCAAACAAAAGCTAACGGTATTTAGGGTTTTTTTTACAAAACATCTGCTCTCTTTCTGGATAAACCTTTACAATGGAGGGTAATACAGGCAGTTAAGAGCTCTTTTATGTGTTTCTGGAGATTTGCTTTCTATTAATGTTCTGTTAATTTTGGTAAAGAAGAAAATAAATAAAGAATAATCAGGATTTTGCTCAGCAAGCTATATTCTGAAAAATTTTTGTTCTGAACCCATCAGAATTTTTTGGTATAGATTTGTTAAACAACTTCATTTTGAGAGTTTGATATATAAAAAAGAAGACATTCAAAAGAAAGTTTGTTTTTATTAAGCAGAGTAGTTGAGCAATTAATTATAAACACATTTGATGAAATAGATATGTTCTTGCAAAACAGTGTTTTAATCCAATCAACATTTTCCAAAGACAAATCTTTCCACTAGGACTTCTAAAATCAGTTCTTCTTCTAATGTTTAATACCATTTGTGAACTATTTTTAAGTGTGTAATGATTTCTATATTTGCCAATACAGCAACTGCACTGTCTAGATGCTACCTTTTCCTCTAACATGCATTGAAATAAGAGTATAATTAATAATGTTAGTTCATTTTAATGCAATGCTAATCCCTTTTCATTTAAAAGGGATCTCTACGACTGCTAAATTTTTGAAGCACCATGTCACGTACTCCTTGTTTAGTGCAGTCCTGTGAAATACCTATTAGTGTCATTTATTTGTAAGGATGATGAAATTATCATCCTGTTATACAATTATATAACCTATAAGT
This sequence comes from Pygoscelis adeliae, assembly GCF_000699105.1. NCBI lineage: Eukaryota > Metazoa > Chordata > Aves > Sphenisciformes > Spheniscidae > Pygoscelis > Pygoscelis adeliae. Next base: position 2,326,590 of record NW_008825547.1, read on the forward strand.
AGGAAGCTCTTCACAATGTTGCTGTTGCTAGTCTGATTAAGTCTTGTCATTAAAGACCTTTAAATATAATGATTGACAAAAGAAACCTGTTGTGAGAAAATGACAGATGCCAACAGGGCTTTCAATTAATACCATTGCAAAAATTTAACACACCATCCTTTCCAGAGCTGTCTATTCCTGGCTTTGGTATCTGATATCAGACCCCTTTGATTACTTTATTCCCCACCAGCAACAACACACACCTCAATACTGCAATGCCCCACTTTTTTGTTGTCACTTATCCTAGTTGCTTCCTTTTTGTGACAAAGATAACTGAATAGTCTACCTCCCTACTCCAGCCTTCTCCCAACTCACTGAGTAGATGGTCTTGCTGTAGCTTTGTCTGACATTTTCAGCTTAAAACCCAAACATTTCAGAAAACAAAAGGGTCTAACTTCTTAGCTTTTCCCTCTCTCTTTCCTTTTTTTTTTTTTTCTTTTTCTTCACTGATTGCATGATGCAAAACTAGCACAAAACAGAGAAATTTATTTCTGTGGATACTTCATAGAGCTTTGGTTTAACTCCTTATACTTATAGCTCTAGATTTCCTTCTGTATAGAGGGAGGAGGCAATGCTTACCTACTGACACAAAAAACAAGTGCAGTTTCCAGTGATGTTCAGCTGTCAACAATACTTCCATACTCTGTAGGAATATGACTTAATTATAGTTGCATAATCTAAACCAAATCCAAGTTCAGCCACAGGCTTTCTGAGAGATTTGAGAAAAGTCATGTAGTCACAGATTCATCCCACCCAGTTTACACACTCATTATTCTTATAATTGTGATCACAGTCTCCCTTCATAGTCCACATAGAGAGACCAGTTCTTCAAAGAGGGATCAAGCTGGCTTAGGAAGCTTCTGCAGGTTTGTCTAGACTACAGAATTTCCCAGCGTATACTCAAACTTTATTTTGACCTGCAAGATATACTATTAGACTGTATATGGTACACTTTATCTAAGTAATAAATGCACACTCTGTATCTACTAGCTCTATGACATAAATTATATGAATATTTAGGTGTTGACAAGGTACTAATAAGACAACTACTTAAGAGTGTTATGGTAAATTTTCATAGTGAGACTTCTGGAAAGCTGCAGAGAATTTTTGAGACAATATTTTCTTTGTATGGAATATATAGATGTCCATTAGCTTTTAAGTCATTGTTGCAAGATAGTCACTGTAAAATGACCTAAACAAATATGAATAAGTCTTAGTGTTATTACCCACACAGCAGGGATAACACAATGGGAGGTATAATCCCTCCATCATACATTTCAGTTCAAAGGATGTTGTGTAGAATTAACCCCATCAGCTACAACTACAAATCTGGAGCATGACCTGGTGGGACTGGGATGCAGGCTCACATAACTTTTTTATTATCCCTCCATCAGAAGTAGTAACTTGAGGAAACTGTGTAGGGCTGACAGCCAGGGACAATAACTTATTTAATCACCCTCTCAATCTTCAGCAGACCTTGTCTGCTGGATCATAAAAAAAAAAAAAAAGTTATCCAAACAACAGTTAGGACGCTGAACATTAGGTAACAAAGATACAATCTGTAACTTTAAAGCTTTTCATTATTTCTTTGAGGTTTCTGAGAGATGGCACATTGTTTTACATGCTGGAATGAAAGGTTTCGGCATAAACAGAAAACAGATTTGAGATATGGTGTCATTCACATCTTTACTAAGCTAAACAACTAAATAGTTATTTACTATTTGTATTGGGTGTACATGGGAAGGCTTTGGTCTGCAGGGATGGCAGAGGGAACACCAAGGTCAGAGGGGAAGAAGGAGGAGGTCCTCCATAGCACAGGAGATAGTCACTGCAGCCCATGGAGAGCCCACGCTAGAGCAGATTTTTCCTGACAGGATCTGCAGCCTCTGTAAGAACCCATGATGGAGCAGATTTTTTTTTTTTTTTCTGAAGGACTGCAGCTTGTGGAGAACCCACATTGCAGCAGTGGAAAAGTGTGAGGAGGAAGGAGTGACAGAGAGGAGCTGTTATGGACTGACTGCAACCCCCATTCCCTATCTCCCCTGCAACGCTCAGGGCGAGGATAGAGGAATCAGGACAGAAAGAATGAAGTTGAGGTTAGGAAAGCGAGGAGGAAAGGTGTTGGTTTAATTTTGTCTTTTTTGTTTTCCACTACCCAAATTAGTAATTACATTTTTATTTTAATTGACAATAAATTAATTTTCCCCAAGTTGAGTCTATTCTGCCTGCAATGCTAATTGGTAAGAAATCTCCCTGTCTTTATCTCAATGCATGAGCTTTTCCTTCTTGTTTGTCCTATTTTCTCCCCGTCCTGCTAAGGGACAGTGTGAGCAAGCAGCGGGGTGGGCATTTGGCTGTTAGCTAAGGCTAACCCACCACAGTATTCTAAGGATTCCTGACACATTCTTGCCTCCCAAGCATTCAGCCATGATATATCTATTAGCATGAAAAAAAAAGAAAGAAAAAGGCTAACCAAACCCAGAAACAATACACCTTTTTGGAAATTTGTAGCTATATAGTAATAAATCATAAAGCTCCAGTTTTCCCTTGGACTTATAAATTGTTCTGCAAAGTACAGCCAGTATTGTAAATAAATTCAAACATGTTCTAGGCAATTTTGAAAACTTTAAACTCAAAGAGACTTTATATAGTGTAGATGGTCCAGATAATTGTCCCTCATAATGTTTTGTCTACATTTAGAAACTTTAGAGACACTTCTACCCATTCTTTCTTCTTCCATTTGTGTCCCACTTTCAGTTTTCAACATGTATAAATAAGATGGTGAATAAAAACACTACCAATAGTACCAAAAGGAATAGTTTTCTAAGAATTTCCAGTTCTGATGCAGTTGAAGTGATACATGGAAAATGTATTTTGCTTTGGTCTGTCAGAGACATGCATCTGTTTTGGAATGTTTTGTCTTACTACTTGTGCATACAAAATGCCAATAACTTGCCGATAACCTGTAAGAATAATAATACCTCATTAATATTGTTACCTATGTGGTAAAAAGCTAAAGTAGCTTACAACCTACGCAAATGTATTGAGCTTAACAAGGTAGAGGATCATAATTTTTATAGCAGCATGTTCATGCCACTGTATTTGAGATGGTGTCAGCATTTCCATTATAAATAATTTAAGGTTTTGTAACTCAGTAAGAGAAAAGCAGTAGTCCTGTCACATTTTAAATTAATTATTTGCTCAATGCATCTTCAAGGCTAAAGGGAGCGTATGATAAAACTTAACATTATCCTCTAGGGGCTTTAGTAAAAAAGCTAGACATTCAGCTTTAACCAGACAATTTAAAAAGGTTCCTCAGTGCTACTTTGAATGTAAAGTTTGTCTAAATGTGATGTAGTTACATGCCAGGATAGGATGATTTTGGGATGTATTCCAAGAACGGACACAGCAGTGACTACCACTATTTGTCAAATAATGAATGATAAGAATGATGTTACTTACTGCAGAGGACAAGTGAGAAGTCTCAGGAAGGAGAAGGTTTTTTTTGTTACCAGATTATCTGGGAATCCTGGGTGTGCATTAGGAAGGAGAAAATATATAATTTAATTCCAGGCCCCTTTCAAAAAAAACCCCACTTAAACATTCATTTATTTGTATACTAGTGAATATCTTGCTGATTCCATATAAACTACTCACATGGCTAAACTAAAGCAGACATTTAAAGAATTGCTGGATTGTTGGAGGGATGGAGGCATACATAGGAAGCAAAAGAGCAGTAATGAGGTTGAAGCCAGGTAATGATGTCTGTTAACTCAGTCATGTCACTGCCATCATCCCCAATGTTTCTCAGCATTCACTTCCATTTTTCTTAAAGACTGGAACCAAACTGGAAATCAAAATCAAAAGAAGGTGGAGAATGAGTGAAGTGGTCATCTAGCAAGCAGGGTTCATGCTGGTCTATTTTTTAATAAAATTAGTTAGGAACTAGAAGTTCTTATTTCTCTTTAACTACTGTGGAGAGTTTCTTAAATATAGAAGACTCTGCTGTGGTCATCTGAAGTTCAGTAATACGAATACTGTATTTGATCCTAGAGCACAAATTTTTCATTCTCACTTTCTTTCATCAAAGTATAGGTGCTGCAGTAGGGTTAATGGAGTTAAGATTAACATGAGAACTTGATGATAACTGTTGTGAAACAAAGGAGGAATGCTCTGCAGTGGATGAATTATTGCTGGCCAAATGCTACATGCGTCATTTAAAAAAAAAATACACTGACTACATCACACCATTTCTGATCTTTGTCTTGCCTTTTTTTTTTTTTCTTGCAATTTTGAGGACAATGATTACACAAAAATAATGTATACAGTATTCTGAAAGAGCAGTAAACACTTTAAGTAACTTTGGCATGAGGTAAATACTAGGCAAAAAAGAAAAAAAGAAAGACTCATAGTGGGCATATCTGATCATTCACAAAACCTGAGTGATTACTACACTGTTCTACCTTTTTTATGAGATGTTTAATTTCAGGAAATATCAAAGGTTGGGTTTTTTGTTTGGTTAGTTTGGTTTTTTTTCCCCTCTCCTAAAGAGGCACAGCAAAAATAATTTTTAAATCACCCTTCATTTTGTGTCAAAGCACAGTCAGTTTCGTCTACTTGGTGTGTACATATCACTTGAAGTGCTATTGTATCTAAACATTCAAATGATTCCAATCCCTTGAAATTAGCATGAACAGATAGAAGGCTTTAATTTGCAAACTTGATGAAGAGTTAATTAGGTACCCTTAGAAAAGCTTTTGAAGGGCTTAACTATTTGAAAAGACCCTGTCAGGTTTAAAGTGCCAAGTTCTCTTGCACATGGGGCAGGTGAATCGCCTGAGGAGCTAAAGAGGCTGATACCCCTTGAAGAAAAGAAAGCCTTTAAGTTTTTCTTTAAACTCTACTGCAACTAATAGAAAAGGATTTTTGAAACTGTGGCTCCTGCAGCAGCTTTCAGCATTTTGTGGAGACTGCCCAATGAGGTTCTGCAGGGCTGCCATTATGGTATAGCGCGATGGTCTCCCATAACACCCTATCAAGCCTTCAGAAATAGCTGCTGAAGCCGCTTTACTTTTTGTTGTTGTATTATGTCCCACTGTAGTGTTCAGCCTCTGAAATGATGTCCTCCACAGATTTTGAAAATCTTTAGCCATATTTCTTGTTTGTGAACTAATCATGCAGGTCGGGGTTTTAATTCAACACTTTGCTCTGGTACATTAAAAACATTCCTTTGATCGAAATGTATGTCATTTCTAATCGTAGTACACAGAGCTGTGATTTAAGCATCTATTCCCTATATGGGGAGATTACATTACTAGGATATTGTTAATTTGCCCAGTGCACAGATTGCTTTAAAACATTAAATGTGGATTTTAATACCATTCCATTTAACCTGACAGATACTTCAGAAGAAACTTTACCTATTCTGTGCAACCTCATGGGACACAGCTTTCTCCATTTCAGGAAGAATGTTCCCATCTATTACCCATTATTATTTAGGAGCACAGCAGCTAATTTGTAACAGTGCTCTTTGCTTCTAACCTGACCTTGATCATTACTTTTGAGCCTTAAATCTCTAGAGGAGGTTAGAAGAACATTCTTGTGAGACAGGACTGTAGATATAAAACCGCTAGGATGAAGCTGTCTGGCAGGTGCCCACCCCCCCCCCCCCCGTGGAAAAACAAATAAATGACAAAAAAAAAAAAAAGAAAGAAAGAAAGGAAAGGAAAGGAAAGGAAAAAGGTAGAGGACTTCTGTAGATGGCAGTAAGAGCTAGCAAGAAGTCTGACGGTATACGCAGACCTTTTGCACATTAATCATATATACAGCAAATTCCACAAAGTACAAGCTGACAAAGATCTTGCTTTTCCACAATCAATCTTTATTCACCACTAGATTACAGTGGTTAGTTATACTTGATTGCCTCAGGTCCAGGATAAAGCTTATAAATAACTAGATATGTAATCAGCTTAAATTTTTGCCATTGTATTTTTTATTTTATTTTTGTTTTAAACTGAGATTGGGGTGCGATTCTTAGCTTTGCTATACGACCACCCAGTCCATCTGTTACCTTGACTGTGAAGCTGTAATCTTAATGTTTGGCTCTGTAAATGTTTAAAGCATCATTCTATTATTTACAAAGGGAAGTATACAGCTAATAAAGTGCAGTTGAAAAAGGACTGTCTCAGCTCACTTGTCTTTACTCCAAGATTTTTACTGTTGTCTGTCTGCGTTTTAAACTGAAATGGCACCAGAATGATAAATGCTGCATTGTACTGCAGGATCCATTTTGGACAGCTCTATTCTCTAGCCCCCTTTTCTTTTTCAAAAAGTCATAATGTACAAAGGATGTTCTCTTTCTTCACTTTGGAAAGTTAGCAATGCAAATATTTTCCTAACATGCACTCAGCAACAGGGACTGTATAAGTATATTCAAAATAAAAAGAAAAAAATGGAATAATGGTGTGGATTTATTTTCCATTTCACTATATATTGAAATAACTTGTTTAGAAATGCATATTTAATTTTGGGTAATTTTGCAGATTTTATAAGTGCTTAGTTTACATAAAATATGAACTCCACAGTATATTTCTCAACTTGTGCAATCTATGTATTCGTGTAGCAGTCAGTCCCATGACGTTTTATCATTTAACTTAACAGCCCTTTCTCCATGGAAGAAAATTCTGCTATTTTCCTGCTTCTCATTCAGTAGTGCAAATGTGCAAAAAATTTGTAATAAACCTAAAATTTCTTGCCAAATAAAAGTATTTTCACAGCATAACACTTAAATAACATTATATAAAGTAAAAAAAAAAAAAAGGACTAAAAATGCCAAAAGAAAGAGAAATTATTTGTGGCCTTTAGTTATAAATACAGAGGTTGATATGGAGGACATATTGAAAAGAATCAGCTCAGAAAGAAGGTCTATCATGACAAAGCATGTTTTTTGTAGGAATTGAGTAGGGTCAGAAGCACACACACACATATATACATATCTGAATGTAATTGCAGATATCGACAGGATAATTACTTTCTAGTAGTTCTTCAATATTAGGAACCACTACAGAGCTTCTGAGTAGCTGCCTTTGCTGTTGGATGCTTGCTTTAAGAAATTCAGCTACCACAGTTCAAATGTAGATACCACATTTCAGGTAGGTTGCTTAACAGAAATGAGTGCAACTCAGTAAGCATCCCCCCCAGGGTACACTGATGTTTTATATTCTGCTGAAATCAGTTGAAGTGTGTCACATTGGCATCGAAAGAAAACAACAGGTGGTGATTTCAGATTTCCCAGGTGAGGACCGCAATCAGTTGATCAAACTGCAATTGCTTTTTACTCTGGGGTAAATACAAATATGCATGGATTGTTCTTTGTGGTCATGCTTCACTGGTGTCCAGTTAGCTTCTGACATTACCAGCTTAAACTACATCTCCTTTACAGGCAGATAATTTTATATTTTGCCAAGGACATTCACATAAGTCACAGCGTTCTGTGTCTGCCTTGGCTGTAGGAGAGTCATCTGTTTTAACTCTTTAAGAAATAAACATATTTTACTAAGAACTTCTCCATTCTAACATTTTTGCATCCTTTGTTTTTCTCTATTTTTTTATGAATCCCCTTCTCATTAAAGCTAAACAGAGCATTCCTTAAAAAAAAAAAACCCAAAACCTTGCTAATCAAGTGCCAACGAATGCACAATAGACTTTAGTAGAAGCTGAGATTTATTCATTGCAAGTATAAAACGTTTGAGCAGCCTGTAATTTAATCTTCTCTCTTTTTTTTCTTTTTTTTTGTTTTCCTTTATCAAGTGATTGGTAGACTGTACAAAGCTCTATCCATTTTCTTGATTAATACAGTACGATATTACCTTTGGTTCCCTATCAGCATGAAGGTTATAAAAACACAGAAGCACTCATGACATAGACAATATCTCGAACAGAAGACCAGAATGCTAAATATGTATAGTATTTAGCATTTTAGTATTTTATAGTATTTTTTGACAAAACTGTTGATACATAGCTGAAAAGGAGGCATGAGATATCAACATTTTGTGGAAAGACATTGTCATTTTTGTACTTTAATTTTTTTAATTTCATTTTACACTGGCAGAATGTCTGCAGCCCGGATCTGTTAAAAAAAAAAAGTCCAAATTTCACTAGTACCTCTCTTTAATTCATGTTCACAGCTTGAAACTGGTTGGAATTGTGAAGAAGGTCAGCAGGTCAGAGTGCACTTTGTTAAGTTTATATGAATAAAAATAACCACTGGGATCAAAGTCTATTCCACCTTATTCATTCAGAATGTAATCAGATAAATGTGGGCTTAACAGCTTCTCTGTTTAAGCCCAAAATTAGAGGGGTGATGTGAGTTCTGCTAGTACCTTGTTAGTATGGAGATATTTAGAAGCACCTTCCTCTCCATTGCAGGTTTCATACGGGAATATTATAATTCGCTAATATCTGTCTTGGGAAACAGATGTTTATAATGTTAATTTACTTCTCATTAGTATCATAACTTTGGAGCTAATGGTAAAATGATGTAACAGAATAATGGTGTCTGAAAATGAACAATATAAGAAATGATCTGCAGTTCAGGCAATATCAATACTTTTAAAAATTAGAAAAGTAGGAGACAAGTAAAGTGAATCTGACAAGCCACCTTGAGTATTTGGCAATGAGGGAAAACACAGAGGAAAAGAGAGAACTGGAGATACAAAAAGAGAAGTGGGAGGAAACACAGCACTGGCTATATAGAGGTGATTTTCATGTAGTACTCTGAATTAAGGAATTAACCTCAATGCTACTCTTTATTTCAAAATATTGATATTTAAAACAATCACTCCACTATGAAGAAAACAGGATTTATTTACAAAGGTTCCAGCATCAGCTATATTAAATTACACAGTTATTTTATTAAGCAGGAAAGATTTGAAGCTTTGTTAGTCCTTCAGAGAGAAATATAAACCCCTTTTATTAAACAGATTCGTACAAGACAGTGATCTTATACTTACAGGCCTGCAATATTGTCATGTGATCTGACAGTCCTTTATACATACAGTTCTTTGTATTAACTGCCATTCAAAAGGCAGGTAGCTGAAAATACCTTCCTCCAGCTGCTGCCAGTGTACTTATCCATCATTTGCAAAATAGTGTCTTCACTTTAAGCAGCATAATTCAGTGTAAATGTATATTGAAACTGCTGTGACTCACAAGATTGTAACAAGACTTACAGGAACAAGATACCGCATTTTGAGACTAATTATTTTTGCTTGTGGATATCATAGTACCCTGTTCATCAACAGGCTGCCTGCTTGCAAAACAGTTCACTTCTAAATGGTATGCTCTGTCATCCAAGATATTATGGGCTGAGTATGGGACAGAAGTGAATTATAAAGCGGGTAGAAAACTGAATTCAGAGGATCAGCAGTGCAAAGTACAACTGCTGGTCAGCCTCTAGTGGTATCTCTCAGGGTTTAACAACAGGATCAGTACCATTCAGCAGCTTTGTTAACAGCTTTAATGAAGACACAGTGTGCACCCTTAACGAGCTTGCAGAAGAGTAGAGGGCTGCTACCCAGGGTCACCTGAGCAAGCTGGAGAAATGAAGCAATAAAAAGGTCCTGAAGATCACCAAACATAAATGCAAAGTCCTGCACCAGGACAGGAAGAACCCCATGTGACAGTGCAGGCTGCGGACTGACTGGTTGGAAAGCCACTTGTCTGTAAAGACCTGGGCTCAACAACAAATTGAATGAGTCAGGAATGTGCCCTTGCAGTAAAGAAGGCCAAGCACACCATGGGCAGCATTAGCAAGAATGCATCTAGCAGGTCAAGGGATGTCATTATTCCCTTCTAGCACCTGTGAGATTGCATCTGGAGTGATGAGTCTGCCTATAGGCTCCCCATCTCAAAAAAGATATTGGCATACTGGAGGGAGTACAGTAGGAGGCCAAGATCAGGAGCTGGAGCACAGGCTGTACAAGAAGATGAAGAAACTTCGTTTGTTCAGTCTTAAGAAGAGAAAGCTAAGAGGTGTCTTCAAACACCTAATGAAAGTGTGTGAAGAAGAGACTTAAACTTTTCTTGAAGTCTCATAGAAGAAGGACAAGAGGCAACAGACACAGGTGGAAGCATGGAAAATTCTCAGTATCAAAAAAAAAAAAGTTTTTTTTACTATAACAGTGATCAAACACTGGCCTGTGTTGCCTAGAGAGACTGTGGAATATCCATCCTTGGAGATACTTAGAATTTGACTAGAAAAGGTCCTAAACGATGTGCTTTAACTGTATGTGCTTTGAGCAGGAGTTTAAACTAAATGTCTTCCGGAGGTACCTTCTGAGTTTTGGAGGGTGAAATTTTTCATTTGCTGGTTCTGCATATGAAAACTTGGGATGGTGGGAAAAGAGAAATATTTCTTCTCAGAACATGAGAGATCACTGTGAAGATGGTGAGAAGTTGTCTTCAGAGCTGGGGTTTTAGAAAAGGCAGGCCAATGAAGCTCATTTTACCAAAAAAGTGCTAACTGTTGCTGTGAACAGGAACAAGTTTCTGCTGTGCTGAAACAACATATTTACGAGCTGTAAGTGACCCAGTGGGGCATAGGATATTTTGGTTTTGCTTTAAGTTTCATTTAAAGAGTTGTCTGTGAAGTTTAAACTTTTTCTACATATGATTGAGCTGCATTCTTACAACTATATTGGTGGGATGCTCTTTGGCATCTATAATTACTGCAAATAGTCCAAGGGCACAACTGTATTACATAAAGCAGTACCATGCCTACACAACTGACCTACTGTTTGGTGTTCTAGTTTCAGTAATAACTAGTCCAAACAGTTCTGTATTTACAAGCCAGTTCTGTTTCAAGACAGTTGTACAACACTTCATTGGACAGTGAGGTATATTCTAAGGAAGGTATCTTTAGTTGATGTCTGAAGATATGGAGCATGTGCTATCTGAACTGACTCTGGGAAACATACTCATCAAATCTTTCCCTTTTTTTCTTCTTTTCTTTTTTTTTTCCCCCCGATATCACGATCTTTCAAAAATATATAAATGGTCTAAATTTGGGTGACATTTCATACAACAGTGAAGACCAGTCAGTTTCCTTTTGCAAACAAAGGTGAGGAGAGTCAGAAAAACTTGCAACTATTAATAAAATACTCCTACCTAGAACAGCATTGAGTATACAGATGCAAAATTTAAGAGTGAAATGTTTTACTCATAGTTTTTGAAAGTCCAATCCACACAGAAGTCAATAAGTTTTTACTTCGAAGAACTTTTCACTCATTTATTAAGGGTTTGGAACAATGAAGATTCGCCCAGTGTAATTGATTATCTATTTTTTTATTTTATTTATTTAAAAGGGAAAAAATAAATGGTTTTACATTAAAAAATAGAAAAATCAATTTATGGTTTCAAAATTTATATTTAGAATTTTAGAATATACCATGATGGAGGGCATTCCTTCATGCATGTTCAGCATGTGTCTTTAATTATGTATTAATATTTTTATTTCCTGCAACATATTAATTTTCTTCTTGAAGTTCTTTATGGAGCTCAAAAAATGTTTTAGCTTAACCATTATATAATTCAGACATTGCAATTTTAATCATATTTGTATCTTTATTTGACATTACCTTACAGGGAAAATGTTTAGTAGTATGGATCATTTTGGCTTAAAACACACAGGATGCATTTTTAAGTGGCCTTGTTTCTATGGCAATGGACTGGCAGATTACCAGTGAAATCAATGACAAAGTATAATAAAACAAATAAAAATCACCTTCCTATAGACAACCTTTTTATTTTTCTCTTGATACTTTGATCTTCATTCTATAAATTATTTTCTTAAGTAGGACAAGTTTTTGCTTTATTTTTAGTCAGTTGGTTTTTAAACAAAAACTCTTTTAATTAAAGATGATTCCAACATAAAACTGTCATAACTGCTTTTGCACCACCAAAATTGGGTCATGCCTTCAGTGACATGGAGTCTTGGATGGTGTAGGTATTCAACTGAGATCACTTGGAGCCAGTTTTAATCCTTATATTAGAACTGGCAAGAAAGGTAAAGCCAAGTTGAGTTTGGAAGACATCACCAATTTGGAAAGGACTTCTGGTGTGTTTGAAAAGAAAGTTTTAAACCATCCTTTAGTATCATAAAGAGAACATTTACCTGCTCATCTCCATTTGCTACCATTTTATGGTTTCTCAGTTTAACTGTGATGATTTAATTGCTTGCCATTCCATTCTGTAAGGCCTTTAATACAGTCCCCCACAACATTCTTACCTCTAAATAGAAGATATATGTTACATGGATAAGCAATTGGCTGGATAGCTGCATCCATAGAGTTGTAGTGGAAGGCTCAGTGTCAAAGCAGAAACCAGTGAGTGGTGTCCCTCAGGGGTCTATACTGGGATCAGTACTATATAATATCTTCATCAGTGACATAGACAGTGGGATTGAGTGCACCCTCAGCAAATCTGCAGATTATACAAAGTGATTGGCTTGAGGGGTGGACCTGTGCAAACCTCATGAAGTTCAACCACGCCAAATGCAGGGTCCTACAGCTGGATCAGGACGATCACCAGTATCAATATAGACTGGAGGATGAATGGAAAATTATTTTCTATTTTTTTTGGAAAAGGAACACTTAAGTAAAACTTGTTACCTCATTACAAAGGACAAATTTTTAATTATTTATTTTTAACTGTCTTTTGAGTAGTACTAATTACATATATAAGATACTGAAAAAATTCAAGCTAGAATTGCAGAACTTTGGAAAGGTACATACTCAACTTTCTTGTTCTTTTACCATTTTGCTACCATTGATCATGTTTTTGAGCATTATTCATTTGCCTAAAATAGGCACCTAAGAGATCACTTAGGTATATAAGATATTCACACAGGGCTTACAGGTATGAGAGGAGACTTAAGGAGACTTGTATCTTTCTGACCAGGAAGTAAAAGTCTAGAAGACTACCACCTACTGTCTAAAGCTGCTCCAGACAACTAAGCTCAGGCAGCTGACTCCCATCTTCCTTCTTCTATACCTTGTATCTTATTTTAGACGTAAGTTTCTTAGAGGTTTTGGCTAGGTCTTTCAACTATTACCATTAGTCAGCACAGTGTGAATACCTGAGCTAAGGGATACAGTTGCACAGCTCTCTGATCAGATGAAATCTGCTTTTGTCATTATTAGTTTGAAAAATCTCTAAGGCAAGATAATGTCTTTCTATAAAACACCCTGTAGTCTGTTGTTGCTGTCAGAGCAAACATTTCTAATGCAATGGTGGGAGATGAGACTTTAGATTTGGTGTTTAACTGAAAGATAAATTCAAGATAATTTGGAGTGTGAATACAAACTACAAGATAAATTTGGAGCAGCAGCTTACACTGCAGGGAAAAGGTTCTCCTTTTGATGCAATATATGCTGATACCATAAGGAAATAAATCCTATCATCTGTTACAACAGAAAAAGAACTGTACTCCAAATAAACCATATACAAGGCTGAGAGATACACCCTTGTAATCAACTGGATCTTAATTTGACTCTGAATCTCTCAAGACTCTCAGGGGTAAGATAACATTCATCGTTCGCAGCAGAGGAAAAAAATATTAAGGAGAAGACAAACATAAATGCAAGTTAATTGCTCTTTCACTAAACACTTGGGGATTCTATGTATTCCTTATGTATTTTCTTTCAATAACCTTTGGATAAAACACAGAAAAAATGCCAGGAGAAGAAATCTAGCATTCCCATAATAAGGAATGAGCTACACCTCGTCTTTCCCCTTCTTCCCTTCTTCTGTCTTCTTCCCCCTTTAAGTCCCTTGCTATAGGATATTATCCTTGTTAGTAGAATTCTGGTTTTATCCTTTCAGTTTGAGAAATGTTTTCAACCTGAAATTCCCACTTTCTGGGCAAGCAATGTCAGCTATCTATAAGCTTCGTGCAAAAATTAGTTAACAGTCTATGAGTATGTTTATGACTGCTGTGTATCATACTGAACTCGGTGTTAGTGTGTGTTGGCATACTCTTTACGTGTCTCTTATATCCAGTTCCTTAGGGAAAGTGATCAGGAGCACAAAATCTTGAATGGATGTTGCCATGGGTTAACCTTAGCTGGCTGCCAGACATCTATCCAGCTGCTCTCTCACTCCCCCTCTTCAACAGGACAAGAGGGAGAAAATAAGATGAAAAAGCTTTAGGGTTGAGATAAAGACAGGGAGATCACTTACTCATTACCACCAGGGACAAAACAGACTTGACTTGGGGAAAATTAATTTAATTTATTGCCAATTAAAATAGATTTGGATAGTGAGAAAAAAAGACAAAAATTAAAACACCACCTTTCTTCCCCACACACTTTTTTCAGGCTCAGTTAGACTCCTTCATTCCTCACTCCTTTATCTCCTCACTGAGTAGCACAAGGGGGAAGGGGAATTGGGCGTTGCGGCTAGTTCACAATGGTTCATCTCTACTACTCGTTCTTCCTCACATTTTTTCCCTGTTCCAGTGCAGGTCTTCCCATGGGCTGCAGTCCTTCAGAATAAACCTGTTCCAGCATAAGCTCTCCATGGGCTGCAACCCCTTCAGGAAATTTCTTCCTGCTCTAATGTGGGGTCCTCCATGGGATGCAGTGTGGATATCTGCTCTGGTCTGGTCCTCTCCATGGGCTGCAGGGAAATACTTGCTCCCTTATGGTCTCTTCCATAGGCTGCAGGGGAATCTCTGCTGTGGTGCTTGGAGCACCTCCTCCTCCTCCTCCTTCTCTGAGCTTGCTGTTTCTCACACTTTCTTCCTCATTCCTCAGTGCTGTGCAGCACTTTGCCTTTTCTTAACTACATCTTCCCAGAAATGCCACTATTTTGTCTGGGGGGCTCAGCTGTGCCATGTGGTGTGTCCGTTGGAGCCATCTGGAAATCGCTATGTCCAGCAAGGATCAGCCCCTTGGCCTCTCCTCACAGAGGCCACCCCTGTAGCCTCCCCCACTGGGAACACTTGGACACCTGCACCCAGTACAGATGTACCTGCAGATAACTGTCAACCTCTTCATTTCTTAGGCACACACAGCTGCAGGTCTTTAAGAAACTTTAGAAGTATCATGTAAGGCAGCAATGACTCCTCAGGCACCTAAAAAGTTAGTCATACAGTATGTGGATTTTGCTCTTAAGTGCAGGTGCTAAGTGTTTCTTGTGGATTTGAGGTTTAGTTCATAAATCTCTATACTCTTAACAATTGCTACCTCACTTTGGGGACCAGATGAAGGTAAAGACATTTCAAACACCAGCAGAATCCTAAACTCATCACTGAAAATTATGTCTGCTTGGATCCCAGTCTTTGTGTTCCCCAGTGTACAGATAATAAAGTGATGGACATTTCAGAAATCCTAACTGACAGACATACAGTGACTTGGGAAATAAGATTTTCAGTTTGCACTGCTTCAAATGTATGAAGTAATCAGCTTATTCCTTCTGAAAAAAAACCAAATGTATCACATATGCAAGTGATTTATCCTCTGGACCAAAGGCCTGATGCTGCTTTCAACAGCAATATTTTTACAATGCAATTCTGAATTCACTGCTTAGTTTGATTTGCCCCAATGTGAGAAGACCATAAGTCTCTAGATCTTCTATGGAATACATAGCTCTGCTTAGTATTCTCTAAATATCACAGAAAAGTACGAAGATTCTTTTTGCTTTGCCTTAGATGCTCATTGTGAAGTGTATGAAATGTTTGTTTCAATGCAGTAAGCATAAGAAAGACACGGACCTGTTGGAGCGGGTCCAGAAGAGGGCCATGAAAATGATCAGGGGGATGGAACAGCTCTCCTATGAAAAAAGGCTGAGAGAGTTGGGGTTGTTCAGCCTAGAGAAGAGAAGGCTTTGGGGAGACCTTATTGCAGCCCATCAGTACTGAAAGGGGACTTATAAAAAAGATGGCGGCAAACTTTTTAACAGGGCCTGTTGCGACAGGACAAGGGGGAATGGCTTTAAACTAAAAGAGGGTAGACTTGTACTAGATATAAGGAAGAAATTTTTTATACTGAGGGTGGTGATGCACTGGCACAGGTTGCCCAGACAGGTGGTGGATGCCCCATCCCTGCAAACATTCCAGGTCAGGTTGGACGGGGTGCTGAGCAACCTGCTCTAGTTGAAGATGTCCCTGCCCACAGCAGGGGGGTTGGACTAGATGACCTTTAGAGGTCCCTTCCAACCCAAACTATTCTGTGATTAGTGTGACTATTCTATGATGATTCTAAGTATCTTTCTAAAGGCTAAAGTAAGACTCAGTCTGTCATTGACTCTTTTGACATTTAGAGTATATTGAGACAGTTCCTAGGGGCTTCTCTGTACAGATACATACAGACATCATTATGCAGTCTTCCTAGATGCTTAAGGAACTGATTCTCTATGAAGCAGATTCCTACCTACTTTGTCCTCCCCTCTGCCCTCCCAGTGTTCAGATTTAGACTTCCTTTTATGCTACTATCTACTTTTTGCCAGGTGACACAACTTCACTTGCAAAACAAGTTATTCACCCCAAAATGACAGCCCAATAACTCCTAAAACTGGAGCTGATAAAAAGATAGGTAATTCTGGATGTGAATGTGTTTTTTCCACAATGCTTTTTTTATGAACAACTTAAATTTAAAGTCTACATTTTCTGCAAGTATCAGCTATAACTTTTTCTTCTGAAAAATAGCTGACAAATTAGCAGTTAGTGTCATATAGTTCAGAGCACACACGGCAGTTATTAAAATTCATAAGAACTTCACAGTGGTCACAGATCATGTGTCTTTCATCTATGCAGTGCTCTGCACAATTTTAATCAGACATTAAGAGAAGCATTTCTTCACTCCTTTCCACTCAGGGCATATGCTTTCTACCTCAATTCTGGAAAGCGATCCCGTACGGGCTGCTGTGACACATTGTAAAGTTCAGTGGGGGTGTGAGGCACAAATTGCACTTGTGACATGCTCTGAGTTCCTAATGAACTAGGAGGAACAGCCCGCATGCTTATCAAAGTGTGATGTTTTCTCTTCCTAGCTTAATCAATTTGTGTGTTAACGTTCCTTGCTGACCTGTCAACCTAGCATCTGCCTGGTGCTCTCACCTTCTATTGCAATAATCTAATCTAAAAGCATAAAAGGCTGGTGAAAACCTTACACAAAGGGAATCTGTAATAGATTTTTACACAATGCAAAAATAAAATAGAAGTAGCCGAGAGAGCAGGCCACAAAATACTGCATCAGTAAAAAGCTACCATATTTAGTATTCTGCAATATTATACCATTGTTGATACCTCCTTTGGTGATTTATAAATATGCTAACATTAGCTCTGTCTGGTGTCATGTGGGTAATAGAGTAATAATTTTTTAGTTTCACAGAACTTTTCCTAACATCATAAATTTATCTCCAGAAGGAATTCTTTATTGCCTAACTTCAACTATGGCAATGTAAATTTCGATACAGGGGCCACAGTGTTGTAGCTGTGTTGCATTCAGTCAAAGCTTTACTTCTGAAAATATTAATTTCTCTTTTGAAAGTTGTAAGAAAAACAGATACCAATATTTCTCTTAGTAATTTTTTTTCCATTGCTTCTAGCATGTGACTGATGATGCTGTCATGCTTTTTGCCTGCCTGGAAATATTTGGGTGAACACATTTTACAGCAAGGATACCAACACTTCAAAATCACCAATGAACCTTCTAAAAACGAAGTTTTCTATTGATTCCTGCAGACTGACTTAGTAACATTCTTATTTTGTATGGTTTCATTATTTTTGTTGGATTTTCCCTAACAACTTTCTCAATTATTATTAATTTCAGAATGATTTTATGACATGAATACATCTGGCCTATTTCCAAGTACTGAAGAAAAATACTTGTAGAACTGTTTCTTCCTGCCTTTGCCTTGCCTTGCATTGCTTTGCCTCGCTTTTCCCTTCCTCTTCCTCTCCAACTTTCTCTTCAACTTCACTTCCTTCTTTCTTTCTTTCTTTCTTTCTTTCTTTCTTTCTTTCTTTCTTTCTTTCTTTCTTTCTTTCTTTCTTTCTTTCTTTCTTTCTTTCTTTCTTTCTTTCTTTCTTTCTTTCTTTCTTTCTTTCTTTCTTTCTTTCCTTCTTTTCAGTAACATTTTAGTGTCCGTCTAGCAATGGTCTTGTTCTGTTTGGGGGCATTAAGATATTTTTACTCTTAAAATATATATTAAAAAAGTATATTCTTATATTTAGTTCTGCCAACTTCATAAACTTTTTTTTTACCGTACATTGCCATAATTCTTAATTGATATTTAATTTGCCTCCTAGCATCTCATTTTCTTCTATTGTATTTGTATTTTTAATTGCTCACTTCATTTTACAATTGACACAGGATTGGACTTTAGTGAAATTCACATGTATATGCTCTATTTTCTATTAAAATTAGTCTGTTTTCCTTTTTTCTACAAAAGAGAAAAAGATAAGGCCTGTTGAAAGAGGGTTCACAGCCATTGTCCTTTAGACATCATTTTAATATACATTTGTGAACCAACTTATGAAAATAATTCTTGGGTGTATTAATAAAGGCACTTAAAAAAAAAAAAAACAACCCACAAAATGAATCTTTATATTGGTGTACCATGTTGCACACTGTGGAATAAATAAGTGATGGTGTGGTTTTAACTTATTTAATGAAAAAGAAACTATGACAAGAAAATCAGTTAATTATCAACATGGAACTCTTTTTTTTTTTTCATAATGTTCATATGTTTTGCCTAAATATGAATACCAATTAAAAAATTATAAGGGGTAAAATCTGTCTTTGCAGAACTTCACAAATAAATACAGAGAAATGATGCCAAATGCATAACTGTTTTCTGAACCCTTACTGGACATTTACAAAGAGCAATTAAGGCTGGGTTAGAGAGAATAAAATGTGAGAGAAGTTATGGCTAAAAAGATTTTGCCATCTTCTGTACAAATCCAAAAGCTAGCTGAGGACAAGAAGTTACTGAGCAACCTAGAAAAAAGAATTTATGGTTATCTAAAGATAAAGACTTATGGAATCCCACAGTAATTATTTTTTAAGCAAACTGAAGCACTGTATTGTCAAAGAGGTTAATACAGCTAAAGCCCAACATTAGTTGTGCGTAATTTTACTGATGTTGGCAGTCACTATCAAAGGAAATTGTCCTATTAGTATAAGTTTTACATTATATCTCTGAGTATATAATTCATGTAGCCTAAAGATCCCCTTTTTAGATACCCCAATAGCTACAACTATTAGATAAATAATACATAAAATACTTATAGATTAGACATTTCAGATTGTTTTAAGAAACAGTTATAAAATTATACTCCTCCTAGAAACAGTGAGCTGTTCCGTGCTGTAATACCAGCGACAAATTAAACAAAATAAACACAGAAACATCACCAAGAGAAAACTTATTTATCATCTACCAAGACTCACAGAAAAACTAATATTTTGTCGTGGTTTAACCTCAGTCGGCAACTAAGCACCACGCAGCCGCTCTCTCACTCCCCCCCCTCCCGATGGGATGGGGGAGAGAATTGGAAAAGCACAAGTGAGAAAAACTCGTGGGTTAAGATAAAAACAGTTTAATAATTGAAATCAAATGATAATAATAATAATAAGATAATAATAATAATAATA
>NW_008825547.1:2346416-2375902 GCF_000699105.1 Pygoscelis adeliae
TGTGCACCTGCAGCCTTCTCAGTCGGTAGAGCATGGGAAACTAAAAAGTCCTTGGCTAGTGTAAGCACTGCTTAGCAACAACTAAAACATCGGTGTGTTATCAACTTTGTTCTCATCCTAAATCCAAAACACAGCACTGTGCCAGCTACTAGGAAGGAAATTAACTCTATCCCTGCCAAAACCAGGACATATTGGAAGGGACCTCTGTAAGCCATCCAAGCTCCAAATTCCCGCTTGGAGCATGGCTATATTGAAGTTACTCAAGGTTGCTCAAAGCCATGCTTTGTCCAGTTCTGAAAACCTCTGGGTAACCTGCACTTAGTGATTTTTTTTTTCTTTTGTTTTATTTACATGCATATCACAATTTCCTTTGTTGTAACTATGATCATTGTCTCTTGTCCTTTCACTGGGTACTTCTGAGGAGAATCTGGCTTGATATCTTTCTGTCTTAAATGCACATCTGCAGTGAGATCTTCTGTTTTCTTCCCAGTCTGTGTACATGTAAGTCTAGGTGCTTGAAACAGGCCCTTGTCACCCTGCTTTCTCATGGTTAGTGAGAGATTCTTTCTTGTAGTCCTCTCCCAGATGTATTTTCCCCTAATTCCTATTTCTTTGCTTACCCTTGGGGTAACCTAATGTCATCATCTACCATTCCAAAGCATAAAGAAGAATCTCATAGTAATCCAAAAAAAAAAAAAGCCTACTAGTCTATGGCCAATTGATAGTCTATTAAATCTTCTCTTTAAGGTTCAAAATACTATTTTAAGTAGCCGATGTGTGTCTATGCATTTAACTAAAGCACAGAAAACACACTGTTGCCTGAACATTGACTAAGACACGATAGGGGAAATGAGAAGATTTATCCATTTTACTGTAAGAATTCAGAGAAAACAAGCCATTCAAGGAGAAAAAAAGAAAAAAAAAAAAAAAAGGCAAGACAGATTTTGCAGACCAATTGCCTTTTTTGAGGACAGAAATATCTCAGTAAATGTTCAGTTGTTCTCATATTTATTCACGTATAAAATACAATGTAATAGAAGGAAAGCTAAGTAATATCATTCATTTGGTAAGCACCTTGACTTAAAGAAGATCTCAAGTGGTACCTAACAGTAGAAACTGCACCTTAGACTCAGTCTGAATGACACTCAGGCACCCTCTCACAGGGAAATGTTCTAAAACTGTGCTATTGGTAACACTGTATTTACCTCTTGAGTATTTCCTAAACATGAAGAATAGTGAATGATTCTGGTTTCTTAAAATCAACCTAAAAACCTTTTTAAAATATAATCTCATGTGCAGTGAAATGAGTAGTACGTTAACAGATAGAGGAGTTGGAAATATAGTCTATGAATTTCATTTCAACAGTAACAGCCTTTTTGAATTTATTGCAAGTAATATTC
Organism: Pygoscelis adeliae; assembly: GCF_000699105.1. Lineage (NCBI taxonomy): Eukaryota > Metazoa > Chordata > Aves > Sphenisciformes > Spheniscidae > Pygoscelis > Pygoscelis adeliae. Next base: position 2,347,817 of record NW_008825547.1, read on the forward strand.
ATCTTAACTCATGTAACCACTTGTTAGGAATGCAGTTTGTGGGTAACATTAATAATACAAATAGCCAAACCAGTATTTCATATACAGGCATTCAAACTTCTTGCTTCACTGCACTCAGTTCAACAAGAATATTATTCATAAAGCAGCTCTTTAGCAATTGGAGATTCATCTCCTATTTTAAAGCACAAAAATTAGATAGCTCTCAACTGTGTAGTTACTATATATTGGTCTTCAGACTTCCTTAAATTATGACAAAGCTAAATAGTGATATTTTTGCTCTTTATTGTTGGAAGAACAGTAAAATAACCACTTTTGGTATTGAAAGGAAACAAATATTTACATCTAGCATGGAAGAATTCAGTAACTCCAGTTAACAAAATACAAGTTGTTTTCTTATACTTTAAATGGGAAATATCTGCATAAAGGAAGGAAAAAGAAAAACAGTTTAAAAAAAAGTACAATGAACTTTATTTCTGGTTCCTAATGCAAAGAAGATTCCACATTTTGCCCCATTTTAATTTAATTTAGATCAGAATATTATTTTGCTGACATCACCAGACTGAACAGTGATTTATGAAACACAAATATTGCAAAATATTGTACATATTTACCTAAATTTTCATGATTATCTGAACACAGTCTTGATTTTCTTCTTTAAATTGCTACTGAAGTTGGCAAAATTGTAACTGTTGGTTATTTTTAGAATCAGACACAATTCATAGTAACATGCATCCCTGTCTTTCTTCCAGTCAAAATCTTTGGCTTGCCTTACTAGCAGATCTTGTCCACCTATGAAGGAGATGAGACATAAAACAATTAATTAGATCAAATATGACTAAAACCAAAGAAACAGTCTTCATCTTAGAGACATGTAGAGTACCACACTACCCACATGCTTTCCCCAAATTTTATTTTGAAGAAAAAGTAGCACAAAAATGTCCCCAGTGGCATCTAGCAGCTTTCCTTGATGTCTCTTTAGGTATCAGACAGGAGGCTGATACAAGAACAGCATCTATTGTTTTTTTGAACCACCATCTCTCATACATATTTCTGTAAAGGTCTCCTTGTGACCCCATTCTGAAAAATAGGTACAGTATCTGGGAACTGGCTTCCTCTCAGATTATACTGCAAACTTGATATTGTCAGGTTTTCTTCTCTTGTAAAGTCTTCACAGACATACTCTGTTTATCTGCATGTGTGAGAAAGTTCCATACTATCCAGATGTAACATAGCCAGTATTTTCACCAAATTACAGATGATTTCTCAGTTCTTCTAAAGTCTACTTGAAAATAGAAGTAAAAATTATTTAATCCCATTATTCCATTGGCAAAAAAAGACAAAATCTAATTTTAGTTTTTTAAAGTTTTTTACCCTTAAAAAATGTAATTTAGATGGGGAGGAAAAAAACAACCTAATGACAAAGAAAGCTTAGAAGTCTTACTGCATATTTTTCATTACTTTAAGAGAGATGGAATGGGTTAAAGCAGATGAGAACAAGGAATTGATCTTTTATGCCAAGAGACAAATTGTAGTCTTACTTCTGCAGAGAATGTTCTCCCTTAATCCTATTTTCAATTCTGACTTAATCAGGGAGGCATATCAACTGTTTCTGCAGTGAAAAAATGTCAGCTTTCAACATCACAATCACATCATGACCTAATACAGTCTCACAGAACGTCCCCTCAGATGTGCAGGATCCTGTATGGTTACTTCACATCCTGCTATTTCTACATGGAGTCACCATCCTTCCATTTTGAAACCTTCTCTGTTCAGAAGGCTCAATTCAAAAGAGGGCAAGATCAGAAATAGAAATGAGATGAAAGCCTAACAAGTTTTCAGAAGACTATCTTTCTGTGACTAGCTAGATAAAAGCTTCCCTACCTGTAATGTCATGAAATATGGAGAGTATATAATAGCTATTAGATCTTTTAGACCCCATGATACTGACCCCATGGTATTCTTGCCCCTAAGCTTTGCTCATAAACCAAGCAAGGCTCCAGTTATCTCTTATGGAGGTCAATAGTGCAAGGGTGAGATCTTGTTCCATTTTCCATACCAGCAATACAATTTTCTAATTTTTCTTTTAAATTTATGGTTTAAATAACAATTTGTGTATAGCAAAGGAGGAGAGTTTTAGATTTTCAAATGCTACGTGTTTACTGAGAACTTGAATAGTGGTGTAAAAGGCAGTCAAAAACATAAACCTTTGATGTTGCTAAATCAATGCTGTGTTTAAGTCATCTTCAATATTTTTAAAGGCTTATTCTCACACAACTCCTCCCGTCCCAAAACAAACGCATTAAAGAAACAATCAATATTTAGAGGGAGTCTTCTGGAAAAAGATGTCTCAGAGTGAAGCTATTCAGTTAGGGCTCCATCTGAATCTGAGACTCTGAGTAAAATGCCATATGTGCAAAGTTTATGTATTTTTAATAAAATGATCATTAATATTTCAAACTTGTTTCATTATTGTACTGCATAAGTATGGCTATCGCATTTGATAAACACTGAGTCTTGCTTAATTGATGATTTTCCAGTAATTGGACCAAATAAGTCTTGTTTCCTTGGCTTTGTTATTTGTCTTGCCACTGAAAGGGAAAAGGTTATTCACATGGCTGAAACTAAGGCCCTTGCAAATGCCTCCCTCTTTCTATTAACTGTATGGCATTTTACTGTAAGCATTTTTCTTTATATCCACTTAGATGTTTAAATGTGGTCTAATGCAGGCCGTATGAATACATCTCCCCAAAAGGGATGCTGTCCTGCCAAAGATTAGTTAATGTCACTCCCATTTTGGGATAACTGCACAGACTGCTTACAGGCTCAACAGCATCTTGAGGCGGGGAGGGGGAAATAAATCAAATTTATTTGAAAGTTCTGACTTCATCTCTTTGCAAGTGTGTAAGCCTGGGGCTATTTCCAGAATAAGCTTATTCTTTGTAGACTCAATTGCATACATTTCTACTGTAGCAATGTAAAAGCAAACTTTAATTCTGGCTGTTGTAACATTGTGTGACTAAGCAAAATGCACCCTGGTATTCCTGCTCCATTGTGATTGATGACTATCATAAAACTAATTTGAACAGTTAGAATAAATGTTTTCAGGATGTGGGCATTAGCTTATCTCTTGCTCTTTCTGGGTTTTGTTTGAGGCTTTTCCCACAGCACCTAACACTAACAAATCTATAATCTCATTTGGGACCTCTCTTAATGGTCGCTATTTCCTCATACAAATCATAAAAGATTAGCATTTTGACCTAGTGAATATCTCTATAAATGCTTGTACATTACTTAATGCACTATAGCCAGGATTCCAATTTCTGCTTCTGAGTCACTGTAATAGAATGAATAAATAATAACAATTCAAGGCACAAATCCCTGACTTTCAGTTTTAACTGCTTCTACATTTCCTAACCCTGGTTATCAACAGTAGTGATAGTGCCCAAGTTTTCTCCTGATGTTAGCAGCCTGACCAGAAAAGAATGTGTCATAACTATCATAGAGCCTGTTTTCATTACACTATGACTGTTTTCTTGCATAACCAGGAAATCTGGATAATTCATAAAATGTTCAGATGAGCACTGAATTTTTGGAACCCTACGGTAATTCAACTACCAAAGTCTTTGAAGTTCACTCATCACTGTTAGGGCTTAAGTAGTTTGGTTCACAGTCTGTCAACTGCCTGTATTAATAAAACCAAGTCATTAATTATACTGTCTGTATGAGGGGTTTCCAGTTTAATCCACTATATTTTCTGCATGAATAGCATTGACTTTGAAAACTGACTATTCAGCTAGGGGTTGGGGTCCGGAGGGTATTCTTCTGAATGAGATAATAGAAATGCAACTGACTGGATTTAACCTACTGCAGACACTGTTATACATTCCTATCTTCACATTTTTCATGTCAACTTTCTTTTGAAGTGTCTAATACACATCTGAAGTGACTTTGGCACTGGGGGTAGAAAACCTGATGGGGTTGAGTACTTTGATCCTAGATGTAGGGATCAAATGATCAAACTGACAACTATTCAATATATATTTCTTCAACTTACTTAAAATATTGAACAATATTTCAAAAACTGTGTTTGAGAATATGAACATCTCAGTTTCATTTGCCTTCTATAACCTTCAGAACTTTTCAGAAATGTCTAGACTTAGCTGTATCTCTAAACTTCAGAGAAACTATAGTGGAATACAGTTCCCCCAACTTATTTATGAAGTCTTATTAATGTAGTCTGATGGCCTAAAAGAGAGCAACAGTAATTGTGCAAAATAATGTCCAAACAAGGAAAGTTCTTTAACTCCTTTATTTTAGACTAACCCTGTCCCAGTTCTAGGAATTGCAAATATTGGGTGTAAAAGCAATCCTATCTTTATTCTTATATGGGATCTGAACTTCTACATCTAGCCCATCAAAAAGTATTTGTTAGCTGTATGATTAAAAATGGCAAGATAGTCACTGCAGCAGATAAAAATCCTGGCAGTAGAGGAACTGAAAAGTGGAAATAGATAATCTTAGAGAGTAGAGAACTTGCAAACAAAGGATGAAAGAGAGGGAGGGTATTTGCTAATCAACCCAAAATCTTTGAATAATTGGTGAGTCTAGACTGTCATTTGGATTGCACTCAGTCTCCACTGAAAACATTTTATACCATTAACAATAATAGTGTTGGTCTATGACACGTAACTGGGTGAATGCGATGTAAACAGCTTTGTTATTGGTTAAACTATTGTTTTTCATTAGGCTGTTGGGTTTTTTGTTTTGTTGTTTTTTTCTCCTTTTTGGAGGGAAAGGATGACAGCCTTGCAAATACTTTTGGACTCTCTTAGGTTCCCAAGTAGGAAGAAGGATAGCAAGGCACAGAGCCAAATTATTTGAATCCTCAGCTTTTAAAATGCCTATCCAGTCTGTAGGATAGCTTACATTAAATAATAACAAATGTTTACATAGATGAGGGCACATACCTGAAGCCACTAGAATCCAGGTGGCTGAATTTGATCTTCTCTTTCATATTTTTTCCTGTTATTCTGTCTTGTATGTATGAATGGAAATAAACGGCTGAAAAGCAGATAATATCTAGAATCTTAAACAAGAAACATATATCTCATCCTCTCTTTTAACTCCTGCAACACTGTACAGTCTATTACCATGCTGATCCTTACAGTAATATTTGCAGATGGCTAAGTTGCTGTCTCAACTGTTTGTTTTTGCCAGTTGAACAACCAGGCAAATAGTATGAAGCTTTTGATCCATTGACTCTGCTGGCTCTCTAAGAGCTTCAGATAAAAGAATATCTTTTTGCCTTCACAAAAATGCCAGAAACTCACACTGTGCTTATAGATAACACACACTAATATTTGCTAAAGCGGTACATGAGGGATTGCCTTTCTGCAGTTTCTGTTTTAGACAGCACATTATAATTAGTTTCTGACCCCACCTTACAGTAAATGTACTGCAGATCAAGTCTCTAGTCTCAAAGATGTAAAAAACTCCAAAACCCAAAACATCCATCTTTAACCATCAAACAAATAAGAAAGGTAACAGCTTCTGTGGTGATCCCATGTAAGCATCATAAAAGCAATATAATTATGTAAAGACAGATAGACCAATGTTTATCTTGAACGAATCTGTGAAGCCAGTCACTTTATAACAGATTAAGACCAATGTAACTAAGGATCACAATTTGACTTTAAAAAATAAGGCAACAAATGAGAACTTAGACTGTATGTCTTACTCAGAGAAGTCCTGCCTGTAAACATAATGTATTTTGACTTTTCTTTACACAGTTAGTTGCTAGCTACAAGAATTTTATTATAGTACAGCCTTTTTGTGAATGAAATTAAATATCTCACAAAAGTAGCAGGGCTTTAGTCTTTCCTTATAGGATCAGTTGAAATTGGGGTGCTCTCAGTTGAGATATTGTCTGATTTTCAAAAAATCTTCTTCACTTCCTTCTTATCCCCCAAAATGTCATTTGTTTACCATTGCTTTTGTTTTCACCTCTCAGAGTTTTCCACGCATTTTCAAAGTAATTTTTGTACTTCCTGCAGAGACAAGTAATGCCTGGGAATCCTGAAACTCAATGAAATATGAACAAGGAAAACTGGACACTCCTCCACTTTCCTTCTCTGTACCTTAAAAAAAATGCACCCTGTATTCTTCTATCTTTTTTTTCTTCTATTTCACCCATACAACTGAGAAGTTTTATTTTTTTAAAAAAAACTGTGAAGAGAAAACACGGGAAAATAGGCAAGGGCAGTAGGACCTAAGCATCCTCTCCCAGGTTTGCCTTAATTTCTTGGACCTAAACAAGTCTGACTGTCTTAGAACGTGTCTACATGAATAGATACAGGCAGAATCGAGATCACCTGTCCACAACTTCATTCTGAGCTGTCTGAACTGTTTGTAGATGGGAAATATATTAGTGCAGCTAACACATGTTGTATCTTCTTGACTGATCCGCAGCTCTGCCCTGACTAGCTTGGTACAAACACAGAGTTCATGTGTGTGTGCACCCATCCATCTCCTTCCATTCAACAGGCTTTGGTTTCTCCCAGTTACTCCAGTAGAAATTATCTGCACCACTTCAAGACTGACTTCATTTTTTCATGAACATGCATGACCAGCCTTGTGCATGTTTAGATGTTCAAAAACTCCTTTTGAGAAGCCATAATACAAAAATTAAAAACTATTTTCACAGGAACTGGGAGAAAAAAACCAAAACACTAGATGTTTCAGCCATCATACTGATCTCATTTTTTATGTCAGTGTAATTTTTTGGGGTTTTTTTGTTTAATTGGGATTGCCTGTGTTTGACACTGTAATAAGGAAAATTAGAAGCAAGTTTTCTATTAAAGGAAGCTCGAGCAGAAATTGATTATTTTTTTTCAATCAACTTATTCCTCAGGAAAATGTGGCCTTTGCAGAGCAAACACAACAGGATTTGAAGAGAATCAAAAGACAGCAAATGTTGCCTATTCATGGATATAATTTTAGACTCATTTTCCAAACTTGGTGCAAGCTTGAACTTGCCTGGGAAGGAGGAGAGTAGACTAATTTGCTATCTGTCTCTTTACACAGTATTTAGCTTTATACCGTTCACTAAACAGGGTCATTACAGCACCAGTCTTTACAATACGCACATGCTGTAGGTGTATTTTGGAAAATGTTTGTTTCAACATTAATATTTATTTTAAATATTCAGTTAATAAATTTCAGTTAATATCAGATTTCCAGTTAATAGAAAAACTTTTTCTTTTTTTTTCCCTTTTAAATCTAGCTAGCATTTTTCAACATGCATATTGAGAGGGCTCCCATGCACATGTAATATTTCAATTCCAGAATACATTGCAAAACTCATTTATTTTTGCTTTAAATAACTACCTATTAAGCATAATAAATTAAATGCAGAAACTGACCATTAAGTCGATAGTTTTATTCATCTAGGTATAAAAGCAGAACAAACAGTTTGCTGCAGTGTTTGTATGTGTGCATGTATTTCTTCTATATGATACATGCCCTGAAGGGCCCCTGGGAAATTCCATCTTGCTGTGCTACAAATGAAATGTCCTCTTATAGTATACTGCACCATACTTTAGCAGCAGGCATCTTCCCAATGTCCTTCAACATATAAAGAGCTGCAGCAATGATGTGCCCAAGGGGAAACCTGGGAAGCTCTTGTTAAAATTCCATCACCAAATTAAGTGGAAGCTTGGAATGATTTTGCATCCTCTGATGCAAATTGCAGGTTCATGCAGAATGTGAAACCATCTCTTCCAGAGATGAATTATTTCTAGAGCTTTAATACAATTATCTTTGAAGAGCAAATATTTTGCCTGTTGGATAGGGCCAAACTGCATCAAAGGGCAGGTTAATACACCTATCTCCATGTTTTCTTACATTGCCTTCATTTTCTTGATACTGTAGCTGTTGGATGTTATAAACTTTTTGTGGTATGTTTGAAATTTGTCTAATTTTTTGTCAGCTTTTTAAAAATTTTGGTGAATAAAATAAATATCAATTAAATTGATAAACTAGCTTGTGCATTCTTGTAATACCTTTGAACTTCTAGCACACTCATTTTATCTTAAAAAAATTATGTATATTTTGCAGCGTAAGATGGCCCAGTTGTTACAGGTAGATGAAAAGGAGTTCATAGTTTTCATTATGTCTTTTATATGAAAAATACAATGATTAATGGTTCTAGGGTTGGAGGGATTCTTTTGAGAGAAGGACAACAGAGGTGACTATTTTTTTCTAATCTTTAGTGCACTTAAATTTAAATTTATCAGGTAGAATATCATATATTCTATCAGGTTAATACAGACAGCAGATCAATCTTTATAAAATACACTTATTGAAATACCTTTTGCTTATTTTGGAAAAAGAAAGAAAGAAAGAAAAATCTAAAAAAGATCCAATTAATTCCCAGAATCATAAGAAAAAGGAAACTTTTTTTTTAAGAGTTTTGGGTAGTAATAACCATAAGGAAAAAAAGTGTTTGCATAACAATGGAAAAATTACACCTACTCTATTTCATAGAATCACTGTAGTCAGAAGCAATCTCTGAAGATCATCTAACATAGCCTCACTGCTCAGAGCAGAGTCAACCCATGTGCAGTTGAGTCTTGAATATCTCCCAGGATGGAGACTCCACAACCTGTCTGGGCAACCTGTGCCAGTGCTCAGTCACCCATACGGTAAAAACAGCGTTTCTCATATTTAGGTGGAATTTTCTGTGTTTCAGTTTGTGCCTATTGCCTCTTGTGCTGTGACTGGACACCTCTGAGAAAAGTTTGGCTCCCTTACCTTTGCAGCACCCTCCCCCATCAGATATATAAACACATAATATCTATCACCCTCTCCCCCCTAGAGCCTTCTCCAGGCTGAAGAGTCCCAGCTCTCTCAGCCTCACCTCATATAAAAGACGTTCCAAGCTCTTAATTTGGAGCCCTTTATGGCCCTTCCCTGGACCCACTGTAGTATATCCATGTCTCCTTTCTACTGGTGAGGCCAGAATTGGACCCTGCGTTCCAGTTGTGTCCCACCAGTGTTGGGTAGAGGGGAAGGATCACCTACCCTCAGCCTGCTGGCAATGCTCTTCATAATGCAGCCCAGAAGGCTGTTGGAACTCTTTTCTTCAGGGGCACATTGGTGTCTCATGAGCATCTTGGTGTCCACCTGGAGCCCAGGGCCTTCTCTGCAAAGCTGCTTCCCATCCAGTTTGTCCCCAGCCTGTACTGGTGCATGGGGTTATTCTTCTCCAAGGGCAGGACTGGGTATTTCCCGCTGTTAAACTTAATGAGATTCCTGTTGGCCCATTTCTCCAGTCTGTCCAGATCCCTCTGAATGGCAACCTGCCTATTTGGTGTATCAATCACTACTCCGAGTTTTGTAGTGCCTGCAGACTTGCTGACAGTGCACTTTGGCGTCCTGTCATCTAGGTCATTAATAAAGATGTTACACAGTGCTGGACACAGTATTGGCCCCTGGGACACATCATTAGTGACTGGCCTCCAACTGGAGTTCATGCTGCTGATCACAACTGTCGGAGCCCAGAAGTTCAGACAGTTTTTATTCCACCTCACTGTCCATTTATCTAACCCATACTTTATCAATTTGTCTATGAGGATTTTATGTGAGACAGTGTCAAAAGCCTTGCTCAAGTTGAGAAAAACAAGCAATGTTCCCCCCACACAGGTTTTGGCTGGGATCGCATTAATGTTCTTCACAACAGTCCACATGGTGCTATGTTTTGGATTTGTAACCAAAACATAATGATGCTTTAGCTGTTGCTGAACAGTTTTTGCACAGTGTCAAATCCTTCTCCATTTCTTATTCTGCACCCCCAGTGAGTAGGCTGGGGGTGCACAGTGACTTGGGAGGGGACAAGGCAACTGACCAAAGAGATATTTCATACCATAAGATGTCGTGCTCAGCAATAAAATGGGAAGGGGGGGGAGGGGGGAGGGAGTTTTTCCAAAATTGCCATTGCTCAGGGACTGGCTGGACATTGATCTGCTGATGGTGAGCAATGGCTTTTGCATCACTTATGGAGGTTTTTTTTGTTTTGATTTTCTTTGACCCATAACTTTTATCTGTTTTGTCCTTCCAATTCTCTCCCACATCCTACTGCAGGGCAGGGGTGTGTGTGTGAGAGAGGGGCTGTGTGGTGCTGAGCTGCCTACAGGGGTTAACCCACTACACACCTTCATCCACTGACCAAGTCATTCTGTTGTAGAAAGCCATTGGTTTGGTCAGGTATGATTTCTGCTTTGTCAATCCATGCTGACTACTCCCAATTATTGTCTTGTTCTTAATGTGTTTGGAAGATTTATCAGGATTATTTGCTCCATCACCTTCACAGAGATTCAGGTGGAGCTGATCAGTCTGTAATTCCCTGGATTCTCTTTAGCTTCAGATCTCCAGATGCAGCTGCTGATTTCTCACCAACATTAAAGAAAGAATAATGAAAGAAATAATAACTCAGGTTTGATCCCAGTAACAAACTGATACCAACTTACTCTTTCCTTAGTCCCTTTGAACATCTTAGGTTTGGAATATTTCTTGATCCTTCTTGCTATAAGGAAAGTGTTTGCGTTTAGAGAATGAGGAGAAAAACAAAAAAACCCAACACCCCCAACACCCCCACCCCCCCAAAAGCCAAAAATGAAAGAGACAGAAATTTGCTTTTTTAAAATTTCCTAATCAGCTGAGGACTCCTTGCTGGCTGCAGCAGAGAACTCCACAGAAATATGGGATGTGTTGTCATACCATCACAGAAGGTTTCAGACTACATTTGACTAGATACTGAGGAGACAACTAGAAATGAGAAGTGGTGAGTCTGTGATATGGAGAATTGGGCACTGTAGTGGCGTGTTTAAATGCAAGTGATAGCGGAGGCTACAGTTAGTGTAAATAGGTTTAAGAGACAATGACTTTGCCGTATTACCATGACACAAACAATCACAGAAAGATAGGGCTGGAAGAATTCTAATGAGACTTATCCCAATAATGCACAAGGCAGGATAAAATATAATTATGTTAATCCTGCTGGTTTTGCCTTACATATTTTAAAAGACTTCTACTGATGCATATCCCACAAAAATAAACAAATCTTCAGCAGTGTCTTTAGCAGATCCAGTTAGAGTGGGGGTACAGTATTTTGTCTGGAATAAAATAGTAGGCCTTCGTAGTAGGACTAGTAGGAATGTTGTGATAAATAACAAACTCCTTGACTAAAAACACTGTCCAAGTATCTTTTATACATACAATTTAAAGAACTACAAAAAATCCATCTGATGTCAATCAATACACTCCAATTGACTTCAGTAGAACTAAGCCAATTTATGGCAGCTGACACTGGCTCCAAATTTCATAATTCAAGCTCACCATAAAACAGAGAGGAGAAATTTAAGGAGGCAACCAACTCACAAAATTAATTTGTTCGGCGAATGTGGAGTATTTCTCACCATAAATTAATTTGTCAGCAGATACTGGCTTTTATCAAATAATTTCAAGAATCTCATTAAACAGTGAAGGAACTGTCAGTCAATTGTAGTTTGTATGTTTTACCCTTCAGCATCCCCCATATAAATGACTGAAAATAGGTTTTTCTAATGGAAAGCCTGCAAAATCCCTATAACAATAGCAGAACAAACAAATTCAACTGCAGTAAAACAGCATAAAGCAAATTTACTAGTATAATATGTAGGCAGTTCATCATCACAACTGCAGCAACATTTTAAGTAACAGGATGTCTGCTCCCTGGGCACACTGCAATTAGAATGAGTTCGCAACAACCGTGTTCATTAAGCTGAATCTGCTCACAGCAAGGATGTAAAAAGAGCCATCAGACAGATGACTTCACAATGTAGTTAGATTCCTTTGTTTATCTTTTCCTCTTCTTCTGAAGAAAGGAAGATAGTTTTCACTTATACACACCCACTTTAGATGCAAAGTTGTAGTAATTTTATAGATTTTTCCTACATAAGCTTCATATGGGAATTTGTGTTTCTCCTATTAAAGTTCATATTCCTCATTCATTGGACTAGATTATGGAAACAGCACATGAGTTAACGGTAAGTAGCTCATGTTTGGTTTTTATGCTAGCTGCTTTTTTGTCAGACGTGAGTGATGTTCTCTGCTAGTTGTATGATGGAATTTTATTACTCTGAGAACGAAAAACGTGTCACAGGCATTTAAAATCTGTTTAGAGGATCTGATTAATCTAATAGGGGAGCAGATGAACTATCCTTTCTTTCTCTTTCTCTCCCTTCCTCAGCTATATTTCCTCACTCACTAGTGGCTTTTATGTTGGCAATTTATCTAGATCTAGCAGAGCTGAAGGGGAATATGGAGGAAGAAGTGCCTCTCTCTGTAGTTAATAGTTACACTATGACATGAATGGTTGTTTCAGGTTACAGAAAGAGTGATGAAGCTGATACAGCTTCTAGTAATTGAACTCATTCGAATTGATTCTATTCTCACTGATAAATGATGTAAATCAGGAGTAGCTCTGGTTGCACATAGAAAACTGGTGAAGGTTTGCTGAAGATCAGGACCAGATACTATCTAAATAATAAACCATAAAATGAAGTGTTTTTTTCACACTTGCAAAGGAATCAGTCTATTTGTTATAAGCCTGTGGAAGCTGTAATTATTTAATATTATTAATAGTCAAATCTTTGACTGGACTAATTGTTAATGATTGTACTTTCAAAACAATGCAGCTGCAATATAACAAGAAATATGAAGTACTAAGTTTCTGAAAAATAATGCTGGAAACTATGTTCCTACATCAAAAGTTTCAAAGGTGACAGATATTGTACTCATTCTTGGGTGTCTAAATTGAGACACATTTAGACATACATTAGACTTTCCTGACATTTTGACAGAATGTATCTGGATACCTTCATTTGACCTTACGAGAAAAGCTTGGGTGCATATCTTTATAAATTACCTTTACTTCCAAAATACTAAATATGTCATAATTCTCATTGCCAGGAAAGGGGAAAAAAAAAAAAAATCAAAGTGGGCATAGATCTGATAAAGACTAGTGCACTTTGAGCAAATATTAAGTGGAGTTGATGTTCTGAAGTCCCAAATTTCTGTCTTAAAGAAAAAAAGAGATTTTGTTCAGCAGCTCCATAACACATAAAATTTTTGCTTAACTTAAACATTCACTGAGACATTGCAGTTCTGTCACTGCCTGTGCCCAGAGAAGCTTCACAGTCAGCATAAAAGTCAGTGTACAGCCAGAAACTTAATATCTCCAGAACACACAAAATACAAGGTCACCTGCTCACACAATGCAGACATTGCTTATGGGCTTGCATTTTTCCTGTGCAGTGGGTGACCTTGAGTAGATGACAAAATACTGGGAGATGGGTTAATGTGAATTTGAATAGATCTAAGGAAGTCATTTTACTAGTGTTTTAGCTTCTAGGACATCCAAATCAGGCAGAAATCACCTCTGAGTACGCTCCTAGCATTTATTTACAACAGTGTAGTAGTCCTTGATCACACCTTTGAGATGTGACTATCCATGGATTATCATTGACAGGATTTCCTCTCTGCATCCCAGGTGGATGGAAATTATTGCTTACAGCCTTGAGTATATTCTTTTACCCATCTTTGTGTTTGGTGTTTTCTGATGACTCTAGGCTGGTTTCCTTCCCAGCAACTCAGTTTTTTGAATCATTGCTCTAATGAACCAATCCTACATGCACTGTAGGAAAGACTCAGAAACCACACGCGGTTCTGGATCCCACTTCAGGGACAACTTGCTTTAAAGTGAGAATTTGGTATACCTAACTTATGGGAAACATGTTCCTTTATGGGATACAGATAGGTGTAACTGAACTTTGCATAGTGCAGCACAGAACCTGGAGTCCACAGTCAGGTTTACAGAGTCTTACTATTAGCGAGTGCAAAAAGCTAACATCTTTGAGTAGCGTCCAAGTCAAACAGTGCACTGGACATATGGAAATAAGAAATACTGAGCCCTGACTGAAGTCTTAAATCCTGTCCATAGCTATGCCATGAGCTTATGTGAAGAATTGCTAGCCATTTGTGATTTATGTGAGAGACCCTTTACCTGAAGGCAGGTAGCGATGGTTTTTTTTGTTGGTTTTGTTTTTTTCTTTCTCCCAAAGAATTGGCTAGAACTTAGGCTAAAGTTTTTATTTCTTCTCTGACTGCAAGGCTCAACCACAGCTCCTGCTGTGCTAAAGCAGGCACTAACCTCTGACTGCAGGCTGCTTTTTATGGGAGGGCATTCCCCTCCTCTTGTGGAAGTTATCTCAGTTGGAAGAAAGAAACCTACAGTTTCTTGACTCTAGTGATCAGAACACCTGTCCAGCAAGGTTGATTTCTGAATTTTGATCTTTGCTCCAAGGCCTGTTTCCCTATGTAATGCAGTATATTGCATGTTAGTCACCTAGCCATTAATGGAAAAAGCCCTTCAGTTTGTAACATACACTTACCCAAAACTCTCAGCCTAACTTCGTTCTTCTGAGTACACTAAAGAGGAACTTGAAGTTCAGAAGAAATTTCTATTGTTTGCTAAGCTATAAATAGAACATTAAAAAAATGAAAAAAAGTTAACACTCACCAGCTGCATGATATAGAGAGCAGGTAGGTAAAGCATTTGTGCGCATGTGTATATATATGTGTGTAGGGGTGTGGGTATGTGTATATCTTAAGGAAAAAAAAAAAGTTGTTTGTATGTAAAAATGCTTAGAATTTTGTGAACAGATGCAATAAAAATTAAAGAACACTTCTAAAATTACTTTTAGCTATCTTAGGCCTTTATAAATTTTCTCCATTAATTGGAGAAATTTAGTAGTACCAGCTTTGGTACTGCTAAATATAAAATAAAATAATCTAAAATCTGCCCACTCCATCTTATAAGGAACAAAAGCAGCCATACAGAAAATTACACTTCTCATTATTTAATATGTCATTATGTAATTTTCTCTTCTAGTGTTCAGTTCTCTAATAAAGTTGTTTGACTTTTCCTGTATGGGAAAATTTGCATAATTAAATGTTTCTAATTATGGGCCAGATATCTGCCCCTTTACATCTGATCAAAATAAGATAGATGAGTATTATCTAGCCCTGAGTAATCATTGTTTGGAATAAAATCGTAAAGTGTCCTTCTGCCCATTTGGAATGGAACAACTATTTTCCTAACTTTTCCTAACTGTCGTTGACAATCTGGAGATGACTGCAAAAAATAACAAGTATAAAACTAACCTTGACCAAATTTCTGTATTACGGTGTCTTTTCTTTCACTGTGGGAGCCAGTCCACCTACCTTAGACATCTATTGCACTTAAGTTTTTTGCAGTCTTTTTAAACAATCTTTTCTAAAGTGAATGCAGGACTTAGCTGCCAACACCTAGGTATATGCATGTAGAGTATCCAAGGCATGCATCCACACAAGGCAGGCAGTTGCATCACTCCTGCACACTCCTGTCCTCCTACACAGCACTGCTCTGGGAGACCTATGCTTTTCTGAAGCCGTAGCTGGAGATCAGGTGTGGTATCATACAGCATCTAAAACATCACAAAGGAGCCATGTGTCAGTGTATTAGCAACTGAATCCTGCCATCAATGTCTCAAATGACTGTCGAAAGTCAATAAAGAAGGCTTTCAGAGGGTGATATACACCATCAAAATATAAGTATAACAGACTCTTGGGACTAGTTAAAAAACATATTTACATGTGAGATTGGAGTAGGAAAAAAAAGACAATAAAAAAAGTTAAAAAGGATAGAGCGGAGTTACTTAAAATTTGAGGAAACAGAAAGAACTATCTGTGCTAATATAGGTTATAGTCCTTGCAATTTTGGGGAACGGAACAAAAGATCTGTGATTCTTGCAAATCCTCTGTTGTCAGAGCAAATCTATGTGTGTCCTTCCTCCTGCTAATGCAAGAAAACTACTCCCTATTAGTCCTGTCTCTTTCAGCTCAAATGTTAGAGGTCTGTGAAGGAGATCTAACAGTTCCAGCTGTGAATGAGTCTCGAATGACAACACAAATGAATGCGATGAAAATTCCAGGAGAGTAAAGTATTAAACCAATAAAAATCCACTAGGAGAAATACTAATTTTGTCTTCACATGCATTGTTTGAACCAGATGCACTGAAGAAGGGTTTTCACTACGCACTTAGTAACAATGAGAAAATAAGATAGCAAACTATTGGTTATTAGAGGAAATCCTCTGTATTGTGCAATGAGTTAAATTTATAGAAAAATTATATAATATCATAAAATTAAAGAATGAACTATAATGACTACACACAAGGGGACTAAATTAAACTTGCATGGATTCCTTTACTTTGCTCCTGACTTTTTCAATCAATGTATTGATTGACTTTTTCCTTTTTATAACTGCTTATATCATATACGACTATTTCCTTCTGGTTTTAGCTTGTTTCTTAAAAAGTATATGAAATAAACATAGAGTCTTAGGGTAACTAAACCCTGAATCTCGGCTTCAATGAAGAATTATTGGATTGGTTTGGCTGCCCACAGATAGGCATCTAAGACTGTATAAGTTTTACTATGATATCTTACCTTGCCTTCAGCTGCCAGTCTAGAAAGGCATGGGTCTGCTGTAAAGCAGTATTAGATTACCTTGTTTTGTCCTTGGTTATCTTAGAGCTTCACAGATTGCTTTTTTAGTAACTTATTCAAACACCTTGAATCTGACTGGTTGCTGCATTATATCCTGTATATGTATGGAAGGCACCTCTCTAATAATCTTTGACATACCTACTCCCACCCTTCTCAAACTCTCTTGGTATGTTCCCCAGGGAAATGTCCTGTGAAGAGAGGGAGGAAAAGAGGAAGGAGAAGGTGTGTTTCCAGGTAGCCACCAGAAGCAGAGAATACAGCAAAAGAAAGGTGACAGTGCCTGGTGGTAAGGCTGAAAGAGAGAAAACACTGGCCAAACAACACAGTGGGAATAAAAGCTCCTATACCTGACAGAAGCTAAACTGACTCCTTTCAGTCACCATTCATGGATAGCCGTAATGACAGTTATCAATGGCTAGAAGAAAATGATACATCTCCAAGCAGCCCCTAGTTCCCCCTTATGCAGGTCTCTGTCTTCCCTGGCCAGACCCTTCTCATTCATAGCTTCATTTCTTGGCCATGACCTGTCCTAGTCTACATTCTCCAGCTCTTTCCAGTCCCTGAGGAACTCTTGATCATAGGCCACTTGCCACTCTACAGGACTCAATCCCACTGTACATCTGGCAAGAGTGGCCTCCCCAGCTAAAACATGCTGGGCACACAATATGCAGTGAGCAGGGGTGCTTCAGCCCCACTCTGTGTGTTTAATACAATGAGTATTTTTTTGTAGACACTGCAAACATCACTGGTTTCTCTTGGATTTTTTTGTTTCCTAAATAATCTGCAGGTATCCTTATTTTTACTTTTTGGGGGGGTTAATAACTTCATAATTTATTGTCTGTATGTGACCTCACGTAACTGAAACTTCTTAGGAGCATCAAACATTTAAGAAGTAAGTATATAGGAAACTGTGATTCCATCTTACTGGTTTTGGGTTTTGTTTTGGTTTTTTTTTTGGGGGGGGGGGGGGGGAGGGTGACTTGAAAATTGTAATTTGTAGACTGAGAAGAAATATATTTTTTTTAAATTTGCATCTCCTGTGTATTTCCATTTTTGGTGGGGTTTTAAAGTGCTCTGTTCTTCCACTCATCAATGTTTTCTTCAGTCAACTCTGCTAAAATTTAATGCTCAACAGTGTCTCAGAGTCAAGGAATCTGAAAGGTTTCTTTAAATGATTAAAATTGTAAAGGGATTAACTCTACGTGACAACTGGTTTCAGCCAGCTTTTGTGGCAAGTTTCTTAATAGTAGCACAGTTTTACATCTTATATACTTACAAGTTACACAGATACCTTCTAGGTACTTAAGCAAGAAGTGTTGTTGGGATGATAAACTATATAGCAGAAATGAACAGAAATATATGAACACCTGAAACTACAAGTTATGTAGACAAGAATCAAAAGACTGTGTTAAGTAACCAGCTTTAAAGAACTGCTTAGATGAAAAGAAAGTGTGATCTAAGTCAAGATAGCTGTAAAGTGGCCACAAATAAATTTGCAAATGGAAAGTTTCTTCACACAGTGGGGTGAAGTTTTGGAACATTGTTTCAAAAGGAGCAATAAATTATTCCAAGAGGCAAACTACAAGTCCTGTCTTCCTATGGAGTTGTATGTTATTTCCCCAGAAACCTCTCTGGTGCATAACTTTACAAAAACATAGAAAGCAAAATCGGATAATACTTCCAGTTTCTTTCCAATACCACATTACTCACCAAAATCCTCATTTCCCTTCCTTGTCCCCTAATTACTGGATTGTATGGAGCAGTGCTGCAGCTGTATCCAAATTGTACATGTGCTGACTGATTTCCAGTACTGTGCTGATCAGTGAATAAGCACTCTAGAAGACAGATAACTGTCATGATTATATGTCAGCTTTTCTGTCACTGAGGGAGCTTAAAGGACCACTGTCCACTTTCAAGACAACTTTTCTTGAAACTTGGTAGAATTTTGTGTCTTTCAAGCCTTCAATATTAGTTACAATTTGTCAGTGGACTTGAAGGTATCAGATGAGTGACTGACAGGCACACAGTTAAACATAGTGTACCAGAATGTCCTATTTCCTTAGGAAACCAAGCTAAAAATATGTCTGTGAATATGTTTTTAATTGGTTTGGGGAATAAATATTTTTTTCTAGTGTTATGCTTCTGCTTGTCTATGTGACCTCAAAAGTGAACCTGTGTGTCAGACAGCAAAACAGAGAAATTTGTTGAACAGTTAACTCAACACCAATAGTAACAATGTGAACAGCTGTTAAAATATCTCTTTTAGTACCTAATTGCACTTAACATTTTTTTCATCTCCCATCATTCAATATAAAAATATTACCAATCTGCAGTTCTGTGTCTGAAAAGCAGAATATATAATTACTATATGGCATAAAAGCAATTGTGATATTGAAGTCACACAGCCTCATAATTCAAACTCTGTATAAAAAATCCCGTTTAAAAGAGAAAGATAAACAAAAATTGCCTAAATGAGGCAATTGGGAGACACTTCTCCCATATATCTGCAGGGAAAAAAAAAAAAAAAAAGAAAAGAACATACCCTAACTTGAATTTTAATTGAATTAGATCAGAGGCTGTCAAAGCTGAACTTTGTATTTGGAACACATGTATTTTAACCCTTCTGGGACAAAGATTGAGTGTTGTGCTGTGATGTTCAGAATAGAACCCCTTGTATTGGGCTCTATTTAACACTAGCATATAGACACACTGATTAACCCATTCCAGTTGAATACATACATGGAGGGATTATTTAACTGTCTCTTTCTACCCATTTCCAGCAATCAAGGTATAAAATACCTCGTAATGAGTCTGAGCAAAGTCTCATGAAGAACAAAATATGTATTTATAGTGGATTTTAATGTGCATGAGACATATTACTTCAATAACTAAGCTACAATGGACATAGTTCAATTATTGAGAAAGAATCGAAGATTGATGTGATTTACAGAACATAGAAATGGGAGTGAATAAGACTAACTGTGGAGGGAGTGTCAGAGGAAAAACTATACTAGTTTTTAAAGAAAACATAATTCTCTCAAAAATGGCTAGGTCTGACTGTAGAGATGAAGCTGGATTAGTGTGTGCAAAATTGTCAGGATTAACCCAAAGCGGACGCATGGCATATGACAAAATTGGCCAATGTAAGCAACCTTGTCACCAGAAGTGAGATGAAACAGGATTTGTACTGTAGACAGCAGAGGAGAAGTAATTGGGAAGTTAATACATAAGTTTGTCAGAAAGTGAAATCAAAACAGGCTGCATTTTACTCTCAAGGTCCCTCAGTAACATCAAAAGCTTTCAGTTATTTCTCTCAATACTGCAGATCAGACCTCAGGGAAAGGGGTCTGGATTATTGAAGGAACTGGGCCAGGGAACACTCACACCCTTGTGCAGCTGTCAGAAGCATTTGGTATCAACCTCCATTTCTCCTGAGTGTGTTTAAAGTCAACAAAGCAAAACCCAAGGCATTTGTCTTGGGTTGTATATAAAACTGGTAGAATTTCTGCTGCTTGACCCTAAATCTAAGCAAAAGGAAGTATCATTTTCATGTACTTTCTCTTTGGTAGTCTTTCTTGGTTTCAGTGATTGTATTTACTTTCTCAGGAATAAATTATGATAGTGGCGTAAACTGGATTTTTCACTGTCTTCAGTACATTTTAACCTTATCAAGAATGACCTGGACAAAGTGTCCATTTCTTATTGCTGCTGTCTCCTTAGATTTCCTTGTCCTTTCTTAGGTAAGTTAACATGGGATAGAGCTATCCTTTACTGAAGTAGAGAAATCATTGTAAAAAAAACAAACAAAAATCCCCATACTTTCAGTAGTGTTACATAGGTTAAGCTTTGAAAAGACATAACTGAGAGCAAGGGGATGTATGAGACCATCCTGAAGGGAGCATCTGGAAGTGCCGTCTTGCTGTGGGACAGGACAACCTTGAAAATCTTTTAATATGAAAAATGCCACATCCTTTTGCTACACAGTGCTGCTTATTCTCCCAGCTACATTGTCCTTGCCTAATAAGTATCATGCAGAAAGAAGTCTTACCCATTTCCCAAATTTTCCTTTTACTTCTGTGAAGCAAATTCCTGGAGTCCCTCAACATGGAAGAATTATTATGTTGTTTAGTTCTTACATGGTATAATTTGAAAGAAGTCTTTGAAAACCTAAGTATTACCAACTCCAACAATTAAAAAAGTCTTTTATTTGGCTTTTCTTATTTTATTTTTATTTAAGGATAATTTTTATTTACTTTAAGTTTAAAAAAGAGTTCAAACGTGATGGGGATACAAAACTGTCATTTCATCTAGAAAAATGGAAGATTAAAAAAAGGCTGATGATTGGAATCTCATTTTTATTATGGACACTGTAAACACCTTGGCACCTTGGTATTAATTTTATCTCTGTCGAGAGAAAATGTCTTCGTTACAGTGTCTCTAACAAAATTCAAACCTCTGACCCTGTAAGCTTTCCAGAGTTGGGATTTTTTTTTTTTTTTTTTTTTTTTTTTTTTTTTTTGGTAGTACAACATGTATTTTATAAAGCTCTATGGCTATTAGTGAAGGTAGAAATATATACCTAAGCATTAATGTTGTGAATTAATGTTATGGTTCATGGTATATAACAGAATTCTCTATATGAAAATATGTTTGATATTTGGTGGTTCCTATACTTTGAAAATAACTACTGTTGCAGTAATTAACTTCCAATCTCACCTACATGGCATACCCACATACAATTTTTTTTAAGATGAGCTAATGATTTCTACCAACATATGTAGTTTGATGTCAGTCTCCTTATTTACGATATTGTTAATACTACTGACATTTATAGATGAAGACTACCAGAGATGTATCTCAAAGATACAGAGATATTATAAAGTACTACTTTAAACCCTTAAGGATTATGAATTTAGGAGCAATTTGTAAGTCTTCTTCTCATTTTTATTAAATTTTTAAAAGTATCCGGTTTTGGATCAGAGAGAATCATGAGAGAAATTAACTTCTCCATTGTGTTGTTATGAGTTGGAATAAAAAAAAGAGGCTGAGAAAACAACAATAAAACTAGTTTTTATTTAATGGGAACAAATAATGAGAAATACATATTTTTTCAGAAACAAACAAAGGCATAATACAATTCCAGAGTTCTGTATGATCAGTAAATAACTGCTGCTTCCAGTAATAATATTGAATGTTATCTCAGAATGTACAGTTAAGTATTTCTAACTAACTGGTTTTGAATTTTGCTGCTGTTTGTTAACTTTGAGTAGTGTATGCTCTGTATGAGTCAATGAGATTGTGTCAGACCTACACATGAGTGAACCTTCTTCAGGTAGACCCAGACTGTTCTGAAATGCTAAATCACGGACAGAGGGGATGAAGATGAAGACTGGATCACTGATTGTGCACATTGGTTAACTGCTTAGCCTACTCCCTACTCTGCTTTGAACCCTCCCAACTATGTCATTTCAAAACTAATATCTGCTTTAAAAGGTGTTTTATCTAAGCTTTATCTAAGGGGCTCTGTTGCTTTCCTATATGAATTAAAACATACCTGTGGATGTTGAAAGTTGAAGCACTTTCCATGCTTGAAAGTGAGTACTAGTAAAACCTAAGAGCTTCCCCAGACACAATGGTGGTCTGCACCAATTATTGTACTAGACAATTCCTGGGCAATTCCTTGGGGAATTAGAGTATTTCAGTGACCATTTATGAATAATGGTCTGCAGTGTGCATACTAACAGAAGACTGAGACGTCCCATGCCAGGTGACTTTGACCCCCTGAACTGTTTTCAGGGATATTTAATTTAGTAGCATAAGGATAGCCACTGAGTCACAATCAGGTTGAATCTGGCAGTCCTTTCAAAAATATTCTGCAAAAGATGAAGGTTTTCAATGCCATAATTTTAGTATTAAATTACCTTAGAAGCAGAATAATTCTTCAAGAGTGCACGTTCCCCACCCCACCCCCACTTATATGTCCTGAACAGAAATGAGTAAGAATTTCATTATAAAAATTGTCTACAACTCAAATTATCAAATCCTTCCAGTCTGTCTTGTTGCTGTTCTCTGAACATATAGTACTCCCAGCATTTCCCTCCATACTCAGAAAATTGTATTCCAGAGAATAACATAGAGTTACATGGATAATTGCATGTAATTTTAGGATCAAATTATATCAAGCTTTTAAAACAGTTTGCAAATCTTTGGAACTGTTTTACACAAAACTCAAAAATCTGTCAGAAGATCATAAAATAGTATGCTGAAATTCTATGTGCTGGAATTAGTAAAAGTTGGTGTCTTCCTTTTGAGCTACAATCAGTTTTTCAAAACCAATTAAAAAAAGTCTCATCAATTTTGCTATGCAGCTGAGTGAATTTAGAAAATAAATACATCTAGGTATTTGGGTGACTTGTTCTGAATAAAAGTAGATCTCAGAGTAAGAGTACTTCTCTGAGTAAGAAAAAAGATATAGGAATGCAGTAGAAACTCATAGTATCAGCATAACTTAGCCAACCAATTAGGTTTACAAAAATGAGAATGTAGCTGATTGTTTCTGAAGTGTCAGCTCATCTGAAGGAAACATACAAGAGCAATCCAAATGATAAAAATAACAATGATAAGTGTAAAGTTAAATTTTTTGACTGTATGTGGTTACATTGAGCTGAGATTTAAGCTGCAAATTTGGGGTGAACAACCTATAGAGAGTATGGTCAAATCCTCCACACTTCAGACTACAAGTCTGCAAGTCTCTCTGCAAGAGACCAGAGAAATTGTGAGGCTGAACATAAAGAAACACACAGGTGTTTGAAACATTGATACTTCTTGTTGTTTTCGAGGTTATGTTAGTCTGCTTTTTCACTGTCAGGTATAAGCAGAAATCCTGACACATAAGAAACTGATTATGAAAGGGTATGAGAAGCAAATGACTGATTCCAGCTAAGCTCCTTGTATATATCTTAGAATATATGTAATAATACTGCTATCAGAGGAAATATGTCCCTTGATGGAGAAATATAAAAGAGCGACAATGTGAAGTAATTCAATCCGTCATGAAATATACACAAGTTGTATTTGAATGGGGCTTAATTATACTATAAAATCTCAATTTTCTCAACTAAGTGAGCCACAGAACTTTAATGCAATGTGAAAAAAATTCATTTGATGAAACTCATAAGAAAGATAGTATCTCCCTTTCTAGAATTTCCTTTGATGAAATTGCTTTGAGCTCTTTGTATATTGGCCTTAATATGGAGAGGACAATTCACCTGAGAGAAGTAAGTGATTTCATTCATAATTTGTTAGGTTTTGTTTTGATTTTATAGTTTTCTTGATGGAGTATACCTAAAGCAATACCTATATCTAGTGCCAGGGACTCTTTTCTCATTCTTTTAGCTCTCCTGACATCAATGGATTTGTCCCTTTTTTGCAAGGAATTTGAAACATAATTGACTCTATCAAACCAAAGAGAGAAAAAGATATATTCCCTTCTTTGCATTCATGTGCTATTGCTACTTTCATGAAAACTTTGAAGGTACAATTGTGATATATTGTACCAATTATGCAATACTGCAATAGTGTACTGCACAATAAAAAAGACTTGAAACAAAAGCCAGAAAACTAAGTCATCCACTCTGTTGCTCCTCTTTTCCTAAATAATCTCCAATCACAAAGAGAATGTTGTGTCCAAAGGTTCAGTACATCACTAGGACATTTCCACTGTGTGGAAAGGCACCTTGAATAGTTTGTAAGTACCTGTTTTATTAGATTTTATTTATAGTTCATGACATTGTCTATGCAAAATTTGATTTCATTTTAAATGGTCCAGTTGCCCAAAATAAGACAAAATTTAAAAGTGCAATATATCCCAGAGACCCTTCAAATTGCCAGTATTTTCATATTAGAGACTTTCTTATTACAAAGAAAGCACAACTGTTGGACCTCTGCTGACAATGGTCAGAGTTAGCTCACCAAAAAGTAGAAGCAATTTCAAGTGAGTTAGTAATTGTCCAGTACACTTTAAGAAAAGCTTCACTCATTTGTTAAAGATTCAAGATTTGAAAAAGTACACTTCAGTTTTCTTTGCAAGAGCTCTTTGAGAGAATTTTTGTTTTGCTTTGTTACTTTGATAGAATATCATGCTCAAAGTGATAATTAATAGTCCAGATATTCCTCTCAAAATAAATTAGCAATAAGTGGCATGAAGACAGTGAATTACAGTGAAGTAAACCTGTAAGATATGAATAAACACCACAGTGCTTCTGAAAGTAGTGTTCACTAAAGTACAAATAAGGAAAAAATGAAAATGGTGAAGAACATAGGGAAGCCTTTATCCTTCCAAAATATGTTTTACTTGTTAGAACAGCTAGATGCCACTTGAGGAAAATAAAGCTTTCTTTTTGCATTTAGGAACAGGGAATAAGCGTCTGTATTTGTTTAGTACTCTTGATTTTTATGCCTTACTACAGATAGTCCTCTCTAAGTGCAGAACTTATTTTGTCTTCAGTAACATGCCTAAAAAGATCCCAATACAAAACAAACCAAACCAAAACAACAAAAAACCTAACCCTGAATCTATTCTGTTCACAGAATATATGTACTAACCAAAGTTAAGCTTACCCTTCCAAAATTTCATAGCAGAAGGATATTATTCTTCATTTGGACTTCATTTAATTATTAATGGGGACCTATTACAGTCACCTTTTCCTTTCATAAATATTTAGCTTTGATTTTGGAAATTTTATCTTGATTTCTCCTTAATCATACAACTCTGTAAATAATAAAAAAAAAAAACTTTGCAGAAGACAAAGAGGGAAAGTAAGCATAAAAATTCAGAAAATTCTTCAATATACCCAAGCTGAGGCAAAGAATAATCTCTTGTGCCTTTAGGTAGCTAGCTAAAGTTCAAATCTGTGAATACAGTTCACAGTATAATTTCTATAGGTTATCTGCCTCCCTGCAATGTCTGAAAAGGAAGTCAGAGTGACCAAACGTGACTTGAAACATATTTTCTCTGCAAAGAGGAGGAATAGAAGTTTTATAAACAACAAAAAAAACCACAAACAGAAAAGAACAGAACTGTGACTCTAATGATCTCTTGACTACAGAGACAAGGACTTAAAGGAAAGCCTGTCTAGCCAGCTACAGTCAGCACAGAGACACAGGGCTACAGCTGCCATCATGCTCATACTATGGCTCCCTGAGACCCTCCTGGGTATTCCAGCCTGGCCTGCCACTGTCACTGCATCAGGACATAGGTGTCCCCTAAAGCCCATCTGTCATATCTGTCAGCTCTGCACGGTATCCCAAAAGCCTCTAGAAGCCTATATGTGGACAACTGATCTTTGGTCAGGTGTATAACCCCTTGGGGTCCCTGACTATGGTGATTAATGCTCAATTTTATAATCTAAGAAAAGGTATACAATGTCATCTTAATACCTTAGCGTATCCTGCTTGGCCTCCAGTTGTCCATCTACAATATCAAGCATCTCCTGCAGGTTCTTGTTTGCCAGGCTCACATGGCTGTCTTAGGTACCTAGGTCATCACAAATGGTACAAGACACTTAAATGTAGCAAATTGAGTCCTAGAACTTACTTTATTATTACAGGTTCTTAGACTGTGATCTTGTATGTGGACACCTACTGTAAAGACACCTGAAAGTACATCTCTCAGTCTGAATATGAATTGTAATGGAGGACTGTGTTCAAATATGATACCTCCTACAGGAGAGTTGTACCTTTCTGGAGAGAAAATTGGAGTCCAAGCAGAATACTTCTAAATGGCTTCCATGCATGACCAGGCAGGAAAAAAAATGGGAACATAGGTGACAATATTTTGAAGTTTTGTTATTTTTACTGAATCTTTTATGAAAATTTGTTTCTCAGTCAGCTCTTCTCTAAAAGAAAATCCTTTTCCATTCCACTAAGAAACACAGCTAGTTATGAAAGGAAGGAAAGAGCTAACCCATGCCTTGAAGTTGAGTTATTTGTACATCTAAAAAAATAGAGGGAATGTTTAGAACTGTACAAGCCAATCAAACAGATCAATGGCTCACTTCAGCAGAAAGAAAACCTTGTGGTGAGTGTGACTATAATATAATCCATACTGTGTATAATATATCATATTTATGTAGTAATTTAAAAATATTTCAGCATAGCATGTTTTGAATAATAAAACTTAATGTGATTATCTTTCCAGTACTTAGAAACTTCCTACCATAAATAAATAATTTTTAAGAAATATTTGCAAAATTAAAAAACTAGAAGCTGAATGTTACTCTTGAGTTTTGTATAGGAAATACAAGCAAGATTTATATTATTGGATGAACATTTTACAGACCTTATTAGCATAAAATTGAATATATCATTCATGACTGCACATACAGGACTGCAAAAACCCAACATGACCTCATTGATTTTTGGAAGGGAGGTAGCAGAGCCTTTCTGCAGGATGCATTTATAACATAAATGATTTATATGTAATTTTTCCAGCATAACTGTGAAAAGATGCTACACTTCAATGCCTTTATTAGAACCTTAGAGAATTTTATCTTCCCTTATGAATATCACTTGTACGTTTATCTGATTTACTCCCTATTCTGGTGTAGTTTCTTTAAGACTTTTAAAAGTAAGTTGGTTCTGATGGATAGAATTTAGTGAAATTTAAACAGCACTTTTACAACAGAGAATTTTCATAATTAATTTCAGTGCCACGGTAGCCAGAATCCTTCACTATGTGAGTTCATTGTACAGCTTTATATACAAATATAAATTTATCTACAGTTGTCAGTAATATCATAGAAAATAAAATGAAAATATTTTGGACAGACAGAAAAAGGGAGCCATTTAAAAATTGATTTAACTTGTATTCGTAATTTATATGTATTCTTAAAAGTTTTAAATAAAATTAAATATAGTCCTGTGAGGTAGGGAAATTAGCTTGTTGGGCGGAAAAGCAGGCTAATATAACAACAGAGGTTATTGAAAGCTTACTTAAAGATCAGGATAGCTTGCGCCATACAATTTTGCAAAATAGAGCTGCTATTGACTTTTTATTATTAGCACAAGGACATGGGTGTGAGGACTTTGAAGGGATGTGTTGTATGAATCTCTCTGGCCACGGAGAGTCAATCCACAAACAACTGCAATGGTTAAGGGACCACGCCAGGAAGATTCAACAAGATCAGGGATTCTTGGATACCTGGCTTAAGAATATGTTTGGGAACCTGCCATCATGGATAATAAGTTTGTTAAAAGAAAGCTTACGCATTTTAATTGTTATATTAATAATAGGTATATGCTTTGTATAATTTTTAGCTGTATAAGAAAGACAATTATGAAAGTTGTTAATCAAGTATGGGTTGCTCAAAAACAAGAAGGGGGAACTGTGGAGGAATGGCTGATACAGCAGGGGCACGATCTAGTGCCTCTGAGCAACCC
>NW_008825547.1:2376299-2380600 GCF_000699105.1 Pygoscelis adeliae
ATAACTATATAAACCCTGTTGTAAGTCTAAATAAAGGAGGATGACCATACCCATATTGGGATCTATCATTACTCCGGATTCACGACTCCCGCTCTGCCGCCGGCACCGATCCGGGAAAACTCCGACAGTCCTGTTAAGTTGGTCACTTCAAGTTATCTGTCAATATTCTGACAAAGCTGGTAAACCTTCAGTGACATTTGTTATGTTACATTTTGTTCCTTGTAATTTATTCTACCTCTTGTGAGGACCACGACATTGCCAAATTTTCATCTTACCAGATTTGTAGATTCTGTTTCATGTACATACACATAAAATACAAAAGGATTTTTTTTTTTTTGGCCTGAAGTTGTGTTCATAGTATAAAAATGAATACAGAAAGCTAAAAATTTAGCTGGGAGGTGGTGGTTATTTTGTTTTCTAATGAGGAATGGTAAATATCTTGTAAATATTTTAGAATTCCTCTGCTAGAATAATACATGTACCCTTGAACCAGGTAAGTCTTGGTTGTAATTTGGATGTCTTGAAAATTTTGGACAAGTATTAAAATCCTTGTATGTTTTCTTCAGATTTTTTGAGGAAATAGTCATTTCACAGAATCACAGAATAGTTGAGATTGGAAGGGAACCTCTGGAGGTCATCTGGTCCAACCCCCCTGCTCAAGCAGGGCCACCTAGAGCTGGTTGCCGAGGACTGTGTCTAGTTTTTTTTTTTGAGATCTCCAAGGATGGAGAGTCCACAGTCTTCCTGGCAAACCTGTGCCAGTACTCAGTCACCCGCACAGTAAAAAAGTGTTTCCTGATGTTCAGAAGGAACCTCCTGCATTTTCGTTTGTGCCCATTGACTCTGGTCCTGTCACTGAGCATCACTGAAAAGAGCCTGGTTCCACCTTCTTTGTACCCTCCCTTCAGGTATTTATATACCTTAATAAAATCCCTCCTGAGCCTTCTCTTGTCCAGGCTGAACAGTCCCAGCTCTCTCAGCATTTCTTCATGTGTGAGGTGCTCCAGTCCCTTAATCATCCTTTTTGTTGAACTCTCTCTAGTATGTCCATGTCTCTCTTGTACTGAGGAGCCCAGAACTGGGCACAGCATTCCAGGTGTGACCTCATCAGTGTTGAATAAAGGGGAAGGATCACCTTCCTCATCCTGCTGGCAATGCTTTGCTTAATGCAGCTGAGGATACCATTAACCTTCTTTGCTGCAACAGCACTTTGCTGGCTCATGTTCAACTTGGCGTCCCCCTGGTCCTTTTTTGCCAAGCTGCTTTCCAGCTGGGTGGGCCCCAGTCTACATCAGTGCATAGGCTTGTTCTTTCACAGGTACAGCACTTTGCATATCCCCTTGTTGAATTACATGAGGTTCCTGTCAGCCCATTTCTCCAGCCTGTCAAGGTCCCTCTGGATGGCAGCACAGCCCTCTGGCATATCAGGCATTCAGTTTTTAATCCACCTCACCATCTGCTCACCTAGCCCGTACATCAACAGCTTCTTTATGAGGATCTTATGGGAGACGGTGTCAAAGTCCTTACTGAAGTCCAGGTAAACAATATCCACTGCTCTCCTTTCATCTACCAGGCCAGTCATTTCATGATAGATGTTTATCAAGGTGGTCAAGCATGACTTCACCTTGGTGAAGCCATACTGACTACGCCTGATGATTTTCTCATCTTTTTTGTATCTGGAAATGGTTTCCACGGTTAGCTGCTCCATCACCTTCCCTGGGATAAATGTGAGGCTGATCAGCCTGCAGTTCCCTGTGTCCTCCTTCTTGCCCTTCTTGAAGACAGGAGTGGCATTTGCTTTCCTCCAGTCTCCTGTAACTGAACTTCTCACAGTTACCATGGTAAATCAAAAATTTTCAAGGGTAGCTTCGCAAAGACATCTCAGTACTCATGGGTGCATCCTATCAGGGCCCAATGACTTATGTACATTCAGTTTGCTTAATTATTCCCTGACCTGATCCTCTTTCACCAAGGGTACATCTTCCTTGCTCCAACCTTTCCCCTGGTCTCTGGGACCTGGGATTCCTGAAGGTCGGTCTTGCTAGTGAAGACTGAGGCAAAGGTGGCATTCAGTACTTCCACTTTTTCCATGTCCTGTGTAACCAGGTCCCCTGTCTCATTGAGCAATGGGCACATATTTTCCCCAGTCTTCCTTTTGTTGCCTATGCACTTACAGAGGCCGGCCTTGTTGTCTTTGGCATCCCTGGCCAGATTCAATTCCAGTTCGGCTTTAGCTTTCCTAACCTCATCCCTGGATGCTTGTGCAATGTTTCTGTATCCTTCCCAGGTTACCTGTCCTTGCTTGCACCTTCTGTATGCTTCCTTTTTGTGTTTGAGTTTAGCCAGGAGCGATTTGTTCATCCACACAGGCCTCCTGGCATTTTTGTCTGACTTCCTGCTCATTGGGTTGGACTGCTCTTGAGCTTAGAGGATCCTTTAACATTAACCAGCTTCCTTGGGCCCCTCTTCCCTTCAAGTTCTTATCCCACGGGATTCTTCTGAGCAGATCTTTGAAGAAGCCAAAGTCTGCTCTTCTGAAGTTCAGGGTTGTGGGCTTGCTTTTCACCCTCTTCCCTGACCTCAGGATCCTGAACTCCACCATCTCATGGGCACTGCAGCCAAGGTTGCCTTTGACCTTCATATCCTCAACGAGCCCCTACTTGTTGGTGAGTATGAGGTCCAGCAGAGCACCTCTCCCCATTGGCTCCTCTGTCACCTGGAGATGGAAGTTATCATCAGTGCATTCCAGGAACCTCCTGGATTGTTTATGCCCTGCTGTGTTGTCCCTCCAACAGATATCAGGGTGATTGAAGTCTGCCAATGAGGACCAGGGTCTGCGAACATGAGACTGTTCCTACCTGCCTGTAGAGGGCCTCATCCACTTGTTCTTCATCATCACGTGGCCTATAGCAGTCACGGGCTACAATGTCACTTTAACCTGTCCTCTCTTTAATCCTAACCCATATATTCTCTGTCAGCTCCTCTTCCATCCCCAGGCAGAGCTCCATATACGCCAGCTGCTCACTCACATAAAAGGCAACTCTCCCTTCTTGTCTTCCCTTCCTGTACTTCCTAAAGAGCTTGTATCCCTCCATCGCAGCACGCCAGTCATGGGAACCATCCCTCCACATCTCCATGATCCCAACAAGATCATAGCCCTGCAGCTGCACTCACATCTCTGACTCATCATGATACGCCAGCTGCTCACTCACATAAAAGGCAACTCTCCCTTCTTGTCTTCCCTTCCTGTACTTCCTAAAGAGCTTGTATCCCTCCATCGCAGCACGCCAGTCATGGGAACCATCCCTCCACATCTCCATGATCCCAACAAGATCATAGCCCTGCAGCTGCACTCACATCTCTGACTCATCATGTTTATTTCCCATACTGTGTACATTAGTATACAGGCACTTAGGAAGGCCACCCCAACATGTTCTCAGAGAGAGTTTGGGGGATTTTTCCACAATAGTGCCTTGTAGGCACCTGCTTGCCCACATGCAGGTGCTGGAGGTGACCCCACCCAAGCACAATTTTGTTGACTTTGTGATCCTTTCTCTTCATGCCACCCCATGCCCTTTGCTCAGCAAACCTGTCCATAATGCCCTCACAGCACTGTTGGTAGCCACCTTCATCTCCACTCATTCTTAATTTAAAGCCCTCCTAATGAAATCAACCATACTTTCTGAAATGAAAAGAAAAAATTTAAAAAGTTGCATTTTTTTTCTGGTTTTCCCTGTAACACTATTTTTTATTTAGTTGCAGATGCTGAAAAAGAAGTCTGATCATTTATTGTACCCCCACAACTACATATAGTTCATCACTAAATTCTATTCTAAATGACCTCTTTCTCTGAAACTATCCTTCACTTGTACAGGTTCTCTCTGGGATAAAGTTAATTTTCTTCATAGTAGGTTGTGCATGGCACTGGTTTGGATTTGTGCTGAAAACAGCGTTGATAATACAGGGATGTTTTAACTGTTGCTGAGCAGTGCTTACACAGATTCAAGGCCTTCTCTGCTTCTCACACTGCCCCACCAGCAAGTAGGCTGGGGGTGCACAAGAAGTTGGGAGGGGACACAGCCGGGACCCCAAATGACCAAAGGTGTATTCTACACAGTGTGATCATGGAATCATAGAATCATAAAATCATTAAAGTTGGAAGAGACCTCTAAGATCATCGAGTCCAACCGTCAACCCAACACCACCATGCCCACTAAACCATGTCCCTAAGCGCCTCATCTACACGTCTTGTAAATACCTCCAGGGATGGGGACTCAACCACTTCCCTGGGCAGCCTCTTC
>NW_008825547.1:2381451-2402893 GCF_000699105.1 Pygoscelis adeliae
GGATGATGTGTGATGATGTTCTCAGCAATAAAAGCTGGGGAAAGAAAAAGGACAGGAGGATGTTCGCAGTTTGCCTTCCCAAGTAACCGTTACGCGTGATGGAGCCTGGCTTTCCTGGAAATGGCTAAACACCTGCCTGCCCATGGGAAGCAGTGAATTAATTCCTTGTTTTGCTTTGCTTACTCATGCAGCTTTTGCTTTGCCTGTTAAACTGTCTTTATCTCAAGCCACAAGTTTTCTCACTTTTACCCTTCTGATTCTCTCCCCAGTCCCCCTGTGGGGGAGGGAGCGAGCAGCTGTGTGGGGCTGAGCTGTCTAGTGGAACTAACCCATGACAACACTCCTTCAACTGTCTTGGGCAAGCTCCCTCCCTTCCCCACTCCCTATTTCTCTTTCTTGAGAAAAGTTCAAGAGAATCTGTGCATGAAATGGTAGGATCATTGATGACAATAAAGAGAGGGAAAATAAAAAATTGAGTAGAGATGTTTATTTTACCCTATTATCTATTCTGTTAAAAGATTTCAGGTTTCATTTTCCTCTAGTTTTGAATACTGGCTGATCATTATGTTGGAGGTCCATTGAATAATTAATTTTTATTTATTTACTATGTAATTATTTGTTAATTTATTGTTTATTACTTTTTTGTTAATTTTTGACAAACTAGATATTTTTTAGGATTTACAAGTAACAAAAACGGAACGTGTTTTCACAAAATATAGTATTCACAAAATATAAGTCTAGTTTTTAATTAAAGTGTATCAAGTTCTTTATTCCACACATGTTCATGTTTTGTGCTTCTGAGATTTCCTTATTGAACCTGTCCACCTCTGCAATTCACAAACATTTGTTTCCCAAACGTGCATATTTCACATCCATTTGTCAAGGTTCTAAGAAACCATATATCTGAAGGATGGAGAATTCACTTTGATTGCTTGGCAGAGAGTGGCTGTGTGGTGCTTAGTTGCTGGCTGGGGTTAAACCACGACACAGTTGAAAATATTTTATTCTTGAGAAAGGGATGGTAAAATAAATCAAATTAATTATATATCTTATATCTTCAATGTCAAGACACACACTGCAGATATCATGCAGCGTCATTTAACTATTAAGTATTGTAGTATTGAGAAAATTATCACAGTCCTCTAGTGTGTTAAACAGCAAAATACACACATTTGGAAATATAAGGTGTTATTTTAGTCAACCCACAAAATTTTAGCATTCAGTTCAATGACATTTCAATTCAAATGATTTTTAGAACTTGAAGTTGTGATGATTGGTAAATAAAATTTCACAGGTTAATTTTTCTTTTATAGTAATTGTATCTGAATTGCTAGTATCTGTATTACTCATTTGTAAACAGGACCAGAGGCTGGTTGTTAATGTGCATGCTGCACTGAGGGATAGGGGACAGTAGCTGAACACACATTTCTACTCAATGATTATGTGGAAGGAGGTATTTTCCTTAGCTTCACAAGCTCTCTGTGTATAGACCCTGTATACAATTTGTGTATTCTTTCTTTCAGCGGGATGAGGATATGTGGATATCTCTTTTCGCTCAAATGTTTTCTTTCATTCCATATTATAACTGTTTTAAAAAGACTAGAAGTGAAGTATAGAGATTGGCTAAGATCATCCCTAACATATTGCCACTCAGGAGTTCATGATACTTGGAAATAGAAAATTTAAGATTCATTGTAAGTATGGCTCCCCTATTTCCTAGCACAATGTTTCCACAGGTCAGAATGAAGTATGCTATTGGCAAAATTGACTGCCAAAGAGTAGAGTCAGGAGGGTGCCCAGTGTCTCTCTTGGGGGCAGACTTACCAGGGCAACAGGCAATACCACTCATCCCTTCCATAGTGAAAGGAGAGTGCAGACCAGCTTTCTGGATCCAGAACATACAAGATATTGCCGTGCATAATAACAAAAACGAGTCATAAAGCCTCTGCAGTGATATATTCCCATTTCCTTATATCCATTTTCCTTAGCACATATACTGACTTGTTTTTTTAAAATAATTGCATTGTGCATTCCTGATACAATTGTGAAAATAACTGGATTTCATAGATCTGAAATAGGAGTTTACGGTAATTATATGAAAGTGTGTGGCTTTTAACAAGAAGTTGATGCTGGTTCTTCAACTACATCTATTTTGAAACATGTATAAGGAACTTATTGTTTCATATTAAGCAGCACAGGGCTTTCCTGGGAAAGAGAGTATGGGAAGGGATCAAACGCGTTTTCATATTCAAACCAAACATTGAAATTTATTCTTGCCATACGTTTATAGATTTCATGTATATCGCTTTCAGATGATAAGAAAATACAGTAACAGACTGAGAAATATAGATGCAAAAATGTTTGATATGAATAATAAGAGATAATGAGCTCATGTTGCTTCAGATGTGTCTGTTCAGGCTATACATCTGTGCTGATTGAAGTAGAATATAAAAACTAAGCTCTGGATAGCTCATTGTCTTCCCCAAGGCTAGAAACTGCTAAGTTTTTACTAAAAGAAATATGTCACCTGGGTAATAATTTAAATATATGGACACAAAGTTCCTGTCTTCTATGAGGTGATATCAAAGTCAAATCCATTGTTTTGACAGTACATCTTGTATGGTAGCTATAGATCTCAGTAATTTTGTAATTAGCAAGTTTAAGAGGAAGTAATGGTCCATTATTGTCTCCTCCTAAAAAGCTGCTGTGATTACTAGAAACAATATATATATATATGGTATGTACAGTACATTTCATTTGTTCAGCCTGGAGAAGAGAAGGCTCTGGGGAGACCTTGTTGTGGCCTTTCAATACTTAATGGGGGCTTAAAAGAAAGATGGAGAAAGACTTTTTAGCAGGGTCTGTAGTGACCCGACAAGGAACAGCAGTTTTAAACTGGAAGAGGGTTGGATTGGACATAAGGAAGAATTTTTTTATGATGAGGATGGTGAGACACTGGAACAGGTTGCTCAGAGAAGTTGTGGATGCCCCATCATTGGAAGTGTTCAAGGTCAGGTTGGGTAGGGCTTTGAGTAACCTGATCTAGTGAAAGATGTTACTGCAGGGGGGGTGGAGTAGGTGATCTTTAAAGGTCCCTTCCAACCCAAACCATCCTATGATTCTGTAAGTCTAAGATTGCAGTCTCACTTCCTTACATTCTTCAGCTGTGTAGTTTCATTAGATGATTTCAATAGATTGGTTCATGAGTTAAATAAACCAGCTGGTTTTGTATATAAGAAATTCTGTGACTGGCTTTGAGTGAGTAATATACATGCATATATATTATTCTTCTCCAAGGGCAGGACTTGGTGTTTCCTGTTGTTGAACTTCATGATATTCCCGTTGGCCCATTTCTTCAGCCTGTCCAGATCCCTCTAAATGGCAACACACACGTCTGGTGTACCTATACTGAGTTTTGTAGTGCCTGCAAACTTGTTGAAGGTGCATTTTGTACTGTCACCCATGTCATTAATGAAGATGTTAAACAGTGCTGGACATAGTATTGGACCCTGGGACACATCACTAGTCACTGGCATCCAGCTGGACTTGATGCTGCTGATCACAACCATCTGAGCATAGCAGTTCTGACAGTTTTCATTCTACTTCACTGTCCATTTTTCTATTGTTAAATTACTTATGGATGCCAACAGTATGAAACTTCTTCACGTTGATCTCCTAGTTTGAGCCATTTAACACTGGTTAGGGCAAAGAGTGAAGTTGCTAGAAACTGGTCTTAGCTTATTGGGAATTTAGTTCCACTAAACCTCATTTGCCTGATGAAAATAGAAACACAGTGGAAGCAAGATTTATATTGATCAGAAACATTTAAATTATTTTTATTTTTTATTGTTTTGCAAAGATGTTTTCCTCAAGACAATTTTTTTTCCCCAGTTATTTAACTAGTAGTTATTTAAGGTCATCTGATGAGGTTTTTCTATAGATATGAATTTATAAATAAACAGTGTGTTTTCTGAATTCTTTTTTGGATGATAGAAAAAAACTAAGTCAAGTAAAAGTACCTAACAGTAATTGCATCTAATTTTAAAATATTTGTGCATCAGCTTGTGTATGTGGCTTCCTGCTCATTTTGTTCTCATTAAAATGCCCCAGGGAATCTGTTTTGAATAAAATTAACTAAATAGCAAAGCCATACTTGAGATTAATCCTCTTTTTTTAAGAAACACTTAATAGGGATACACATATAAAATCTATTCAGTCTGCTCATAATAATAATTGTGATCTTTGTTAAGAATATGGGAACAGAAAGGTGTGAAATCTAGTTTGCATTCCATAAATTAGCACAAAGTATAATAAGCTAAGAAACTATCTCAAAGTTTACATCAGTTTAAAAGACAAGTTTGAATAAGTTGAGTTTCACTGCTGACAGTAAAACAAGCTGAAAATTCATACAGAAGAAATTCTGCACTTGTCTTTGATGGTGAATTAGATTTCAGTCTCACAGACATTTATTTACCTATTTAACTTTATTAATAATTTAAAATAAATATGATTGTACTACCTGAGAGTTCTGACACTAATTTTAAAAGATTTTTTAAATGTAGAGGGTTTTATTCAAAAGTTGTCTATATATACAAAAGTATATACATATACACACAAACACACACACTGTCCTGATATGCCTTGACTTCATAGTAACTATGGTGTTTTCACTGCATAGCCATGCTGCTGATGTCTAATCTGGTGCTTGGCCTGGACTAGTGCCAATGTCTTAGTGCCTTATTGGGGTAAGCCCTGACCATGGCAGACAATTAGTTGTATGGCTGTGTCCTGGTTTTGGCAGGGATAGAGTTAATTTCCTTCCTAGTAGCTGGTACAGTGCTGTGTTTTGGATTGAGGAGGGGAACAAAGTTGATAATGCATTATGTTTTAGTTGTTGCTAAGTAGCGCTTACACTGGCCAAGGACTTTTTAGTTTTCCATGCTCTACCGACTGAGAAGGCTGGAGGTGCACAAGAAGCTGGGAGGGGGCACAGCCAAACTGGCCAAAGGGACATTCCATACCATGTGACATCACGCTCAGTACATAAACTGGGGAAAGCTGGCCGGGGGGGCCGCTGCTCGGCGACTGGCTGGGCATCGGTCGGCGGGTGGTGAGCAATTGCACTGTGCATGACTTGCTTTGTGTATTATTATTATTACATTATTATTATTATATTATTGTTATTATCATTTTATTTCAATTATTAAACTATTTTTATCTCAACCCACGAGTTTTTCTCACTTGTGCTTTTCCAATTCTCTCCCCCATCCCACCAGGGGTGGGGGGAGTGAGTGAGCAGCTGCGTGGTGCTTAGTTGCTGACTGAGGTTAAACCATGACAGGCTGGAACTCCAGTCTGGACAATTAGTGAAATTTGGGGTTTACTGTGGTATGTTTTAACAAGAATGAGCACAAATGTACCAAAACCAGTGAGGTACCCTCATTCAATCTCCTGCTCTTCTAAAAGTGTAGTGCACACCTCATTGGACACTGGTGGTCTGAGCAAACTGGCTTCCGATAATTCAATATCAAACTTGGACACAGCAAGCAAATAAAGTACAAATATTACCTCCAATATTAAAATCCACAGGAGACTTTGAAGGAGTCTTAACTTAGCATTAAGGTAACAAAAAGTGTTTGGGAAGGGAGGTTTCCTTGCCCTAGGATGCGATAGTGGTTACATCACTATGTTTTTTCTGATGGGAGAGAACATCTGTGACGTGTATCTAAGTTGTATTAAACGCTTACTGATTATAGTTTCCTAGACAAGCTAGGCACCTAGTTCTTGGATCAGTATTACTGTAGTTTGAAGCATAAGTTCCTTTAGATTGCAACCACTCTCAACCTGACTTCTGTTAAAGAGCAGTGATGTTTTACAATTCACAGCTCTTTACAGATACCCAAAAAGTTCAAAACTGGGTTCAGTGTTCATGCAGAATGTTTTTAAGAGAAATGATAAATCAAGTTAGGTACTTTACTTCAAATTCCAAATTAATCTTTTTCATGAATAGGAAACATTTAGGAACATCTCTAAAAAGGAGAAAAAACAAGAAAAATAGTATGCTATGACTTTATATACACAAGAATCCCAATTGCAGGGTGATATTTAAGTACCTTTTTTGGACTTTAGGATTCTTACATTTAAGTAAAGTTGATTCTCAAGACCCCACTTTGTAACCCAGTTAGTAAAGATACAGCATGATTATACAGCTAATATAGCGAGACTGAGGATACCCTGACATTCACAGAAAATCCATTCAGTGTGGTTTTCTGGTTGTTGGGGGGAGGGGAGGGCAGAGGGTTCCTAACAAATTATTTGTAAAAATTAAACTGATGTTTAGTTAACAGGTTATCCAAAGGATACTGTAGATGATGTGAAAGTTCTGCAGACCAAGATCAGAGAAGAAGGAGGAGGAGGCAGTGCTGCAGGTTCTGGAGCAGAGATTCCACTGCAGCCCCTGCAGAAGACCACAGAGCAGGTATTTCCCTGCTACCCATGGAGAGACCATGCCAGAGCAGATATCCACACTACAGCCAGTCGAGGATCCCACACCGGAGCAGGTGGATATGCCCTGAAGGAACTGCAGCCTGTGGAAAGCCCATGCTGGTGCAGGTTTATCCTGAAGCACTGCAGCCTGTGGAGAGGACCCATGCTGGAGCAGGGGAAAAGTGTGAGGAGGAAGGAGCAGCAGAGAGATGTTATGGACTGACCACACACCTCCATTCCCCATCCCCCCTCAGGTGGAGGAGGTAGAGGAGTCAGGAATGAAAGTATGAAGTTCGGCCTGGGAAAAGAAGGGATTGGGTGGGGGAGAAGATGCTTTGGGGGAGAGGGGTGTGTCTTTGTTTCTCACCATCTTACTCTATTTTAATTGGCAATAAATTAAATTAATTTTCCCTGAGTAGAGTCTGTTTTGCCTGTGATGATAATTGGTCAGTGATCTCCCTGTCTATCTTGACCCATAAATGTTTTCATTGTATTTTCTCACCTTTGTCCAGTTGAAGAGGGGAGTGAGAAAGCAGCTGGGTGGGTGTCTGGCAGCTGGCCAAGGTCAATCCATCACAGAACTTTATTATAAAAAGGTTATCAGTCTGTCAAATATATTCCCAGGCAAATTATTAACAAAGAAGAAAGAAATTCTGACTGAATTTATTTATTTATGTATTTATTTAATTATCTATTTATCTATTTATTTGCATTGCTGCTTACCAGACTGGATGTTATACAAAATGAAAATCCTATGATCTCAGTGAATTCTTGTTATAAGCAGAAGGATTTATATAGTAAATTCTGTGAATTAGTTTACTCTAGGTAAATAAATGATAAGCAGTTTCAAATACAATATTAAATGCTGGCTGTTTCCCCTGGTCAAAGGGTTTGGGGGGTGTAGACTATTTCAGAAGTTATTATTGAATCAAAACAACTTAGTGCCCATTTAGTTTTAACAAGAAATATTTTGAAAGACACTTGCCACGAGAGCATATTTAGCAAGATCACTAGAAGCAGAAAAAGAAAATAATTTGCAGTCAGCTGAAATCTATAAAATAACATGCAATAGAGAACAATATGTAATGTTGCAATTTTGGATCAGTCCTTAAGAAGTTAAGAGCCATGAGTCAAAAGTCCTTTACAGTTTCACTTTCTCCTGTCTTTTTGCTCAAACCCTCATACAACAATGAACAGCTAATGTAATGTGAGAACTGTTTGAGCTGGAGAGTACACAGTAAATCAAGATCATGACATTCCTCAGTGAATCAAAGAGAAAATGTCCTTTGTGAAACCCAGACAGACTGTTCAGTGAAAAGAAAGCAAAAAGAAATAAACCAGGCAGCTTAGTCTACATTCATCCTGCCTTAATTGAGCACCAGTTGATGTACTTAATCTAATAGCCTAGCTCATTTACACTTCTCTATGCTCACAAAAGAGAGTTAAGTATCTCCAGAGAACAATTCAGATTTTAAATTTAAATCACTTTCTGTAAAAAATAAGTCTAGAGTGACTCTATTCCTTAGTTAGCCTTTTTGGATATGTGCCTAAAACTTTTTCAAATTTCTTTTTTTTCTGCAATATCTTTAAATGTCTTAATGAGTGTCTTAAAAAATTATTGCAATTATCATTTCCTTACATTAAAAGATGTAGATGAGTAACTTCTCTTCCCTTCAGTATACCTTAAATTGGCTCCCACTTCCTATGAAAACAATTTGTAAATGGAAATTGTCCTGGTTTCAGCAGGGATAGAGTTAATTTCCTTCCTAGTAGCTGGTACAGTGCTGTGTTTTGGATTTAGGATGAGAACAAAGTTGATAATGCATTATGTTTTAGTTATTGCTAAGTAGTGCTTACACTAGCCAAGGACTTTCTAGTTTTCCATGCTCTACTGACTGAGAAGACTGGAGGTGCACAAGAAGCTGGGAGGGGGCACAGCCAAAGTGGCCAAAGGAACATTCCATATCATGTGACGTCATGCTCAGTACATAAACTGGGGGAAGCTGGCCGGGGGGGCCGCTGGTCGGGGACTGGCTGGGTGGGCATGGGTCGGTGGGTGGTGAGCAATTGTACTGTGCATGACTTGCTTTGTGTGTCATCATCATCATCATCATCATCATCATCATTTTATTTCAATTATTAAACTGTTTTTATCTCAACTCATGAGTTTTACTCACTTGTGCTCTTCCAATTCTCTCCCCCATCCCACTGGGGTGGGGGGAGTGAGCAAGTGGCTGCGTGGTGCTCAGTTGCCGACTGAGGTTAAACCACGACAGAAATATAAAACTCACTTATTTTCTTCACTTTCAGAATGTATACGCATATGCTCTGTTCCCATTCTTGATCATATAGCTAGATTGACATGTCTTTGCGTAAATGGAAAATTAATTTCTGGAGTTTAAAAAGCAGTTGGTTGAAGTATAAACAACTGCTAAGACAAAAATATTTGTTAGTTGCCAGCCTAAGAGCAAGTAGGTAGTGGATAAGTTGCAGGAATTTCTTTTGATTAAATGACACTTTTAGGAAGTCTTGGTCCTATATTTACCAGTACTGAGCAACTATTTGCATGTTAACATGTAACTCTAAAAAGTTACCATCAGGTTCTTCTAGATTAAGTGCTTGCAGACATAGACCATGAAATATATTGTTACTAATCTGCTTCTGGATGTCTATGAATCACTTATTATGTCAATGCAGTTATTAATTATTTGCATCTGAGAATATGTCTTATCTACTTTGCTGAAATCATATATTGTTATGCTTCATTTGTGACCAAGAGTTGTGCATGAAGGAGCTTTCCAGAAGCAGCAGACGTCCTGAGATGGAACATAGGCAGCTAAGTCTTGTGTTCTCATCTCACTTTGTGTTCTCTTCTCACTTTTCAGACTAGACTAAGACAATAATGTCTCTATCTTTCCCGTTATCTCCTCAGGACACTATTAGCTCCAGGTGATGAGCCAGTGAGGGAGTGAGAGTGTAACCCAAATAGTCCTCTAAATACATGTCCTGGTTTCAGCTGGGATAGAGTTAATTTTCTTTCTAGTAGCTGGTATAGTGCTGTGTTCTGGATTTAGGATGAGAATAATGTTGATATCACATGGATGTTTCTGTTATTGCTGAGCAGTGCTTACACTGAGTCAAGGCCTTTTCTGCTTCTCACCCCACCCCACCAGCAAGTAGGCTGGAGGTGCACAAGAAGTTGGGAGGGGACACAGCTGGGACAGCTGACCCCAACTGACCAAAGGGATATTCCATACCATATGATGTCATGCTCAGTGTATAAACTAGGGGAAAAGCTGGCCGGGGGTCCGCTGCTCAGGGTTCCGGTGCTCAGGAACTGGCTGGGCATCGGTCAGCGGGTGGTGAGCAAAAAAAATGTTTTGTATATTCTTTTATCATTTTTTTTTCCCTTTCTATTTCTGTCCCATTAAATTGTCTTTATCTCAACCCATGTCTTTTTCCTTTTTTTTTTTTTTTTTCCCCAATTCTTTCCCCCATCCCATTGCAGGGGAGTGAGCGAATGGCTGTGTGGTGTTTAGTTGCCTGCCGGGTTAAACCACAACAATACAGTACCTGCAGTTGCCCCTTTGATTGTGCAAACACCCTTCCTGTAAGTAAGCTCTGTAAAACTACAAAAGACCCAGAGGGAAGCTAATATTGGTATGGCTTGCTGTGGAGCTGAGTCCAGATTAATTTTTCCCCATTGTCCACACTGTTATATATTTAAATTGTGAGGCATGAAAACATGATTTATGATTGGAAAGAGACATTTCCATAAAAAATACACTTGCATGAAATCTGGACCACTGATAAAGGGGAAAAGAAAAAAAGAGAAAAAAAAATCAGTCAGTTTAAATATCCAGAAGGTCAATTCCCCATAACTTTTCTTGACGAAACAGTGATTATCATTGCAATATGTTTCTTGTTTCAAATGTTTTGATAGTATAGTTATGCATCATACAAACTGTTTGCTTTTTGTTTTTAATTAGCATTCCATTAGTTCTTTCAGAACTGACATTCTTCAGGCCAAGTCTCTGTTTTGAAAATAGCTGCTGTAGTAAACCTTGAAAGATAGCATTTATAGTAGAAATTATGACAGAATTTCTGTCAGGAAGACAGTAAGGATACTTTGAAGATTAAAATATCCAGCAGACCTTTTTTTTTCTCATCTTAGTTACTAACCCTTTGAAAGCTTAATCAAGAAGTCTGAATGCAAACCAAATTCAACTTTCTCCTCAGAAAAAGAAGAGAGTTTGTTATCAGCAGAAAGGTTTCTAACACTGACGTTCTGAGCTTATTACAAAGGAGAGCTATGATCAGTGGATTATTTATTCTGCATAAAGACATCTTCCTCCATTTAAAATAAAATCTTTCTGCCTCTGAATGACAAATACAAAATTATATGCAGGTTGGTGTATTATATTTTATGTATATCATGCAATAACTATATATTTATCCTGTTCACTGAAAAACTACAGACTAGTTGATCTATTTATAGATTTTTAGAGAATATTCAAAGCCCAGATGAACTCTTTTCAAATACATTTTTAGTACCTGAAAATGAATATTGATGTCTTAAGAACTGGTCTTAGGTAAATGGGATCTTTCTTTGGATACCTTCAAAGACTACTTCCACTTCATCTACTTCTCAATCGGTTCCTCAGTTATAAAGGAAACACCAGAGTGTAAGCAATGATAAGCTATTTTCTTGAACTCCTTAACAACAGAAAGCAATGCAGAGTCTTTGTAAGATTCAACATGAGTCTGAGTAGGGTAAATTCCCCACATAACCTTCTTTCTAGTGAAGAGGAAGGGAGAAAAAACAGGGTGAGAGGGGGCAGTGACACAGAAAGAGGTTGTGGTTTTTTTTTTTCTTTCCCTTGTAAATCATCCTATTTATGCTACTAGATTGATACTCTATAACACAAAACGCTTTTCACACAATGGATTCCTCCCTGTGTATCACTGAATATTCTAAGATGAAAAGTCATTTTGTAGAGTGTTAGGCATTAGAGTTGTCTTTTCTAGATTGAACCAAGCTTCTTTTAGGCATCTGTCACTCCTCACTCTATTTTC
The DNA here is from genome assembly GCF_000699105.1 of Pygoscelis adeliae. Lineage (NCBI taxonomy): Eukaryota > Metazoa > Chordata > Aves > Sphenisciformes > Spheniscidae > Pygoscelis > Pygoscelis adeliae. The sequence continues at coordinate 2,393,014 of NW_008825547.1, forward strand.
TCTACCTCTACCTTCTGGACTGAGAAGGCTGTGGAAAAGTGTTCATTTCCTTGTTACCAGATCAAAAAACCTTGCTCTGCTTCCCCTGCACAATATGGGGTTCCTGTCATATTCTGCACACATCTCCTGGTTCTTCTTACATACTGGCATAATTTGAGACTAACTCCTCTCAAATTAGTGATATAAAACCATCATACAGGAGAAGGGAAAAAGGACTAAGTTTTCTCAGTTTCATTTAAATCAACTTCTTTATTTTTTTACTTTAAATGTGATTAGTTTGGCAGAGTAGCACTCAATAAAATATTTCAGACTGTGTTTACTTTATGTTATTAATGGGATTATTTATTTAGACAGTAAATATCAAAACAGTGTCATGCAAATTATCAATACATTACTACTAGTGCCTAAGTGAAACAGACACCTAGCACTTCTGCTGAACTAAAGCTTTCAAACAGGGTTAATTAATCAGGGAGGAAGACTTATTTTATTCTGTAGCCACTTACACAAAACTTACAACTATTAATATTAAAAAGGTAAATAACTGGAAGCAGTATTTTAAAGGAGATTTAACCAGAGAATTTGCCTAAAAGAAGGATTTCAAGTTCATGGAAATTCTTTCAATACTTCCTTCACTCTCAGCTGAATCCAAACAATTTTTTTTTTTTTTTTAATGTCACAATGAACTAGATGATGCTAAAATTCTGCATCCTGTGCCAAAATGTATAAAGCCATTTTTCCCGGACAGTTACAAGGGGTTCCCAAAGTAGTTCAGCTATACTGCTTGTCATGATCCCCTAGATCTTGTAAGTCTGTTTCAAACTTCCCAGGATACACTTTATAGCAGAGACCATTAAATCTTCCAAAACTCACCTTAATCAAGCCCGGGGCAGAGACAGGCTTCCCAGATCCTTGGGCTTCAAGTTCTTGATGATTATAGGTCCTGAAGCTTGGGACACCCAACCAGCCTCCATATGTGACTTCTAGAGAGCTTAATCTTTCTATTCAGATAGTTTTAAACTAACTAGCTAGTCTCTATATGTATGTGAATTTTATACTAGCAGGTTTAGCAGTTGCTCCCATCCTAGTTGGTATATCTACTTAATCTAGTCTTTTGGCAAAGACATGACTACGGAATAGATGCACTTTTTGTTATACTGGGTAAATTCTAACCAGCTCTTCCTAAAAACATTTATCTACTCATATTTTGAATGCTGCAGCTTTGAAAGAAGCATAAAAATAGTACCACTAAAGAAAGGATTCAGAGTATAAATTTGGTCTTGCCTTTGTCTCCCCTTCACCATGTTATTCACTTCCTCCTAGTTAGAAGGCTGTCATATAGTTTGCAAAATCAAAGACTCAAAAGACTGGAAATGCTGAAATTGAGGCTTGCTATGCATATTCATTATGATACTCTTTGTAGCTGCATAATTTCTTGACATTTTTCCAATGAGATCTGCCATTAAATGTGCCTAGTTAATGTAAAATTTATCAATGTTGTACAGTATTTCACATTATAATCTGCATGTCATGCAATATAAAATTGCAGATCTTAAAAAACTTTATGTATACTGCACCTGCACAGTTTTTTTCAATATGTTTTATGCTTCTCTTGATTTAAGAAATAAAACTAAGCCGAGCAATGCAGTCCTTGACTGAAGTAAACTGTACTCATAAAAATTAGATCCACTGATTCTGGGTAAAATGAATATTTTTCAGGTGTGCTTTCAGTAATGGTTACTCATAGTTGTAATCTCATTAAAGAATGAAATCATGTTTGCATGGCATATCCTGGTATTTAAAAAACCTAGGTGACCATCACTGACTAGACTTCAAAATCTTCCAGCTTCAGCTGGAACCTGAGTCTTTCTTCACTAGCTGTTGAAATAGCACATAGTGCTCACCATATCATTTTAAGCAAGACTGAAGCTTGCTTAAAAGGAAATTCAGGAATTTTTCAGGTTTTGTGAAGTTCTTCCAGCTAGAAGCCTTCTATGTCCTGCTTAGGAACGTTGTCCTGAAATAGCTTGAACTGGTAAACAGCTTTTTCTAGAAAGAGAAATCATATCTGCTTGTGCTACAAAGAGCAAAAGGAATTGAAGGGCTCCATAAATGTCTCCTTGACATAGGCAAGTGTCTGGGAAAAAAACAAAAAACCTTTGTTGTTTTCATCAGTAATGGAATGCAAAATAGAAAATACATGAGTAAAAGAATAAAATGGAAATTAACTCTGCAATATAAAAAAGAGACTATATTGCAACTAAAAGTAGAGACTGAATGAGTTAGATCACAGAGAGATACAAGAATGATATAATTTAAAAAATGAAGACATAAACATTAAGATGGCACTAAATGGAAGTGTTACAGTTACATTAGAATTCAGGGAAAATGCAAACACTTTAGCAAGCTGGGAAAAGACAAGGTCAAATATGTTTGTGACAAGACAGGGTAAAAAGAACAAGAGATATAATATAGCTTATTTTATTTTTCTATTAATTTCAGAATTAGAATATGAAGTAATAGAAAACTCCTCCTAACTGACTCCTGGTTTACATCTGCATATTGTGTGTGTGTGCGCCTGTGATAAACATAGATAAGGTAATTTAAATCCTACTTTTCTGAATTCTCAGAGTTTTTAATTCACTTTAAAGAATTTTTGTTAGTAATTGTCCTTTTTGGTCTATTTTCACTGAGAAAAGAGTTACTGTTGTAGCTTATTGTCAGGACTGATTTGAAAATTCATCAATTTATTTTTTCTGCTAAAAAAAAAAAAAATTATTTCTGCCTTCATTTTGCAATGTATTTTAGGGAGCTATCAAGAACTACAGACAGACAAAAAAATCCTGACAAAAACCATCCACAATCCTCAAGAAACAAACAATAATCTCTCCCTCAAAAAATGCAATTTGAAAAAAAAACAAAAACACACAAAAATCCCTATAGTTCACTCTGAATGGAAACTGACATAGAAATAGGAATTTATGTCTGTTATTGGCAAACAGGGACTGTGAATGCTCACTTATTTTAGGCCATAAAAAGGTCAGAAAAAGTAGCATTTAGATATAGTGAAATTCACAAGCATCAAAATTTGCCAATTCATTGTAAACTATTGCTAAACAAGCACAAAAGAAGACAAAACAATGAGAAATAAAACTGCATTAAGCAGAGATTAATGCATTGATCAAATGCAGCTAGCTGCTAATTAGATAATAATATTCAGTATGGGGGGAAGTTTTTAGCACTATACATGAAATACATGTATTTTTGGTTCACTTACAATATCCCATAATTTGTTGTTGCAGGGAACAGAAGTCTGATTGCAACCTGTGGTATCTGCAGCATTAACTGAATTGTGCATTCTAAAATATCACAAGTGAACAAGGAAATACCAAAAGGATTTTGCAGAAAGAAAAAGATAATTAATGAAAAGCTAGTTATCTCTTGGTTTCTTTCTGAGTGCTCCTAAAGACTGGTTGTTCAGGCTTTTCAACACAGAAACCTCAAAATAATTAAGGTTTTTATTTTCTTTAGGGTTTCAGTGTACTTTTAAGATCAATAAACCGTGTTCTTCAAACACTCAAATCTTCTCTTGTCTTCTGGATGTTTGCTCAAGTCGAAATACCTATATGTCACACACTAACTAGTTAAAAATCTATATTCCCTTTATTTGTGCTAAGCAGCAAACTTTGAAGAATTGTAGCAGAAAAAGTAGACCTGTTTTAAGTTGCATGGAAATCAAAAATGTAAAAATGCATAACTACAAAATTACAATTTTAGTTCTCTTCTTAAATATTTTAGCAACTAGTACAAGACATAGAAATGTCCATTCAGAAAGGAATGTTTTATGCTTGTCTTGATTTAAGAAATAAAACAAAGCCAAGAAATAAAACCAATGCAGTCCTTGACTGAAGTAAACTGTACTCATAAGAATTAGATCCACTAATTCTTGGGTAAAATGAATTCACATTCAAATGTACAAGGTTCTCTGTGAATAACATTTGAGCAGTACAGAAGTCAAACTGTAAAATACCTGTGCTTTGATATATAATATTTCAGCAACTCCTTGCAACAATATTAGGTTGTCTGCCTAAAGAGACATATAAGTGAATATTGTTCATTATTTTTTTTTATTTGAAGTTGAGATCATGAAATTTTTCGTTATGTAACTTTATGTGACTGAGAAATTTATATATAAACCTCTAATCATTACAAATATCTTGTACTTCTCAAAACTTCAGTGTGGATAAAATATTCTTGAATTGTGATATTCATGAAGAAAATTGTAATGTATGAGGAGCTGTTTCCTTGCTTTGTTCACACAAACACCACCATAGATTTCCATGGAACTATCAGGATGAATAGTAGATCAAGATTAAACTTTTATTTTACTTGCTTTATGTTTTATCGAGCTACAATATCATTGTGTGCAGAAAAGCTGTAAATCCAGTTCAGGTGGACACGGATACTTTAGCCTTGAGTATACTAGAGCAATGTCTGAAATGCAAAAGAAATCTATGTGGTGTTTTTATCACTGCCTTTCAGCAGTTCAGTGACGTGCGATGATGCATAACGAGGGGCCACAGCAGAAGTCAGGTTATATAGCACTTTTGCAAACTACCTTTTTCCTGTTACTCTTCACATTGCCTAGGCATGATCTAAAATGAAGAAAGCCAAAATGAGCAGCATCTTCAGCAGTCTCCTCTTACCCAGGAAAGCATATGTTGTGAAACAGAAACTATTTGTGCAATGGTGTCTTGAATTTTGGCAATGCACTCTAATAACTGTCATCAGGGTGCTGAAACTTCTAATACAGCTTGGACTGTGCCTGGCATTATGTATGTATTAACTGGTTTCTGGGTCCTGAAAGTCACAGAATGGTGTTATGTTTAATCTAGTGCTACATGTTGGTCTGGTTTGGAATACTAAACTAGAGGAGACATTTTTAAATAATCACAGCAGCTGTTTCAGAAGGTTACATCTGTCAGAAAATCAAAGGGAAACAGCTAACTTTGTAAGTTTCCATTAACTTAAAATTAACATTAATGTAAAATTAACATTAACTTCCTAAATCCCAGGAAACATTTTCAAAGTGCCAGACTTTTTCTTCTTTTTTTTTGCTTTATTTCCCAAATGTATATATACAAAAATATTTCAAGACTTTTTTCCTGGATTAGGAAATGCATAAAAATTTAGAGCTCTTATAACTGCTTCTGGTTTCAGTATTCAATCTAGCACAACAGGAAAATATCCTGAAATCATTGATTCTCCATGTAAGGATGAAGGAAGCAAGGTATCTATCTTCCAAAAACCCTTTTGCAAACCATCTTTGTATACTTGGAGAGTCTACAATAATATCGTAGGGATAGGTGAAGAGTGGGTTTGTAGCAGTAAAACAGAGAAGAGATCTTCAGCAGTCCTACTTGCTGAAGCTTCCAAAGGGAAATAATATAAAGAGGCAAAAAACCCCAAACCAGAAATAAAGACATGAAATGTACAAATATTTTTTAGATCCTATCTGTCCTGTCTACAGCAGAAAAACGTATGCCACATTACTTCGGTACAGATATCGTGGTCTGTAGGGGGGAAATATAGGGGGGAAAAGGGTGGAGAAAGAAACAGAAAGAGAGGTTTGTGTGGTATGCCAGTCACCTAAGAAAAACAACATGAAACAAAACAACACGAAGTTGTGGTATCTCTGCAGGCTGGTAAATCTGGATTATCATTACTAGTAGCAGGCCACAGGTCTGTATTCAGCTGGAGGTTTCCAGAAGGACTTAACAGCTGTGATTTGCCTAATTTGTGAAAGAGCCTGGAGTTCTTTTTACCTTTTTTAGCAGTAACAGCAATTGTCTAACAACAGAAGGCTGATGATTTTTGCCTAATTCATTTTAGTTTTGCTTAGCTTTGAATGACTGTGTGGTGTAACACATTATTATATTACTTTTGATATAGTTCTGTAATTAGTTGATAGTGAAACAGTACTCTTCTGTGTAGTGCAAACAGTGACCCCAGGATAACGATGCAGTGTAGAGGCGTCCAATCACAGAATGACTGAAGAGGTTTCAAAAGCATGTGCACAGGATGAAAACAGCCTTCAGGGCTATAATCTAATCACCAATGTTCAATTACTGTTTTTTTAAAGGAAATCAACTTGGGAGCTGGGTAAAATTGGTTTTATGAAGGACAAAGAGAAAATAAACAGGCAACACATGTAAAACACATCATGTAAATTCATGTATAACACGGAACTGCAGACCAGTGAACAAAAAACAAGGTGTAGTGCATGCTGTAAAATGTGAAAGATTATCCCAACAGGACCATAGGATGATGGAGAAGAAACCATCACCATCACTATCACCATCATACTCCTCCTGGTGAAGATCTCCAAAAGCTGATGACTCACTGTAACCTTCCTTCCCTTCTTTTTGAAGAAGAGTATCACCATCAGTCTCAGATGCACTGAAACTGGAGTGGCACTGAAAGGGTGAGCATAAAAGCAGAAAAGGGGCCACATACAATTTTTCCCATCCTGATCAAGAATTCCATCCACGACAAAACTGGCTTTTCCATTTCCACAGAACATTCAATTTTTGCTGAACCAACATTTAGAGAAATGAATAGCCTTCCAAAGCTCTGCATAAACAGCAAACAAAAATATTTGCATTAGAAAATCTCCTGGTCATCTTTAGCTTTGGGTTCTACACTATGACCTCAGAATAACTAGGAAGAACTTCATAAACTCTTAGGCATTTTTCCCCTGCTCTATCTTCAGTGTAGATATTTACATCTAAGATTTTCATCTGAACCCTTTTTATAGTCAAAAGGAAGAAACAGGCACATCTAAACTGTGATCCATCTCATGTCTTAAATAAGTCAATTGAATTGTACCTGAAAAATCCCTACTGTTTATTAATGGAAATTTTATCAAAAGAAATGCATTTCTGCATTGCAGACATTTACAGTGATGAGAGATGATTCTTAACCAGTATATATGTGCTGTGGACATGTGCAAAGAATAATGCTCAGAAACATTGTATCCTGACAGAGCCAGTGGCAGTTTGCATGTAGGGTCTTATTTTGAAGGCTTGACAGTTTGTAAGTGTAGGTAGAAGTGTTTTTTTGTTTTTGTTTTTGGTTTGTTGGTTTTGTTTTTGTTTTTGTTCTTGTTTTAATGTAGCCTAAATATGTGCACTAAATAGTCTCTGAGCACTAAATTTACTGGTGTATGCATATCCTAACTGGGTACTTGGATTCTCAAAGGAGCTCCTTTTTGAGCAAGTTTAGTCACTCTATAAGCTCAAATATCCAATATACAGATTGGTGAGGTGTCAGGGAATAGCACATAAAGGAATCAGTAAGAAAAACCTCTCACATAGATTTTTATAGTGGGGACATCTACAGCTGAATTAGTCATTCTAGGTGCTCTTCAGAGACAATGGAAAGAAATAGGTACTTTAAGGCTTCTTCTTATCCTAAAGTACATGTTTAAAATAGGTTAATTGAATCTTAGCCCAGAAGACACATTTCTTTCCTCTTTAAACTACAAAGGATATCTAAATTGACCACTGAGAAGTGGAAACTTACATTATAGATGGCTGAAGTTATTCAAGATGAATCCTGTTACTCTTGACTGCCAATCTTTTCCCAAATCTTCTCTACACTTTCTGCAGTGAACAAGTAGCATCTTGCTAGGCTATGCCAGCAGATGATAGGATTTTCCACTTTCTGTCCCCATCTCTGTGCCTTTTTCAAAGGCTAGGGTTATGAACATGTTTTATTATAAAATGAGTTTAATTTAGAATATTTTAAACTAACACATTCTTGAGGAGGAAAAAAGCATAAAAATACTCTTCACTGTTTTTTGTAAAGAAGGAAAGTAAAGAAGGAAAAATGAATTGCAATAAACAAATAATCCAGTTGTAACCAGAGTATTAAAAATTATCCTACTTAAAAAGGTGAAGAGAAAATACATTAACTCATGCCTATAAAATATTTGGAACATAAAAATAAAAAATTATGAACATAGCATTAGAGAAAAAAATATATGTGCAAGAAAGCAAACAACACAAAAAATTGGCATTGTCCTTTTTAATAGTTTTTTGTAATTATGCAACCACAACAACAGCAACAACAACAATAATAATAGGTATTATTATTATTATAATATTATAAAAACACTGAGGTAGAAAGCTACAGTACAATAAGTAAGAACAGGAGAATGGACATACTCTTTCACATGCATGAACTGCCTGAATTAGTATCCTATTTCCAACAGTGGCCATAAATGATGCCAGGAAAGAGGAGAACAGGGTAAATCCTCTCCTAGGAATATGTCTCCTAGGAACATTCCAGACTTCATCTAGTTTCGGCGCGGGTGATTTCTACAGATATACTACCTACTCAGTAGGTCAGTAAAAGTGGGTAACCATCTCTTTTTATTTGTTCTGAACCTGGTTTGTACTATCTTCATCTGATGGCCCATAGTTCTATATTCTGTCTCTTGAGATGGCTTCTGGCTTCTCTGAGATACTCAGGTTACCAAAACTGTTATAACAAGACGGGGCAGGCATTTTAAAAATATAACCATAGTTATTTTGCAGCTGCTGATCTGAAAAGGCTGCCCAACATGAGTGTTGTGAGGACAGACAGCAGAAGTGTGGAGCAGGTAGGGGCAAAAATGTGTGGTATTGTAGGTGTTTGGATGAGGTGTTATAATTCCAGCAAATGCCTGCATGTCATACCCAGTGCCTGTCAACTTACTTGAAGGATTGGGTATTTTTTATTCAGTAAGATGGCAGTTATGTAAGGACCAGAATTTTTATAAACTAAAATTTTATGCCTGCAATAGCTGCACCTTTCAAGTAGAGAATAAATTAACAAAGGTATATCCTTGGTAGATTTTGATAACATCTCCATATGTATCTTAACAAACTAAATTTCTCTTCTGTGCTCCTCCCAAAAGCTACTAATACTTCGATGCTCTGCAGCTGTTTCAGGCTAAACCTTTACTTTGATAGATTGTTACCTGAAGGGTAAGGGAAGGTGGAAAGATAATTAGCCAGAGAAAAGCGTGATCTGAGGAGATGAAGAGAGAAAGAACAGAAGAGAGGAAAGCTGACAGTAACCCTTAATTTAAGGCTAAAATCTAAGAAAGGATTTAGGTTAGAATCTTAGAATCATAGGATGGTTTGGGTTGGAAGGGACTTTTAAAGAGCATCTAGTTCCAACCCCCCTGCCATGGGCAGGGACATCTTGCACTAGATCAGGTTGCTCAAAGCCTCATCCAACCTGGCCTTGAACACTTCCAGGAAGGGGGCATCCACAACTTCTCTGGGCAACTTGCTTCACTGCCTCACCACCTTCATAGTGAAGAATTTCTTCCTTATATCTAATCTAAATCCACCCTCTTTCAGTTCAAAGCCATTACCCCTTGTCCTATCATTACATGCCCTTGTAAAAAGGGCTTTCTTGTAGGCCCCCTTCAGGTACTGGAAGGCTGCTACAAGGTCTCCCCGCAGCCTTCTCTTCTCCAGGCTGAACAACCCCAACTCTCTCAGCCTGTCTTCATAGGAGAGGTGCTCCAGCCCTCTGGTCATCTTTGTGGCCCTCTTCTGGACCCACTCCAACAGGTCCATGTCCTTCTTATATTGGGGGCCCCAGACCTGGACACAGTACTCCAGGTGGGTTCTCATGAGAGTGGAGTAGAGGGGCAGAATCACCTCCCTCAACCTCCTGGTCACACTTCTTTTGATGCAGCCCAGGATACGGTTGGCTTTCTGGGCTGCAAGAGCACATTGCTGGGTCATGTTGAGCTTCTCATCAACCAACACCCCCAAGTCCTTCTCGGCAGGGCTGCTCTCAATGCATTCTCCGCCCAGCCTGT
>NW_008825547.1:2405006-2409155 GCF_000699105.1 Pygoscelis adeliae
AAGCCTATGACCGAAGATGCTCTTCCCCTTCTCTGTCAGAGGGACCCCATCAGCCCCCAGTAGACCAGGTTTCTCAAAGTGTGTCCCATGGTCTAACTAGCCGAACCCCTGGCTGTGGCACCAGTCCTGTAACCATTTGTTGATTCACCAGATTCGACTGGCCCTTTCAAACCCCTTCCCTTTGACCAGCGGGACTGATGAAAAAACTACCTTCTCTCCAAACACTGAGACAAGAGTGCATTGGATAGTCCCTGAATGGAGTGGTACTACAGCAACGGGGGATGTTGTGGTCTTACTTTTGTAATTCCAGCTATGCAATACCCAAAAATCCCTTGGTGTTTTGTACCAGGAGGCACTGATCCTTTATGATCCATTGATACCCTGGTCCTCTGGACTTAAGATTTTATAAGAAAAATCACTCCTCCTTACTGAAGAGCTAATACTTTTATAATCCGGTTCAGTTGTGAACTGAATTTAGTATGATTAATACAGTTGAAGTACATTTTTTTAAATGTATTAATCTTTAAAATATATATTATTAATCTTTAATACTATAATGCATTCCATAGAACTGTAAAAAAAAACAAAAACTGGAGAGAGAAGTATTTATGAAATTATTAACACTAATTTTATCAGTCATGCATATTCCAAAGGTTACAAGTTTCATTTTAATGCTGAAAGAACTGAGAATATTTAAGTGACATATTTTTTCCTGTGCATAGGTTCTTTAATGTTACAATTCAAACCTTATTATTTTTCTAAAAAATATGTAAATATAGGTAGTTGTTGAAAGTTTCTTTCATCCTGTCAAGTTATTTAGCATTCCACAATAATAGTAAAATTATGAAGTGAAAGAGAAGAAAAACTCTCTTAAAACTACAGTTTGATAAGAAGAAAAGGCAGTGGAAGGAAATAATAAAAGAAAGGAGATATATGTCTTTATAGCATTACAGAACAACATGAGTGTGACAGCAGATTTGGGTAAATTTTCTTTAAAACTGAAAAAAAAAGACCCATATATCATCTATATAGTAAGACATGACATTCTTTAACAGCACGTTTTTCATGAACAATGGTTGAAGATCAGGTTTTCTTGGACACAGAGAATATCTGCTTCTGAGAGTATTTAATACTTCAATGAAATGAATAATTATGAATAGAACTACAATGCAAATGACTGATTTTCAATATATTCCAGTTTACAAGGCTATCACAGTTAGGTAACTGTCTGCAACCCTGACAGTTATTCTCCAGCCCCCTCGTTACATAGGTTCACTCCTTCAGCTAACATTCTGCTTGCTTTTACTCTTCTAAAGACTGGTGCTCAGGTCGGACTGTATTAACTTCTAAACACTGATAAGTTCAAGTGTATTTCAGCTTATCTTTTGAGCATATTAAGGTGCTTGATACATATTTTAGGAACCTCTGATAAACCACAGAGAATATTTTATGAAGGCTACTAAAGTTAATCATGGAGTTTAAATGTAATTTTCATGTAGATAATACTAATCTTGAATCTTGCCAACATATTTCTGTGCAGTTGCTCACTGAACATATTGAACATATTGTACATATTGAACATACTGAACTTAGTACATGTTAAATGAACTCAAGATGTCTGTGATCAGACTGGATTTTTAGGGCTTTTCAGTTTTTTTCCCACCTCTATCTCTTTTTTGACACAAATTTATGATGCAAAAACCTCAGAAGAATGATTGTGAAATTCAAAAGATTTGAGCAATATGTAGGAGTATGCCTCTCTAGTAGACAGTGTATTGGATGGATAATACATCAGGACATGGTAAGTTTGCGCAACATGCTGTCTTAAGTTGCGTGAAAAAAACACAGTCTTGTCCAGGTCAAATTAAATTTGGTGTAATTCATAGTGCAATCATATGCACTATGTCTCATTCCTTGTTTTCTTACCCATAATTGAATTTATTTCCACTTAAGAGCTGGCAATGGTCACAAACAGCATTTTTAGTTACAATATATAGCTCTGATTTTAGTTATTTTTTCCCTCTTAAAATAATTGTATCATTTAATTATTATTTGAACCAATTACCTCTGAACTATTAAAATAACGTATACTGAATAACTATTTAAAATGCCAATAGTAAACTCATAACTGCAAAACCTGGATAAGCATTAACATTCTAGGTTCCATTCTGGAAATCTTTCTTGAAATACTAAAATGCAGAATCATGAGGACGTGTTATCATACCTTATGATATATACTGCTTAGTTGGATGGTATAGTTTTGTGGCTACTGTCACTGGCACAAATGTAGGTATTTGGCTCCCTAATGTAAACTACAAAATGACCATCCTCACATAATGAACGGTCACTAACGGTTTGATGCTCTGGACAATTAGTTTCACTAATATGGTAGAACATAGTCAAGGTCATGCTTAAAAACAGATTGATGAGGCAGTAATGTAAGCAAGAGACATTCTGCCTAAGCAAGAAAATTCATTAATATCTGGAGCAACCAAAACAGTAGAGGCAGGTAAGATTTAGTAACATAATTATCACAGATTTGGAAGGGATTAGAAATGAAGGAGCATAAAATTACCCAATTATTTGGAACTGCCTATTTGTGGCTGGATTGTAGGTTGACAATGTAATTTAATCAATGGTGACTTCAATTTTATTGATATTCATATAGTAAAGAAGGATTTTGAAAAATCACCCTCTTTTCACTTAAATTAAAATTTGTGTCACTACACCCTATAGATGTTTATCAAAATCTCCCCTACTTATTTCATAGGTGATTCCTGTTCGTAGTTGCTGTTCAAACTAAAAAACTTCTGTGTTTCAAACAACTTACACTAATTATTGAGTTGATATTACATCCTTTTTCAAATGCATTGTATCAGTGTTACTAAAAATATGGCTTTCTCTTTATATAACACAATAGGAATATGTGGTGCTTTAAGAATAAAACTGGAAATAATGTCCCTACTCACAGAAGCTTATAGTTTAAATTAGATGGAACACATAATGAGAAATGGCAGTGGACCATGGAAGGAAGGAAGAAACAAAATAGAAGGAAGCAAACTGAAAGGGGAAAGTGCCCTTGGGAATGTTATTTATGGAAAGTGAAGTAGTTCTTAATTTTTTAATTAATTTTAACATATTTTTTCATCTTATTTTGTTGTTGCTATTTCAGTCTTTGTAAATGTGTAAAATCAGGAAGAAAAGGTCTCATGCCATCACCAGAATATTCCTCCACCACCCTTGCACCCCATTAATCTAACTGATTAGAATGACTTATTGTAAATATTTAGCATAATGGAAGTAAAGCTCCAGCATTCCCAGGAAGAGTAAATATTACACAGATTTGGACTTAAAAAGAATGCAATAAGGCACAGAAGAAGGTGGTACCAAAAATGCTGTCCTTCAGTGAAAATTTATACATTCATGTATATGTACACACCATGTGATGTTGTCATATGTCAAGATGAACTGCCTCAGTCATTTTCACTATGTCTTGCTTTTCAAGAGGGTTGACTAATTAAGTTTTTTAAATGAGCATAATGAAACAACAAGTAGATCAAAGAATATTTATTTGAAACAAATTCCAGAACAAAATGGAAGACCTCGTTACCTGGGATATGGAGAAGGCTAAGGTACTCAATGACTTTTTTGCCTCAGTCGTCACCGGCAAGTGCTCAAGCCACACCACCCAAGCCGCTGAAAGCAAAGGCAGGGACTGGGAGAATGAAGAGCCACCCACTGTAGGAGAAGATCAGGTTCAAGACCACCTAAGGCACCTGAAGGTGCACAAGTCCATGGGACCAGATGAGACGCATCTGTGGGTCTTGAGGGAACTGGCAGATGAAGTTTTTAAGCCACTATCCATCATATTTGAGAAGTCGTGGCAGTGCGGTGAAGTTCCCACTGACTGGAAAAGGGGAAACAACCCCCATTTTAGAAAGGGAAAAAAGGAGGACCCAGGGAACTACAGGGCAGTCAGTCTCATGTCTGTGCCTGGGAAGATCATGGCACAGATCCTCCTGGAAGCTATGCTAAGGCACATGGAGGACAGGGAGGTGATTTGAGACAGCCAGCATGGCTTCACCAAGGCCAAGTCCTGCCTGACTAACCTAGTGGCCTTCTATGATGGAGTGACTACATCAGTGGACA
>NW_008825547.1:2409375-2413051 GCF_000699105.1 Pygoscelis adeliae
TGGTGACAAGTGGTGTCCCACAGGGGTCCATATTGGGACCGGTAGTGTTTAATATCTTCATCAATGACATAGACAGTGGGATCAAGCGCACCCTCGGCAAGTTTGCAGATGACACTAAGCTGAGCGGTGTGGTTGATTCACTAGAGGGACGGGATACCATCCAGAGGGACCTGGACAAGCTGGAGAAGTGGGCCCGTGTGAACCTCATGAAGTTCAACAAAGCCAAGTACAAGGTCTTCCACCCGGGCTGGAGCAATCCCCAATATCTATACAGGCTGGGGGATGAAGGGATTAAGAGCAGCCCTGAGGAGAAGGACTTGGGGATTATGGTGGATGAAAAACTGAACATGAGCCAGCAATGTGTGGTTGCAGCCCAGAAAGCCAATTATGCCCCGGGCTACATAACAAGAAGCATTGCCAGCAGGTCAAGAGAAGTGATTCTCCCCCTCTACTCTGCTCTGGTGATACCCCAGCTGGAGTACTGCATCCAGCTCTGGGGCCCCCAGTACAGGAATCATAGAATCATAGAATCATAGAATCATTAAGGTTGGAAGAGACCTCTAAGATCATCGAGTCCAACCGTCAACCCAACACCACCATGCCCACTAAACCATGTCCCTAAGCGCCTCATCTACACCTAACTAACAAAGTTAGGAGGAAAATATGGACCTGCTCGAGCGGGTCCAGAGAAGGGCCACAAAAATGATCAGAGGGCTGGAATACCTCTCCTAAAAAGAAAGTCTGAGAGAGTTGGGTGTGTTCAGCCTGGAGAAGAGAAGGCTCTGGGAAGACTTTGTTGTGGCCTTTCAATACTTAAAGGGGGTTTGTAAGAAAGACAGAGAGAGGCTTTTTACCAGGGCCTGTAGTGACAGGACAAGGGGCAACAGATTTGAAAATGAAAGAGGGTAGGTTTAGATTGGAAGAATTTTTTTATGATGAGCCTGGTGAGACACTGGAGCAGGTTGCCCAGAGAAGTTGTGGATGCCCCATCATTGGAAGTGTTCAAAGCCAGGTTGGATGGGGCTTTAAGCAACCTAATCTAGTGAAAGATGCCCCTACCCACAGCCGGGGGGTTGGACTAGATGATCTTTAAAGGTCCTTTCAAACCCAAACTATTCTATGATACTATGAATATTGAAGTTGAATGAAGATACTTAACAGATTCCTGATTCTTCATCTTTTTCACTTGCACATCTGTTAATATTACGAAATAGGTGGATGAAATAATACTGCACACATTGCAGTGGCAATACAAAATATCTTTGAAAGATCTAAATTCCATTAATTTAAACCATAGACTCAGGAGTCATTAGTACATTCAGGATTTCTTTGGATGACAAGACTGAGATTAATTTCAAGATTATGACATTTAAATTTAGGTGTCTGCTTCCATTATCATCAGCAGAGATCAATGGAGCCCACAAAACAAATGGCATGTGAGGGTCAAGTCAGTTGTCCCGACATAACTGATAATACTTTTTGAGATGCACCATGATATGTGAGAGATCCACACAGGGCTGGCAGATATGACACTCAGGAGACCCACATCACTGTAGAATGGCAGCTGGAGGACAGCCAGGATTTGCTAGGTCATTGCTCATCTTCCTGGACAACTCTATTGAGACATTTGAACAGAGTCCAGTGTATCTGTTTAAATGTCTTCATGGAAGGCCTGGGAAGAATTACAGCTGGCAAAGCTGAACTTTAAAATTCATTTAGTGGTTCATTTGCAGTTTATGGGCAATTTTTTTAATGAAAAGTTTTTACTGATCAGCATGACTGGATGTCAGAAAGGCATAAAACACAACAGAGACATAAAGAAAAGAATTAGGTTCACAATGAACATTCTTGAACAGGAGAGTCCAAAACAATAATCTTCATACTGATTCACACCTTCAAAAGTCCAAGCTTGTTTGCTCTTGCTTGCTGCAATTGTTATTTTCAAGACTAAGGTAATCTAGAAAAAAGTGTATAGAATATGCTGACACAGTTTTAGTGTATAGAATATGCTGACACAGTTTTATGATGCAAAGGTGGTGTACCAAAACCAGATACCAAATACTTTCAAAAGTATAGCCAAATGCCTGCTGATGCAGAGTTCCTTAGAGAGAAAAAAAAGTAAAAATCTTAAGCCTGATAATTAGAGCTTCCGTAACTGAACTAGTTTAACATTTTGTCACTCCACTGAAAAGGCAGAAAATTCAGTATTTTAACTCTTAATATGTGTAGATTATAAAATACTAGAATGTCAGATGTATGCTACAATATTATCAAACTGTGGTATTTAGTTCCTTACCTACAGTTTCTTTTGTCTTTGCATATAGGCAAATATGCCACAAGAAACAAATGTCATTTGTTGTAAATATGATGTATCAGCAATTTTATGTACGTTGGTCATTTTTCATGGTAACACAAAAATAAAGATCATGTTTCTGATTATAGCTTTGACAGAGGTATATTTACGTATAAAAGATTTGTTGTTCTTCCCCGAGATGAACTTTACCATGGTAATTTTAAATATTGATCAGATATTTTACTGTAAGTATGCCACCAAAATGTGTTCATAATTTAATCTTCTCATTGTACTGAAGCAAAAGGAATTAATCTGATTTCTTTTTTTTTTCCCAATGGCAATTATTTAAATGAAGGTCATCTTCCAATGTATTGTTATTTATTATCCTTAGAAAATTTGGACACTTTTTTAAAAATCTTATTCTGTGTACAGATACACTTACACATGTATCTGTGTATGTGTATACATATCTGAGGGTATTTCTGCACCATCAAATAATTTAGCTGCCCAGTTTTCTTCTGGGTTGTGGTTTTCTGTCATTTGCATTTCAAAAGAAAAAAAAGAAAGTAATTCTTTTCTAACCTGTCTTTTGAAATCAATCAATGTATTTCCTTTGAAATAATATCTTCATGCAGTTTTAGGTATAGAGCTCTCCAAGAATTGTTCTCAAAATGCAATCTAGGCATGACTGCACCAGTTTCCTCTGTCCTACACAATTCTCCAGCATGCTCTGAAAGCTTTTCACCTCAAGACATCCCTATAAAATTTCCTTCAGATGACAGTTTTCCAGAAAATATTAAGCCTTTGTCATTTCTCCAGTTGTTTCCATTATGCAACCTCCAAGCTCTATAAGACACCCAGTAGTCTACTGACTACTACCCACTGTTGGTTATACAGGCTGGCAGTGATGAGGCTCCAGAGAGAAGTCCAGAAGCGATCAAAAGGGACTTCAGGGCACTGGGGCGACAGCTTGAAGGATCGGGAGCACAGGTAGTGTTTTCCTCAATCCCAATTCCAATACTGGAAGGAACAGGAAAACACACTTGATCAACACATGGCTCAGGGGCTGGTGCCATCGGAGGAATTTTGGCTTTTTTGATCATGGGGAGGTTTACACGGCACAGGGCCTGCTGGCGACAGGTGGAGTCCAGCTATCTCACAGGGGGAAAAGGATCATTGCTCATGAATTGGCAGGGCTCACTGAGAGGGCTTTAAACTAGGTTTGAAGGGGGAAGGGGACAAAACCGGGCTCACTAGAGATGAGCCGAGGGGTGGCATGCCGATGCCGGTGGCGAAATCGATAGCCCAGCTCAAGTGCATCTACACCAATGCACGCAGCATGGGCAGCAAGCAGGAGGAGCTGGAAGCCATTGTGCAGCGGAA
>NW_008825547.1:2415772-2422115 GCF_000699105.1 Pygoscelis adeliae
GGGAAGTGGTTGAGTCACCATCCCTGGAGGTATTTAAAAGACGTGTAGATGAGGCACTTAGGGACATGGTTTAGTGGGCATTGTGGTCGGGTTGACGGTTGGACTCGATGATCTTAGAGGTCTCTTCCAACCTTAATGATTCTATGATTCTATGATTCTATGGTAAGATCATGTTAACAATTAGAATCTTAATTGTTTTTTACATTCTAGGGGTTTCTTTTGTAAGCCAACAGATATATTCAAAGTTTTTAATCGGTTCTGTCATTGATTCATTCTTCTGAATCTCAGTCGTACTTTAGATTTACATATACTTATCTTTTACATCTGCTTCAGATGCATATGATCTTCTTGGGATCTGTTGCTTGGACCCGTTGCTTCGATCCGTTTCTTGGGTTTTTATGCCGTGTGTACCATACTAAGATGTTTCCCTGGTGTATGTTCTAATTTTACGTCAAACTTCTCAATTCCTGGGAAAGCCCTTTACTTTCAGAATGAGCAGTATACTAACTTGTTAGGACAGAGATTTCCATATTTTGTATTGTAGACCAACATGCAACAGAAGAAAAAAACAAATCATAGTCAGGACTAATGAAAGGCCTGCCATTTTTTGTGTGATGTACACCACTAAGAAGAGTGATGAACTATAGCTCAGATACAAATCATACAATAGGTTTTTTTTTTTTTAGTTTTGGATCAATGGTATTGAGAACATGAGACCTGAACTGCAATTTGGGTATCCATGCTGTGAAGAGCAAAGCAGTGGTTTTTATTACTAGTGCTAGTTACAAATTGGACAATCAAGGCCATTTGAATTGGCAGAATTAGGGTTTCTGTAAGGCCTACTGCAGAAATTTTTAAAATGTCACTTCAGGCACTTTCAGCTTCTAATTTGCTTGTTCAAACAGAAATGCAAGTGAATAAATTAAAAATATCTGCAGGCAAACCAGTTTTATCACTCTTTAAGGATGAAGAAAAAAGTTAAGAATGTCATCTGGCTGAAGCCATGTTCAGAGATGATAGCTTGACTATTGAGATCCAGCATTGTCTGAGATACTGTATAGTCTCCCTGTAGATTGGCAGACTGATTCCATGTGTTACCTCTTAGTTGCCTCACTGACACTGGATTCTATAGGAGTTTAGGTGCTGGAACACTTACAGACCTGTTAGGACAGACAATGGGCTTTTGTTCTGTACCCAAAAGGCAGATTTCCGTTCTTCTTAACCTTGAAGAACATGCAAATGAACTTAATTTTTTTTTGTTTTAATGGATGTTTTCACGTAGATCTGGGTAGAGGAATGTCCACAGTTTAGGATAAAGGGAGAAGAGAACTGCTCCTTTTCCTATCTTTTTAGCTATGGGCCAATTCTGTGTCCTGCCATAGCTGTGCAGACAGTCAGTAGAGAAGAAGTTTCCATAACCATCCAGGTCACATAAAAATCATAATACAAATAGCATTCCTGTCTCTTGAAAGTCTGTTTGTTTCAGCTAGAATAATAATAACAAAATTTTATTTTAATGTCTAGTCCTTAGACACAGCTTCTGATGGAATTTTCTGCTGAGGTTATTAGAAAAGTTATTTTGAAGAGTATTAATGAGTAATAGTTAAAATAATCAAGTTATATATTTTTATATATAATATTATATATTATAACAATTAATGAAGTAATTAATTAAAAGAGTACAATAAGCGTTATGTTTAATTTTCTTTAGATTTTGGAGCTTAGTAGAAAAACTCTCCATCTTCTACTTTCCAAGAGTAGAATATAAGGCACTAAAATTGTCCTTTTCCTCAAATCTAAATGCACTGAACTAATATAGAATCATAGAATCATAGAATCATTAAGGTTGGAAAAGACCTCCAAGATCATTGAGTCCAACCGTCAACCCAACACCAGCATACCCACTAAACCATGTCCCTAAGCGCCTCATCTACACGTCTTGTAAATACCTCCAGGGATGGTGACTCAACCACTTCCCTGGGCAGCCTGTTCCAATGTTTCACCACTCTTTCAGTAAAGAAATTTTTCCTCATGTCCAATCTAAACCTCCCCTGGCACAACTTGAGGCCATTTCCTCTCGTCCTATCACTAGTTACTTGGGAGAAGAGACCGACACCCACCTCGCTACAGCCTCCTTTCAGGTAGTTGTAGAGCACGATAAGGTCTCCCCCCTAATATGATATAACCATATGAGTCTTGACCTCTTCCATAGACTGAAGGTGGACAGTATTTCTCTCATTTTCACTCTATACACATATACAATATTATAATAAAATGACCTGTCTTTAGCAAGAAATGACTAATTATAGTGAAATATTAGGAAATGAGCATTTTCACAATAAGGAAGAAAAATAAAATGGCAATAAAATAGAAGACTAAATATTTTTCTAACCAAATACAAATATTTTGGAAATCAAGATGTAGGATTCTTTCACATGGCTTCTAGGGAAAAAAAAAAATTTAATTATCTATTCTCTTAGCCTTGAAACTCAAAATATGCAACATCATGTAGCTGATAAAAAGAAAGACAAATATGACAGCAAAGTAGACAATTATTTTAGTTTGGAATGCTAAGTAAGTAATACTAGAGAGCCATGCACAAGTGTGGTAATACAGTTATTTAAACCGTAAAAATAACTGGAGAACAGATTCCTACACTGTAGTGCACACATTATACACAAAGGGGACTGTTCTTCAAAATATTATCAGGCTATCTTCATAGCAACAGGACTGGGGAAAATGAATAATCATTTTATTAAAAGTGAAAGAAAACATTTCTTGGTGCTATATTTTTAAAATGGAAGACTAGAATAATAGCCCTTCTGGTGAAAATAAAATGCAAGATTCTTCAAAAGAAACTTCAGAATAATGAGAAGCCATTAAGCTAGATATTGCAACACCTTTCACAAAAATTTGCACTATTTTATTTTAACAATAAATAGACCAGAATCCATGTTACAGATCAGGTGGCCAGTTGATACAAGCTGTCATAAGTCCATTGACTTCACCAAAAATGTTGTATTGAATCAATGGAAGAGCTGGTCTGATGTTAGAGTGGAAAAAAGCAAAACCCTTCCTGCTGGTTTTTGTCCAAAATGTAACAGATGAATGCAGCAATAAATGACAAACATACATATGCATTTTAACTACTTATTATTGTATTTTTACTATGCAATTGTGAATTATGGGGGGTTTGCATCCTAATTAGAGGGCAGGACAGATGGCAAAAGCTTACTCTGTATTAAAATAACCTCAGCTACCCACTGACCATGCACTTCAATCAACAGACATTTTATAATAACAGAGCTAATGGTCCAGCCAAAATACTTAGGATGTTCTACAGAAATTTTTAGTACAAAAAGTCATTGAAGCTAAATGGCTTCTGCATATTTTTCTCTTCCAATTTCATATCATCTCATCATTTCATTTCATCTTTTACCTATGGGATAGATAAGCATTAGATTGTTGAGTTTAAAGAAAGAGGGCAGAAATTTAGTTTCTTGAGTCTGTGCAAAAAGGAGAAATGGATTGCAAAGGTAAACCTACCTTCTTTTTCAGAATCAGAAGCTGCAAAGAAGTTCCACCTCCACTGTATACATGCACATTATCCAACAAAAAGGTCAATACCTTACATTCTTTACAGCTATGGTGCTGTACTGGAGCAGCAGAGAAAGAAATGTACATCTCCTAACCACAGTCTCCTCTAAAACAAAAAGTTTAATGTTCCCTCCTCTCACCAGACATTTCCTAAGATGTAGTGATAAGAAGGTTATTGGAAAAGTAGAACAATAGGAAATGGTGATTAAAAAAAATGATAGTATGCTCTTATTTTAGTTTCCTGTGGTACTCTGAAGCATCAGCTTGTTTCCCCTGGATATTTGAGACAGCGATTTCACAATTCCATATGTTTCTGGCTAGAAGAGTTCATTATGTTAACATAGTATAACCTCTTCAAAGCAAAGACTTAGACTATCCAAAAGAATCTGAAGGGAACAGTTTATTATTCTACACTGTGCCATGCACTATCGTAAAAATGTGCATTCACTCATGCAGAATTTATGGCTTCATGCAAAAATTGTTTTGCCTTGAATGTTGTATGGATAGACTGAATGTCTTAGATGCCAGGCTAGTAATGGTTCTTTCTTCTGATCTGAAAATTTGTGAATGAACCTATGAAGCAACAGGTTTGGGGAAATAATCAACAAACAAACAAACGAACAAAAAAAAAACCAAACCAAAAAATCCCACAACCCAAAAAAACCCCCCTCCAACACCAGCACCACCACAACAGAAAACTGTCCAGTGGTCCGTTGGGATGCTAAGTAGAAACTGTGGTATAACTGCATCAAGTGTGGGACAGAGGAATGTTATCTAGCTTCCAAATCTCAGTGAACCCATTAACCATGTCACAACATCTTAGTAGGAGATATCTAAATTGTATCGATAACCTAGTGTAATAGGTTCCTTTTGGAAGAAAATCTCTATATACGGGCTTGAAGGAGCTGCAGAGCATTCTGATATCCCAGTCCAGGTGACCACAAGATACACCATGACATTCATCCACCTCAGCAGTACAGGACTTGGTTTTAAAACAGTTTGACCATGTTTCACAACTATTTTCCTAATATTTCCATATACTTATGCTGCTATATTTTAACAACACTTGAATTATTTATTATGTGAAAGTAATTGTAGTAATTCATGAGAACAAGTCTTATGAGGAGCAGCTGAGGGAACTGGGGTTGTTTAGCCTGGAGAAAAGGAGGCTGAGGGGAGACCTCATCGCTCCCTACAACTGCCTGAAAGGAGGTTGTAGCGAGGTGGGTGTCGGTCTCTTCTCCCAAGTCACTAGTGATAGGACGAGAGGAAATGGCCTCAAGTTGTGCCAGGGGAGGTTTAGATTGGATGCTAGGAAAAATTTCTTCACCAAAAAGGTTTTCAAGCACTGGAAGAGGCTGCCCAGGGAAGTGGTTGAGTCACCATCCCTGGAAGTATTTAAAAGACATATAGCTGTGGTGCTTAGGGACATGGTTTAGTGGTGGACTTGGCAGTGTTAGGTTTACGGTTCGACTTGATGATCTTAAAGGTCTTTTCCAGCCTAAACAATTCTGTGATTCTATGATTCTAATTCATCCCAAGGATTTTTTTCCTTTACTTTTCCATATCCTCCATGAATATTGAACAAGTGAATAAGCCAAACTTAAAACAGAAAAACACTGGTCCTTTAATGTGATGACCACTCTCTTAAAGTTACAAACTTTGTGTTGCATCTGGCTTTGTTTACCATTTTATATCTGTGACAAAATGAATCTAATAGTTACATTGTTTTAAACACTATAAAAATACAGAGATTAATTATGAGAAAAAATAATTTTAAATTTCAGCTTTGTGATAAATTGTAAGTAACATTAACTGCGTATGTCTGTATTAGCAATATCTTAATTATACATGGCTGAGTGGCACTACTGCTTAATCATCAGTAAAATGTAGTAGACTAGAATACCACAGAAGATCAGAGTAAAAGTATAGGTACAGTGCTAGGAACAATAACTCTGTAAATATACCAGGGGATACATATGCCGTTATTATGTGTTGCATATTACCAGGATATGGAAATGGTAAGAAGAAAAGGAAAAAATGTGGGTTTATTTTTCAGTTCTCAGTCTTGAGATGTTCTGTGAGAAGAAGTTAAAAATTGTAAAAACACTTTCAAAATTTCTGATGTAACAAAATTTTTTTTTTTTTTTTAAATACTAAACTACCGTCTGACTGGAAGTTACAAACTAAAATAAAATTAAATATTTCAGGATAGCTGAACCATACTCTAGGACAAGTTTTTTAATAACAGCTATGATCTGGATTACTTCAGAAAATTGTCTGATACAATTTCCCAGAAATTACGTCTAGGCTTCAATTATTATAATGGTTTACATGCATTATACAATGAAACATGTTTCTCCAGTGCGGGGTAACACCCCCAGGTTTATCATAAAAAAAAAAAAGCACAAAGTTTGCAGCTATAAGAAAAAGAAGATAACGAAGGTCAATCAGTAGTGATTAAACCTACAAGTCAATAAACCTCTCATGCTTCTTTATGTTAAGCAGGTAAAAGTTATTTAAGTGTTTTCTGCATGTTGAGCATATATGGCAACTTTTGGAAGGCTTGTGCTGATTTTACTGACTGACAAATAACATTTTTCAAATACCTTTCTGAGGACAATATTCTGCACTTTGTTTTCTAAGGAAAGTGAGGTTGCAAATGCAAATTCAGAACAGCAACATTCATATATCAATATTTATTACTCAGCAGTTAGAATCGATTCAAATATGCATATTTGTTAGT
>NW_008825547.1:2422132-2434900 GCF_000699105.1 Pygoscelis adeliae
AGAGTAGTAGTAAAAAACTTTTACAAATCACTTTCCCCCCACCTCCGCTTTTTCGTCTTGGAGCTACATAGTGTTTTTCCTAGCACATTTGCTTGTTTTCTTCACCTACAGGAAACATTATTGCTCAGATCCACTGCAAGTACGAACAAGGTAATGAGGCTGAACTCAGTGGAGGGCTGGGAAAAAAAAAACACCAAAACACCACAAAAACCCCAACAAAGAACCTAAAACAAAGCAGTAACACTGAATATGCAAATCTCCTGAAGTTGGTCCTAAATTAACAGATTCATTATTCTTATCTTTACCTCATTAGCACCTAGTGATGTGAAGCAAGACGTGTTGGGTGAGCATAGTTAGCTGCAGGTGGGTACATCCAGTAAAAACATAGTTTATGTAACGGCTCCCCAGTGAGAAGGGATTCCTGTTGCTTATAAGTCTGATCATAAGGTAGAGAAATTAAATTACAGAAACAGGGATTGTAACTGAAAGGAACACAAAAGTCTACGTATGAAATTTAGAGTGAAGCACAAATGACAAAATTTGAAAATCACTGATATCCAGGGAAGATTGTCATTTTGATTCAGCTCAATGAGGAGAGTAGGATGCTGTTGTACTGCTGCTAGAGAAACCACAGAAAGAATAGCTGAACAGTCAACATGTACTTCTCGTATCTGCAGAAGGGTATTTCTAGGGATGATGCAGTATCGGCTTTAAATATCATTGATAGAGTTAAACTGATATGCATATTGCTAGGGTGGTTACTTAAAGGAATGGTCTATATTCAGGCAGGGATGCTACTCTGTGGAATGCTGGCTGCTTAGTCACCGTATATATATGGAGTTAACAGTTTCTTAAATAACTAAACAAAGGCTCTCTTTACAAACTTATAAGTACCCCACCCTAACTAAGCAAATGCCTGCTGTCCTCTGATGTAAAAATAGCAGGGTTTGCTTGCAGAATCCAGTCCTCCATAGTTATGCTAATGCCATTCCTATCACCGATATTAGCAATTTCAAATCATAGAATCATTTAGGTTGGAAAAGACCCTTGAGATCATCGAGTCCAAATGTAAACCTAACACTGCCAAGTCCATCAAATGAAAAAATTAATTTAAATAAAGGTCCGTATAAGGCAGATGGAGTGTGGTCTGAGACTGACACAAAAAAATAGGTAAAAGCTGTACATACTAGAAGTTAAAGTTACAGATTATCAGAAGAGCACACTCCTGAGACAGACTATTAGATAGAATGAAAAGAATCTAGCCAGGATAAAGATGTTCTTTTGTGGTAAGACAGATGAGTTTTGATCCTAAATTAATTTTTGTCATGTTGGTTAATAAGTTAAATTTTCTCAAAATTTACAGAATTCAGGCACAGTAAGCTTGTCAAAAGCCTGTCAGTTCTGTTTGACATCCCACAGAGCTGATGACTAACAGGTGGTGATGAGCAAACCCTGAAAAGAGCTTTCAGCTGTTTCTGACTATGTAAATAGTTTTAGTCTTCAAATCTCAGGACCAGAAGCCTTCACAGTTTTTTTTTTTTTCCACATTTATAGAGTATTTAGATGTGCTTGCAGTTATGTGAGAGAAGTTAGAGTTTTCTTTTTCAACTAATCTGGTTTACTTGCACGGTGTCGTTTCTGTGGATACAAGGAGCGTTCAGGAGTTGACAATCTCAAAACCATACGAAGCTGTGTAGGTAGGAAGAAAGGTTGGTACGTAGGTGGAGGGTTAGAGAAGCAGAGAGAGATAGGGATGGAAATATATCTACAACTTTGCTAGTATTATAACAATTAAAACCTTATTCATGTTCTTGTCTGAAACTAGGACTATTAAATGGTTACTGATTTACTGTTTTCGTTATAAAAAGTCTTATCTCCGATGTTTAAATATTCTACTTCTGTTACTTTTAACTAGCCTTGTGTTCTTCAATCTCCTTGAAGCTTATGCATTTGCAACTCTTCTCCACCTTTAGGGTACTAGTTAAAAGACCATAGACCTTCATATAAGCATGAGGGAAGAATATTAGAAGGATTTTAAAATGCTTTTATTGAACTGAAAGTTATTCTTATAAGTTAAATTTAAAATTTCTGGTTAAAGTTAATATTCAGTCTGACATGACAGGACTTCTCCCCAAATTAATATCTGTCTTAGGGTGTTAGTCTAGTACTAGCTCTTTACAAAGGCGTGAAGTCCACATGTCTAGCTAGCCCATCTCTCTGACATATGTATAGTATTTGTACATAACTGCTTATGAGCATATGCATAAGTCTTTGGTGCAAAAGTGACCATATTATTGTTTTAGTTTTTGGTAAGAAACAGTTTATTCTGGGTAAATCACTGAATCTTACCTGCTAGTGTATGACTTTTTGTGTTGCAATGTTGCATTTTATGCAAAGGATAGTTGCAAAACAGAGCATGACTTTTCAAAAAAGACCAAGGCTACCTTAAAAACAAATCACTCAGAGAAGATACTCTGAATAAAAAAAAGAATAAATTCATTTTTGGTGTGGATGTTAATTTGAGGTGGGATGGAGTGTCTTCCTGATATTCCTATTTAATTCCATTAACTGGAATATGCATACATGATCAGATTCAGCTTCCTTTAATGTCAGTGGAAAAATTTCTATTGATTCAACAGAAACAAGCCAATCTTACAGATTTTTCATGCTAAGTGAAATTAACCCTTTCAAGCAGAATATAAAAACCTCATGAAGCAGAATATCATAAGTCTTGGGGAAATCAGTGGCACATTGGTTTCAGAAAAGAATTGTGAGTGTTTTTATGATAAAGGTTAACTGTGTTAGTATAGACATGAAATCTTATGCATCAACAGATTCATATGACCACAAACCACTGATTAGGTATGAGGAAGTCATGATCCACACCAAATCCAAAAGCACAGTTTAGATATATAATTTTAATAAAATATACTTTTTCTATATTTGCAAAAATTAACATAAGAATATTTTTATCTATTAAAAGCAAGAAGACTGGGTTAAAAAAAAAAAACAAAACACCAAAACCCTACAAACTAGAAGAAAACTTGCCTATTTGTTTCTTGCTAAAAATGAATTTTCATTATGTTGGTTGGTTCACCTGTTATGCATTTGAGTTCCTAGGCACAAGTAGATTTATTTCTTACTGTTTTATCCCAAAGCATCACTGATATTAGCATATAAACTCAGTGCTCTTTAAAGTTACTTTCTAAGGACCTATTGTCTTAGGATGGATCAAATTTCCAGGTTACATGATGTTGCTATAGAGTCTCCACACACAAATTATTGATATTATTATTATTATTCCATTCATGCTGTTCAATTTAAGGCACAATTATATTTTTCAATTTTTATGTCATTTTCATTGCCTGTTCTGCAAAACAGAAGAAGAAAGTCCATGATGAAGCACTTTCCCTCAATTAGTTCTTTATTTTATAGCTACCATTCCTGTTCATCCAGTATATAATTAATGAAAAAGCAACGATAGTAAAATCCTATAATACTTTATGGTCTTCCTTTCTATTACTTTACCTGGGGCATACCAGTCCTATTTGCCTCTTTCTCATAGTCCATAATTCTAAAAGATTAGCCAGTACACAATACTGTCAACTTTACTGTATAATATTTTATATTACTCTCTAGCCAACCTGCTATAATAATTTATAATTCAACTCATAGAATCTGGACAGAGTCCAATGTCCTATATTTTGTCCTTATATCGATGTTGTTATCTACTTTTTGATACATCTTACGTAAATGAGATGATCTTGATTCCATAAATAAGATTTTTTTTTCACAGCCATTTTTGGACAAAATGCTTTTAGGTTACCACTGTTTAGACAATTTTCCCTAAAAATATTCTAAACCATTCTATTTTGTGTTCTTCTTGTACAGTTTGCTATCACCGTATGTTTATGGTCCACAGTATCCTCAACTTCTCTGAGTCCTTTTCTTTAATCCTGTCTGTCACTTCCTTCTTTCCAGACCTCCTGTTCAGCTTCTTATGACTAATCTTTATTCAGTTTACTATTACAGCAGAATACTGAAAAAAAAAAAAAAAAAAAAAAAAAAGGAGCTAAGGTACTGATTATATTAGGTCAGTGAACTTCACTTTTAAGAGATTTATTAATCTCTCCACTGATCTATTTATTTATTTATTTTTACCTTTGCTTTTCCTCATGTTTCCATCCCAAACCTTTTTGTTTTGGAAAATACTTACACAGTCACTATGCTTGTCATTATTGCTAGGTCTATTATTTCATTATCCAGCTTGAGTAAAGGATAAATTTCAGCCTTATTTCAGCCACTACATTCAGCATTATCCCTATAAAACAGGCATTAAGTAACCTCTCCTTTTAGTTGTTAGTCATTTAGTCATGTAGCTATTTCCTTGTAAGTCTTAGGATTAGAGGCACTAGAAACCTGATACTCAGATGAAGAAAGATAATAAAGAATCACCTGTGGAAACATCATTCTTATTTAGAATTTGAAACATAATTGTACTATTGTATTGCTCATTCTTTTCCATGAATCATATGCATTCGCCAAATTTCTCTGTTCAAATACTCTTACAGTTCCTTTTTGTGACACCCGATTCATTTATATGACAAACATGTTACCGCATACCTACTATACAAGGAGCCTTTTGAATACTTCTTTGCATCCTGTCCCCCTTCCTCCTTCTGCATTCACCCTTTATTCCTTCCTGTTCCATTCTTTTTTCCAGCATTGAACAACAGAAATATTCTTTTCATCAGACAGCTATTCTCTTACCTTAACTCAAGAAAATATATCTTTAGTTTCCACTTGCTGATTTCATTCTACTTCTGACTCTAGTGTGGATCACAGTTATATATAAAAGTTACATATGTCATTAGGTTTTAGTATCAGCTCTTTATCATAGGCACAGTTCTCTCCTCTTGTCTAGTTAGCACCACTTTTGTCTTGTTTCAGCAGAATATATGTATATCTATACATATATTACACATTTATACAGTCATATGTATACACACCAGTTAGGGAATTAGAGATCCCTGTGATGAGAAAGCTAGTATTTCTTCCTACTTACATATCTGCACAGCTTCGTATGGTTTTGAGATTGTCAATTCCTGAATGCTCCTTGTATCCACAGAAACCATTATGCAAGTAAACCAGATTAGTTGAAACAGACCAACAAGTCATGCCAATTTTAAACTTTAAAACAAGATTGGATTGACATTTAGCAACAGCATACTTTCTGCCAATGGCCATTTCTAACACATGATGACTACTTATTACTGCATGTACAAAACTGTTTGTCCTTAACCCTCATACCCTACATCAGCTGTGGCTATGCACTGCCATGGAACTGGTGACATGCAGTTTGCCTTGATGGCTAGAGTCCGTAGTCACCGAGGGCAAGGTTATCAGGCCAGAAAGATCTTTCATGAGAGAAATCAGAACTGAAGTGAGCTTGTGGTCTTTCTTCACAGTTTCACGCTCATCCATGCTATTTTATTAACTTGTTCCCCTTCTGAAAGAGAGAGGTCATTTGGTCCCAAGATGTATACCTCCTTTTTTTTTTTTTTGCCAGTCATCCTTCTGCTTTAGGCAGAACATCCTTCTTAATTGCAGTCCATCATGTTTATCTTGGTTTTTGTTCTTTGTTCTTAATTCTTTATCTTACAAATTCTGTTACTTGGGTTGTTATTTACATATTTTCCCATGGCTCCTAATTGCAAAAACACAATTCTTTGTTTGCTACTTTGGTGATCACACTGCTAACACATGTATGTGAAATGCCTATACATTGTGTCTAGCTGTGCCATCACAGTGTTACAAAATGTTTATGTTGTTGATTACACTATTTTAGTATGCTTACATTCAAGTTCAAGACAAATTAATAATATTAACTATATCCTCATTAGTACAACTACATTTTTTAAGTGTCACAGGCCTTCACTTTGGCTGATGTCTTGCCTTTCTTGTAAAAATATTCTGAAGAAATGAGTTTGATAAGGTCTTTAACTATAATGCTTTAACCTTTTCTCAGAAATTTTTTTTTTTGTCTTCTTTGTACATGTATATATATATGATATGCAAGTCAACTGCTCAGTCACACAACTTGATTAATTTTTTGTTCTCTTCAGTCAAGCAGGCTGAAAGATTGCATGGTATCTTGTACTTCGCCATTCTTCTTCACTTTATTTTGACATGTATTCTATTTAGTGGTTTTGCAGTTGCTACTATTATCATCTTTGGCATGTATTAGGTTTGTTCTGAAAGTTGATGAAGACAGTTTTAAAAGAATTCATTAAAATTGCTACCATACTCACTATTGACAGACAAGCTTGACCCAATTGTTAGTCTTGAAAGCGGGAAGGATTATGGAGCTTACATGTGAAGATTTTTGTCACATTGCATTTTTGACATTATGTCCGACTTCATTGAAATTAGTATTACAAACCCTTGTAACAGGAACTTACACAACTTTCTCCTGTCCAGATGCTTATGTATAAACATATGGATATTTTAGTCCTGAGAATCATGAAGACAGACCCTAAATAGACAAATGGACTTGTGATCCTGTCCAGCCACAGGTGACAGGTGACCTTTAATTTGAGGATTAGGCTCTCCAAAACTTAGGTGTAAAGGGAAAAGAATAAAACTTCACCTAACCAGCAGTTTCAATACATGAAAAATCCTACCAGCTCTCAATTTGCTTTCATTCTGGTGAAAAAAATAAGACAGGGAGGAGAGAAAAAGAAAGAAATGCATCTAATCTAAGAGATGTATTTGCAGATGACACAAAACAGGGAGAAGTGGTTGATACACACCAGATGGCTGTAATTCAGAGGGAGCTCAACAGTCTGGAGCAATGTGCCGATAGAAATCTTGTGATGTTTATAAAAGGGCAATGCCAAGCCCTGCACGTGGGGAGAAATAAGTGCATGCACCAGCACAGGCTGGGGGCTGACCTGATGGAAAGCAGCTTGGCAGAAAAGGAAGTGAGAGCTGACTGTGAGCTGGTAATGTACCCCTGCACCAAAGAAGGCCAATAGTTTCCTGGGCTGCATTATGAAGAGCTAGCTGATCAAGGGAGATAATCCTTCCCTACTACTCAACACTGATGAGGCCACAACTGGAGTGCTGGGTCCAGGTCCGGGCTCACCAGTACAACGGAGACATGGACATACAGATGGTCCAAAGGAGGGCCATGAAGATGATCAAAGGGCTGGAGAATTTGCCCTATAAGGAAAGGCTGAAGGAGTTAAGTCTTGTCTCCCTGGAGAAGAGAATGCTCGGGGGGACCTCATCACAGTATTCCTGTACTTAAAGGGAGCTACAAAGAGGATGGAGGCTCTCTCTTCACAAGGAGCTACATGAAGGTCCCCGAAGGCAGGCATTAGAGAAATGTTTAGGATGAGCATGCAACTTCAGTCTTTTTCTCTCATTCCTTTGTCCACTCCTCCACAAGGAGCCACATGAAGACAGAGGGCAAGAGGTACAAGTTGCACCAGGAGAGGTTTCATCTCAATATAGGAAAGAAACTTTTTACAGTGAAAACAATCAATCACTGGAAAAAAACGCCCCAGGGACATGATAGAATCCCCATCGCTGGAGTTTTTCAAATTGTGATTGGACAAGGAGCTAGATAATCTCATCTAGACTCCCTTTGCCATGAAAGGTTGGACCAGGTGATCTTCTGAGGTCCCTTCCAACCTTGGCTATTCTATGATTTTATGATACTAAAGCAAGTCTGGCAAAGGACCACAAAGGTGATTACAGGATCACAGAATGGTTGAGGTAAGAAGGGACCTCTGGAGATTGTCTAGTCAAACCCCCTTGCTCAAGCACTGTCAGCTTGAGCAGATTGCCCAGGACAGTGTCCAGTGGGGTTTTGAATATCTCCATAGACAGAGACTCCTCAATCTTCCTGGGCAACCTGTTCTAGTATTTGACCACCTTTGCAGTAAAGATGTGTTTTCTTTGATTAAGGGATTGGAGATGAGCAGGGGACTGGAGCATGTGTCATATGAGAAGAGGCTGAGAGAACTGGGACTGTTCAGCCTGAAGAAGGGAAGGCTTAGGGGGGATCTTATCAATATGTATAAATACTGAATTGGAGGGGTGGTAAAGAAGATAGAGCTAGACTCAGCTCAGTAGTACTCAGAGACTGTACACAAAACAATGGGCAAAAACTGCAATACAATACAGTGAAATCTACTCATCCATTTGTTTCACCTGCTAGTTTCGTTATTTATACCTTTAGAAAGCCGACTTCCTCTTAAAAATTATATTTTACTCACTCATTTTCTGAATGTTTTTGACAGTTTTCTGTACATCTTGTATTGCTCATTAAGCTCCTTCATTTACAAGGTGTTTTTTTTCTTCTGCCAGGAATCTGATTATGATTTGTGTTTGTAATTGGAATGGATAGCTCATTATATTTGCAAAGTGGAGCAGTGTCCATAACCTGCAGTTTCTAATTATATATATTCAGAACTGTCCATTCTATGAAGGGCAAGATTTTTAATATACAGACTGGAGACTTGATATCAGGTGTGTAGGTTTAGGGTTACTAAAGAAGTTACCTAGTAATTCTTTAGCAAGCACTTTAATTTTTAAGATGCATAGGTCAACCTGAGCAACCACTACTTTGTTTTGAGAAAAAGAAAGTTTAATCTCATGAAAATTCAAGGAGGAAATATTTCCCTATAATATTATGTATATATTATGTATAAATATGCATGCATTTAAATAGTTATTTTTCTTTCCTGTAATTCCTTGGTATATAAAGGAGTTCTAGGGCTAAAAAAAAAAAAAAAAACGCTTTGATGACTACTAATATGCCCAAACCCTATGTCTCTGACAGACCAAAATTTTAATAAATTTCACTGCAATGAAAAAGTCTTAGGCAAACACAGGGGAAATGAATGTTGAAAATTGTTTCCTTTTTCATTATGAAGCATTTTTATTTTAAGATTGCTACAGATGACAAAGTTAAACAGTCAAAAAATCTGAAAGAAAAAAATATTTTTTGGTAATATCACAGAACAATATTGATCAAATCAAAAGTGAGTTTAATTGCTGTTGGTTTTTTTTATTTGTTTCAAAATTTTGTTATCATCTGAATGAACTTGGTTTCAAGTCCAGAAGAATGTATTTCAGCCTTATCTGGAGATCTGGAGAGAGAAAGAGTAGTTACAGCGTTATTCCTCTGCAAATGCGTATTTATTTATTTATTTATGTTTTAATTCTGGTGGGATTTACAGACAACCTTGATGTCTCGGCCATTTTTCCTTTCTTCTATTGTCTCGCAGCTTGTGATATCACTGGAGGTGTCAATCTTTATTCATATATCACTGTGTAGAAGGCAAAGGAGGAAAAGATGACTTCTTACATGCTTGTTCTTGTAACTCTCACAAAGAATTGGATGGAAAAGTGAGTATTCAGTAAAGTAAGTATTTGTAAACGAAGGATGACATACACAAACTGAGCATATAGTGTGGTTTCATGTAGTAAAAACTGTCAATTCCTACTATGTTAAAACACAGGTGAAGGAGGCTTTAGGATGCACCTAACTGCCTAACATTTTGCCAGAAATAGCATCTGTAATATTCAGGGCTCAAATAGCATCCAGTTGAAAAAAGCTTCAGAGATTAGCAGCTTATATCTACGTACGTAATTGGTAAACAGCTCCATGCAACTAAACTTCAAATTCAACTGAAGCTGACATCCTTCACTGTGGTTCACTCCCTTTCATGAAGATAAATATGTGAGTGCTTCTTCCTGGCTAACTATGCTGACAAGAATTGGTTTGGGAACTATCAAATAAGTAGCATGCCTCACATCTTAACCATTAGAAGCTGGAAAGCAGGTGTGCAGTCATCTGGTATCCTTTTGCAACACTTCAGGTCCACATTGACTTTCATCAAGAAAAAAAAAAAAAGAGGCTGTGCTTCATGGCACAACTTTCCACACAGAAATCCTGTGGAATTTGCTTAATGTTTAATTTTTCTGCATTCATATAACATGTTTTCCTGCCAAAATTGTGACTCTTTACTCATGTCTGATCTTGATGAGAATTTTGGAGACAGTTGATCCAGATATTTATAGGTCCCTAAACATGTCTCAACAGTGTTTTTATCGCTTTCTGTGAAACTTAGTAATGCAGCCTAAGATCATGGTAGTCAGAAAGGTGCCATTAGCCTTGGACCCTATAGAAAGACACTATTTAGCACTGCCTATCAGGATGTAAATTAAATTAACCTGTCTGTGCAAACTTTTGAAGTTCACATTTAAGCAAACACACCTATAGTAGCTGTAAATCTGAATAACCAATAGACTACATATACTTTAATCACCTTCCAGAGAGAGAATGCCCAATTTACCACTGCATAGGTCCAGTTTTACAGTGGACATCATTCAATTAGAATGTGTGGGGTTACTTCTATATAAAACTGAAGCCATTCTCAAAATGGCTTTCAAAAGTTTCTAGAACTTTTGACTGCATACTACTGCATACACTGCATGTATATTAAACTCATTTTTCACCTCATCATTTTATTCCTATTTTTCTGTTCTTTAGGAAGAGATATGAGAAATACACTTGACATAATTTTTTGGTAGAGATTTGTCATTTTTCATTTTTGAGGCTAGTTACTAGCCTCCAACTAGACTTTGCACCACTGATTACCACTCTCTGGGCCCAGCCGTTCAGCCAGTTTTCAATCCACCTCACTGTCTGCTCATCCAGCCCATACTTCAACAGCTTCACTATGAGTCTTTTACGGGTGACAGTGTCAAAAGTCTTACTGAAATCTAGGTAGACAATATCCTCATTTACCAAGCCAGTCATTTCATCACAGAAATTTACAAAGTTGGTCAAGCGTGACTTCTCCTTGGTGAATCCATATTGACTACTCCTGATGGCTTTCTTGTCCTTCATATACCTGGAAATGGTTCCCAGAATTAACTACTCAGTCACCTTCCCAGGGATCAAGGTGAGGCTGACTGGTCTGTAGTTTTCTGGGTCCTCTTTTTTGACCTTCTCGAAGATAAGAGTGACATTTGACTTCTCCCAGTCCTCGGACACTTCTCCCACTCACCATGATCATGGTGTAAGTTTAAAAACTTTAAAAAAAGTTACATGAAGAGTTGTGTATTCAGCACAAAATCTGTGTTAAAACAAATCTTCCACTTGTTAAAAAGTGAGCCAAGGACTGACATCGTACATACTAGCTCATTGGTAGAAATTTCAGGGTAAACATGACTCTTGACTTTGGTCTCCGGAACTTGGTGATCATCTTGCCTAGTGTCAGTTTACTCATCCTAAAGGGATAACCACAGGCCAGAGGAAGTCAGAAGATGTAAGGTTTCACAGGACAATATCACATTCTTGTAAATGAGTTCTTGTATGAGCTTCCAAAATTGTGTTTCCTTTTCATGAGGCTGTTGTGGTCAGCCCACTGAAAAGGATTCTGACCACGCACCTTCTGAGAGCAGCATGTTGAAAGGTCATCTATTATGAAAGCAAGATAATATAGACAGCTTTACATGAGCTAATACATACCATGTGTGGTAGAATTTTTGTAGAGAAGCAAAGTCTAGAGATGCAGACTTCTGGTGGTGCCAAATACAGTCCACAGATACCATGTGATGTGGATGTCAGGTTTCACCACCAAGTGCATTGTTCTAGAGTACCTTTTAATGTTCTGCGCTGCCTCTCTATGGGAATTTAACCAAGTAAGTTAATAACATTTTCCTGAATATCTGTGTTAAAATACAGGGTGCAAATCATGTAGTCTAGATGAAATATTATATTAGTAGCTGTATTAATCTGAACAACTACAGACATAAAGTCATATTCTACATATCATGATTCTTTAGTCATTTCACTATGTTTATACCAGATATTTGAGGTTGAATTTGTCTTACCAACTACATACTTCTCTTTAAATGTTGGTCACTGTAGGCTCCCTTTGAAACCAATGGGAAGATATATAATTATGGTGGGTTGGGCATGGCTGGACACCAGGTGACCACTAAAGCTGCTCTATCACTCCTCCTCCTCAGCTGGGCAGGGGAGAGAAAATATAAATAAAGGCTGGTGGGTCAAGATGAGGACAGGGAGATCACTCACCAATTACCGTCACGGGCAAAACAAACTCGACTTGGGGAAATTAATTTAATTTATTACCAATCAAATCAGAGTAGGATAATGAAAAATAAAACCAAATCTTAAAAACACCTTCCCCCCACCCGTCTCTTCCTCCCCGGCTTATCTTTACTCCTGATTTTCTCTGCCTCCTCCCCCTCAGTGTCACAGGGGGACGGGGAATGGCGGTTGCGGTCAGTTCATCACACATTATTTCCACTGTTCCTTCATCCTCAGGGGGAGGACTCCTCGCACTCTTCCCCTGCTCCAGTGTGGGGTCCTTTCCACATGAGACAGTCCTCCACAAAATTCTCCAATGTAAGTCCTTCCCATGAGTTGCAGTTCTTCACAAACTGCTCCAGCGTGGGTACCTTCCACAGGGTCACAAGTCCTGCCAGCAAACCTGCTCCAGCGTGGGTTCCTCTCTCTCCGTGGGTCCACAGGTCCTGCCAGGAGCCTGCTCCAGTGCAGGCTTCCCACAGGATCACAGCCTCCTTCGGGCATCCACCTGATCTGGCATGGAGTCCTCCACAGGCTGCAGGTAGATATCTGCTCCATTGTTAACCTCCATGAGCTGCAGGGGGACAGCCTGCCTCACCATGGTCTTCACCACAGGCTGCAGGGGAATCTCT
>NW_008825547.1:2436425-2447786 GCF_000699105.1 Pygoscelis adeliae
CTGCTGCTCGGGGACTGGCTGGGCATCAGTCAGTGGGTGGTGAGCAATTGCATTGTGTGTCACTTGCTTTCATTATTATTATTATTATTATTATTATTATTATTATTATTACATTGTTAATATAATTTTATTTCAGTTATTAAACTGTTTTTACCTCAACCCACGAGTTTTTCTCACTTGTGCTCTTCCAATTCTTTCCCCCATCCCACCAGGGGCCGGAGCGGGAGTGAGCAAGCGGCTGTGTGGTGCTTGGTTACCGACTGAGGTTAAACCAGGACAAGCTAGGTGAGATGAATCCCACTCCAGCTAAGAAATCAATGAAAATTTTAAAGTAGTCGTTGCTTGTGTCCTTCTAGTCCCACAGTAGGAATTAGTAGAAAGAAATTAATTAAGAAGTTAATAAAGAAATACATACATATATACATAACTTACAAATTGAGTAGATAGTTAAACCAGGACAAGCTAGGTGAGATGAATCCCACTCCAGCTAAGAAATCAATGAAAATTTTAAAGTAGTCGTTGCTTGTGTCCTTCAAGTCCCACAGTAGGAATTAGTAGAAAGAAATTAATTAAGAAGTTAATAAAGAAATACATACATATATACATAACTTACAAATTGAGTAGATATTAATTCTACAGGCTGTTGCTATAATTTTTTAAGCCTTCTGCAGCAAGTATAACTCTTCTGTGTTCTCCTCCATCCATTATAATTCAGTATTTGTAGAAAAGAAAAGTTATTTCTTACAAAATCTCCTGAAACTTTCTGTAGGAGAGACCTGCAAAATCAATGCCTAGATGTTAAGAACATTTTGTTCTAACATTTCCATCTCCACTTTCACTGTGCAGTGTTCAGAGGTGGCAATCAGCAAGAAATCAGAGCCTGTAGCTGTGATATACCTTTAGTACAAGAGCAAATATTTCAATAATGTAAAATGAAAGCTAATATGTGGGAACACAATGGTTTTATGTGTCAGGCTGTGTGGTGGTGTGCTCCCCCTGCCCTGCATAAGCAATGACCACCAGTGGGGGACGTTGTGGCTGCATCCAGCTTATGCTGGACTTTGGGAATGGATGGCAACATAGTAGCCAAGGGCTGCCTGGAGCAGTGAGTCAAATGACTTGCTGATATGGAAATATGACTATAAGTCAATCATCTTACTCTATAAATAGTGGACAGCCCAGGGCCCGTTGAGCTGTCCTGCATGGCAGTGGGCTGCATGCCAGGATCTCCCATTGAGTAGGGACGCCTCTCAAGGTTACTCCTTGAGGTTGAGAGATTCCTCGCTGCAACAGATTCTCAGGAAGTGACTAACAGCATGTTAAACTTTGAAATCTTAGCTAAGTGATATAAAGGATTGATTGTGCATATATAATCCTTTAGACATAAACCGTTGACCAAGTCTGGGACTAGGACTGGATCCAGCCGCACCTAGACTCCTCTCTGAGAAGTTTAGAAAGCAAGGGGGTCCTTTCTGAACCTCATGACTCAATGGGAGGGTCTCCCTGACAGTTTTGTCTGACCCTGTCTTCTATGCAGTAAATAATCAAGTGTACCTTGCCATCGAATCTTGTTCACTGTCGCATTTACCATTGAACTTTGATAATTCACACTTTAACTCACTGTTTTCTATCAATAAAGTATTGTTGCTTCTCTCTTACGAGTGAAGTGCAGGCTCACTTCATCTGCGACAGGCTGCTAATACCACCTTCTCCTAGTATACAATAATCATCTCAACCCAGAATGTATTACACAGTGTTGCGTTTCTAAAAGCGCCAGTTGTCCTTGCACAAACACACCTGACTGCAGGTGTTATCTTTCTTCTCAATAAATGGTTTTCTAAATCATTAGTGATATATTCTATGTAACAAAGCAAAGTTTTAAAAATACTGAATTAAATTCATTATCTTCCAACTTTTAACAGTTAATTAAAATTTCTCTTCTTTGTTTGGCAGTTTAGCTCCCACTGTATTTCAATACTTTATTCTGTTGTACTCACTTTCCTAAATTATTGCCTTATATCGTGTCATTTAAAATCACACTGTTGTTTAAAGTCAACATACTTCAAAAGTGGGACTACTAGCCTAAAAATAGTTCTTAATTTCAGGTTCCTCCATTCACAGTCAGACACAAGTCCAAAAGAATAGTACTGATATAAAATTCTTTATACTTGATTATTCATCATCTAGAAGATAAATATTTATCATTTATAATACCTATCTCACAAATTATGCATATGTAAATGTAATAGAAGTAAGGGGGAAATAAAGTAATTAAAACCATAATATAAGGAGTGACACAGAGTGACACCAGCATAGGCTGTGTGACTTAAGGCTCCTGTGTAGAGTGATGATTGCAAGCAAATTGCATACGATGCTTCCCCAGTTTCTATTTTCCTTAATATTTTCATCTGAAAACTGTGATAATCCAGAATATGCTTCAGAATGGCAAACTGTCATAAGTTATGGCAGTTGGGAACTGTAGCAATTTTCACTTTCTGACTTTAATCCACTAGTATTGAGTCACAGTCTTTAGAATTAATGTACTCAAGAAAAACTGTTTATAAACACTACAGAAATATGAAAAAAAAAATTAAATTGTTACACTATATGGAAAATCTTTCATTATATATGTACATTACTTTCATA
Source organism: Pygoscelis adeliae (assembly GCF_000699105.1). NCBI lineage: Eukaryota > Metazoa > Chordata > Aves > Sphenisciformes > Spheniscidae > Pygoscelis > Pygoscelis adeliae. Next base: position 2,439,072 of record NW_008825547.1, read on the forward strand.
TTTCAAAGAATGGAAAAACTTTACTACAGAGAAAAGAGGTTTTAAAGATATTGCTCAGGATTTTACTCACATCATAAATACTGTACTTTTATATTAAAATAAACTTTTTTCCACTTAGACAGTATTTAAAATATGTTTTACATTTGACCAGATACATTCTACTTACTTTTTTTTCAATTTAACTGTAACACATTAAAATGCAGCACACGATCTAGAAGATAGAGCACAGCAGCTTAATTAAGTTGCTTAACTATAGACATCTGTTGTCATATAAGATCTTCTCCTGTATGGTACCTGGCCTCCAGCTCCTCTTGTAGGAGCATGTAGGTATCTCATTGGTTCCATGTCATATCTGTCATCCCCAAGCAGATATCAGACATAGGCTGAGGAGTTTTAGATGACACTCCATGTGAGTCTGGAGTCAGCCAAATTGAGTCTTAGTTACCTAAACTCCCACTTGTGCTCAATGAAGAATAGCTAACTATCAAGTAGATTAAAAGTGGATATCTAGTGAATCTGGTAACTTCTACACTATCCAAGATATCAGCCTAGGGCTGACAGACAAGACCTATAAAAACCCAAATTTTTCTGGAGACAAAATTGAATACCAGATAGGGAATCTCTGATAGCACTAAATACCTGTGTTTAGGCAACTGAATGAGCTCCTTACACTGTAGAAATCCACATTAGGTCGTATGAAACCTACCTTAAACATCATTGATATCTCCAGGATAGTTGTTCTAATTATGTAGTTTTGATATCTACATAAGAGATTGTATAAATGAACAATGATACTATTTTTGCATAAACTACAGCTAACATTTTTAAATGTGAACCAAATAACTGTGCTTTATGCATATTTCCAGAAACAAAACAAACTGAGCCAAACATAGTCATAGATTTTTATGGTCAGATTTGACTGCAAAACATTTTGATTTTCTGATAATCCTAGAATCATAGAATCATTAAGGTTGGAAGAGACCTCTAAGATCATCGAGTCCAACCGTCAACCCAACACCACCATGCCACTAAACTATGTCCCTAAGCGCCTCATCTACACGTCTTGTAAATACCTCCAGGGATGGTGACTCAACCACTTCCCTGGGCAGCCTGTTCCAATGTTTCACCACTCTTTCAGTAAAGAAATTTTTCCCCATGTCCAATCTAAACCTCCCCTGGCACAACTTGAGGCCATTTCCTCTCGTCCTATCGCTTGTTACTTGGGAGAAGAGACCAACACCCACCTCGCTACAACCTCCTTTCAGGTAGTTGTAGAGAGCGATGAGGTCTCCCCTGAGCCTCCTTTTCTCCAGGCTAAACAACCCCAGTTCCCTCAGCCGCTCCTCATAAGACTTGTTCTCACGATAATGGAAGCCTTAGACTTTTATCCACTAATTCCTAATAAAACACATCTAACTTCTTGTTGAGTGAGAACACATTTAATACAAAAATACCTAATCTTGTTTTTAAAATTTTCTATTACAGTTCTTAACTACCTTGAGCTGATTGCCTATTTTTTTGCAATTTTCAAACCCCAAACTTAACATTTTACCATGCCATCACTGAAATAGAAATCTTAACTGCAAGAAACATTTCAGTTCTAAATGGGCATTTGTTATTATTACCATTTGAAATATAGCAAACATGCTTTTGATCTGATGACTACTATAAGACACAAAGCAGAATGTCTCCAGAATCAAGCTGTGTTAATTTTTTTCTTCGATGCTATCCTAACAAGCACGTTGCATCAAGTCATCTTCTGACACTGTGAATGCATTAGTTCCAAAGTATACCCATATCCAGCTTCTCTGCATATACTTTATTTTTCTGATCAGCTGGGAAGCTTTGACAGATGTAAGGGAAGAGAAAATATAGTATTTTCTGCACAAGCATGTTTGACTTATTTTTGATATAGCAAGTAAAGATGGAATGCCCACTTGAGAAGATCAAGGTTCAGTATGAGATTGAGTTTTCAAAAGAGTAAACATCATTTCTTTCTAGACTACAGAGAGAAGCAGAAAAATACAGCAAGTTTAGCTGTGTCTGAAGTATTTCTTGGGCAGCTAGGAAACCTTAATCTAATCTGGATCAAGCTGCTCAGCTGAATCCAGGCTCTGATTTCATGACATAGGTTTAACCAGTCTCAAATGAAGAACAGGACTGATGCTGATGAATCATTCTGTCATTTAGTATGGAAGATTTTGAAGCCTCTTCCTCCTAAAAAACCAGCATTCCCACTTTAATTTGTATTACTCTTCTGTCTTGCTAACATGATTACATATGACTGTACTTTTTCATGGCTATTGTGATACTCTTCTGTGTTGCTTGGTTAAGGCTTGGCCAATGTACTGACCTTTAAACATTGCTGTTAATGATAATACTATTTAAAATGTGACAAAGCTATAAGAAACTGTAGAACGTAGAATATGCTTTTTACTGTATAAATATACGACAGACTGCATTTTAAAGATACCAATGGAAGAGTCTTACTGGCAGTTTTGAGGTAGAAAAGATTGGATACATTGTACTCCATTTTTTTCTTTTTATTTCACTATTCTTGTGAGACGTAGGACTCAAATTGGTCCCTGAACAATGTGTTGTGGAATTGTAGGACCACCATGATAAACAGTTTACCAAACAGTTTTACTTTTTTTTTCAAAGTCAGCTACATTAAGAAAAGTGCCTTGGATGCTCTAAGATCCATCCTTCATAACAACAGAAAGATTCAAGTAAGAAATTAGAATGCTATTAAACATTGGTTTTGAGGGTGTTTTTCTACAGGCACATTTATTTTACAGACTGTTGTGGTTTGTTATACATTTATGATTTTCCTTGTAAGCTTTTGCTTACTTCACAAAAATAATTTTGTATTACTTTCTTCAATTATGAAAACTGAGCTTGTTTCTAGTTTTCTGTGAAATCAGAGAAGCTGTGTATCTGTCTACTAATGCTTTTCTTTCATCCTCCTGCCATGAAGAAGGCAACTCACACTTTCATGAAGCAGCAGAAGCACTGTTCCTCCTCTCTAGCCTGGGAGTTGTCCATCAGACACAGCTGGTTAGCCCAATGATCACCTGGGTCTAGCACATGGGATCTGGAGACAAGATGGGGTTTGTGCCACTATGGGGAAACACAGGCCTTTGCCCAGCTGTGAGTCCATACTGCAACCCCATAGGGACCATGTGGTTTGACAGGGCAGTTGTGCCTCCTGGTTGCCATAAGGAGGTACACTCTCACAACTGCAGTTCACATGAAGGCAGACTCCACCAGGCAACTTTTATGGTTGTATGGTAGATATAAGAGATGATCAGAAGTAATCATTGTCATTGCAGCAGCTGAGCAGTGTGGAAAGAAGACCTAGGCCATTTTATAATCAAAAGTTTGCAGGTAGTAGGTAAAAGTTTCTTGAGGTAAACAGTATTGCCCCAAAAATGAAACTAAAGAGCATTTGCCTGCCATTACTTTGATTGCTTTGCTTATTCTACTCCCACTTGCCAAATAATGCATTTCAATGCATTTAAAATTCCTTTAATGAAACCTTTCTCTCACCTTTTAAGATAAGTGCCTTTTAGACTGTAATCTCTTCAGGGCGGGACTATGTCATTATATTGTGTGTGATTGTGGGACTTTTAACACCATGAGAACCCTTTGGAAATTATGACTATAATAAGTAATAATAATGCTGCCCAAATCCTTAAAATTGATCTTTACTGGAAAGTTTCTAATGCAAGGAAAATGACGGGTGAAACTTTCTCTGATGAATAACACCAACACAGAAAAGCATGAGAATAATTACAATGGCTAAGTTCTGCTGGCTGCTGTGTAATATAATGAAGTCAGTGCCTGCTGTGGCCAGATAAATCAAGTATTGCTTCATAATATGCAGCTGGACTTTTTAGTCAGATTACTCACAACAGTGGTACTCCCATCATGTCCATTATGAACAGCACATTCAAAAAATAAATAAACACACAATATGCTAATGTAATTTTTGGGTGATTTAGTAGCAGTATGCAAAATGTGATCAGTTGCTGTTGTACTAAGCAGAGGAACTCAACGCTGGCCAGAATGCAATGATCTATTAATCTTTATATTTCAGTTACCCAAGGTCAAAATAAGAATCTTATCAGGTTTGGTTTTTTTTTCCTTCTCTGATCTTTGGATTTAATGCCCAGAAGTAGAAAACTTTTTGATGGTGTTCATAGTGCAAGTGAAACAATGCTGCAAGTGCAGTAGGAAGACTGCACTAATTTTAGCACACCGGGAGGCTTTGGGCACATTCAGAATAAGTGAACCCATTCTACAGACTTCTCAGGGCACAGTTTACACTAACCATGGCAAATGTCCTTGTTTGTGATAGTGAAGCTTAGAGTCAGATACAAATTTCATATCTACTTGTCCTTGCTATCATTTGGGGCTAAGATTCTCTTGATAATACAGCAATAAGGATAACAGGCAGAATGTGGTGTCAAGCAATGATCATACATAGCTATAATATAAAGAAAGATGTGTGTATTGAGCAAGAATCCTAAAGAAAGGAGAAGGAGGAAGAAGGGGGGACGTTCAGAGTTATGGCATTTGTCTTCCCAAGTAACCATTATGCGTGATGGAGCCCTGCTTTCCTGGAGATGGCTGAACACCTGCCTGCCGATGGGAAGTAGTGAATGAATTCCTTTTGTTTTGCTTGCATGTGCAGCTGTTGTTTTACCTATTGATCCGTCCTTATCTCAACCCATGAGTTTTCTCACTTTTACCCTTCTGATTCTCTCCTCATCCCACTGTGGGAGCGTGAGCAAATGGCTCTGTGAGGCTGAGCTGCCTACTGGAGTTAAACCACAACAGATATCTGCACTCATACATGTACATACACACACACACTCTCTCTCTCTCTGTTTTGCACTTCTAATGGGTTTAATAATGTGGACTGGTGTTTTCCAGTAATTGATTTATTTTCAGGTACATATATACAGGTCTGCAAAGACCAGATAATAAGCATTACTTTTGATAACTGGGGAAATTTTTTTTCCCAGGCAGAAAAAATGTAAGTGATTTATTAAATGATTCCCTCTGTGGAGTTCAGGATAAAAGTTTAGTGTCTGTCTTCTGCTTCAAAAATATATAGAAAGCTTTAGGAAACCTCATATACACTTAGGGAAAAAAAAAAAAAGACTTCTGACTATCTGTCATTATTAATAGGTAATTTAGTAGAACTAAAACCAACAAACTAGTAAATTCTCACAAAAAGTAGGAGTGAATATTTAAGGGAAAGACCCTAATTTAGGTAAGAACAAATATTAATTCAAAACATTTGAGTTTCCATACAGAAAATCTTCAATGACTTTTAGTTCAACCCAATCATCCATATGTATCCAATACACCATGTGCATACATTCCTGACTGCCCTAATGTATCTGCATATCTTAATGACTTTTACCTTTACTGATGTTTTATTTACTGAAAAACAGTAAACCAGAGAAAAATCTTTCAGCAATATGATTACAAACCATCTTCTTTCTTTTTTTTTTTTTTTTAATACCCACTGTATATATAATGATCCTGACCAAAAACCAGAAAATTTGGTGTATGTGGAAGAATATGGGAAAGATAAGGATAAACAAATTAACATTTTGGGAGCCCAGGAGAACTTTACAATCTGGCTGTAGATGTGTTGGGGTTTGAAACTGAATTTTGGGATTGAATCTGACTTAATTTTTAAGTACTTTGGGTAGTATTCAACGAGCTCCTACCTGCTGGTTTGGTACTTATTTGCCTACAAAGAGATGCCTACAAGTACCTAGTAATAAGTCTTCTAGAGGAAACCTGAGCTTTTCTGAAGCAGCACCAGTGGTTAGAAAAGTTACCCAAGAACACCATAAAAAAAACAATAAATGCCTGCTTTCCAGTAACCAAATCTCACCCCAAAACCACACACCTAACAACAAAAATAACCAAATCTCCCTTACTGTCTTTCTAGCATATGGCACCTTGATCTGTTGAGATTTTATTTAGTTTCCATGTGTTTGGATAGACTATTCTCTTAACAGCTAATAGGAAATATGCAGGTTATTTTATCTTTTAGCATAAACTTTTAGTAAACATAAATATCTTACAAACAGACTCACTTTATTACTACATACTCAGTTCAAAATGTACATTTTCAGACAATCAGAAACTCATAACTTTATTAGCTACAAAGAATTAGGTTTCAGTGTTCTGTATTAGTAAACTGTATTTCACTTGAAAGATTCAACCATAAAGAAAATAATTTGTATGAAGGAATTATTAGTATTCTAATACATGCTTATTGTTTGTTGTTTTTTTTAAGGAAGATTATTTTTTTCTGTTTCTTATGTGAAATGTGGACGCGTGGCTTTATCAAAAGTCCAGTGAATTAATTGTAAAAATTTCCATTGAAACCAGTGGACTTTGGATCAAGTAATATTCCCCTGCTGAGAAGACTTTTTTTAGATATTTATACTCTTTTGGTACTAGATCTGTTTAAACAAATATACTCACATGGAGTTTAAGTGCTGTGTAAAATTTAACCAAACATGTGAAAAGAAAATGTCGTGTATGCTTTAACATTTATGGCAATTCACCAGAAATCTGGGAGATGATTAGATGATTTAGCTCTCCTCTCTCTCTCCCCCCACTCCTTCTCTGCCCCCCCACCCCATCCCCCAATTTGCATTTTCACTTGCATTTGTCGTCTTTTTGACTTTGAATAGTTGTTCTTCTGTTGGTTATTTGGATTTTTCCCTCTTTGTGGGCTTAAGTTTTGCTTTGTTTGTTTAGATGTGATTTGTGTTTGCAAGGAAAAAGGGTTTATAAAATTACACTATCCATCAGCCTGTCCATCTGTCACTATGACTTGTGAGTCCATCAGCCACTTGCAGCTAATTTCACAAGAGGGCTGCAAGTCTAAAAGGTATGAAATTCCTACAAGTTTTGTGACACTGGTAGCTGAAAGCCAGTGTTTTCAGTGCATCCAGTAAAAAAGTAGTTTTATCTCAGCTTCTTACCAGACAGGCAGCAGTCAGATGGCCAGGCAGCACCTGCTTCTTGCTCTTAGGCTAGTACAGACTTATCTCCAAACTGTTCACACCATATATTGCTATTTGTTTGAAAACGGCATATAAAAAGAAGAAATGTTTTGTGTTTTCTCAGTTTTGTTAAAAGTGGGATACTTCCTGACATCTAAGCCAGAATCGAGGGTCCATTGTACTAAATTCTGTACAGCCTACTGTTACTAATCCTGTAAGCATACTCTTAAATTTATATAAAGATAATTCCATTTATATGGTTTAGGTGGAGTTTCCTGTGTGGAGTTCTGTAAAATGATAGAGATCTGAACCTTTGTAGCTTCTTATTTATAATCTAAATAGAAAATGTCAGTGTAGTGTAAAACACTCCTCCTGGTTCTAATAGTAGCATTGTTAGTTTGGTCAGTTTTCTTTCACCTAGCTACAAAATGAGAGCTGGTTCTCTTCCTGTGTTCATCTTTGCAGCTACAGGATCTCTATTCTAATATTTCTCTTTTAAAATTAACAAACTTGAGTAGTCTTAAACCACTTTGAAATAACTAGAAGAACTAAATTCCTTCCACAGATACCCTTAAGAGCCATGCCTGCAAGCACTGTCCATATTGAAAAGAATGAATGTTTTGATGGGAATAGAAGGAATAAGAGAGCATTAAATGGGAAAATTCAACTAAGGATATGCTTGTGTTTGTGTCAGTTATTCCCCCTAGATGATAAAGCATTCTGAGAGGAAAGCTTCCTTTTCTTGAACCTCCTACAGCTTTCCTTTCTGCTGAACTTGAGTTTCATTTAGTATCTATGACTAGCAAAATGCTGATATATATAGATACCCTTTGCTGATATGCAGGAGGTGTTTTTCTTGGTGCAGTCTTGAACTTCTGCTTCATTTCATTGTCTGCTTTTTGTCTGCAGCCATTCCTTCTGGATCACCAGATGATTCACAGTCTCCTCTCTGCCTGTCAAGTTTAGGCCTGACTTCCATGTGCCTTACTTGGTCACAGTGTTTTCTCTTGCCAGTGCTGAGTAAAACCACATCAATACACATCAGTACATTGATGGAGTGACTATGTCAGTGGATATAGGAAGGGCTACAGATGTCGTCTATCTGGATCTCTGTAAGGCCTTTGACATGGTCCCCCATAACATCCTTCTCTCTAAACTGGAGAGGTATGGATTTGATGGGTGGACTGTCCAGTGGGTGAGGAATTGGTTAGATGGTCGCATCCAGAGGGTAGTGGTCAATGGCTCAATGTCCAGATGGAGATTGATGATGAGTGGCGTCCCGCAGGGATCTGTATTGGGACCGGTACTGTTTAATATCTTCCTCAAGGACATAGACAGTGGGATCGAGTGCACCCACAGCAAGTCTGCAGATGACACCAAGCTGAGTGGTGCGGTTGCCACGCCAGAGGGATGGGATGCCATCCAGAGGGACCTGGACAAGCTGGAGAAGCGGGCCCGCGTGAACCTCCTGAGGTTTAACAAGGCCAAGTGCAAGGTCCTGCACCTGGGTCATGGCAACCCCCAGTATCAATACAGGGTATCAATCGTATCCTGGGCTGCATCCAAAGAAGCGTGGCCAGCAGGTCGAGGGAGGTGATTCTGCCCCTCTACTCTGCTCTGGTGAGACCCCACCTGGAGTACTGCGTCCAGCTCTGGAGCCCTCAGCATAAGA
>NW_008825547.1:2447797-2459171 GCF_000699105.1 Pygoscelis adeliae
AAAATGATCAGGGGGATGGAACACCTCTCCTATGAAGAAAGGCTGAGAGAGTTGGGGTTGTTCAGCCTAGAGAAGAGAAGGCTTCGTGGATACCTTATTGCAGCCTATCAGTACTGAAAGGGGGCATATAAGAAAGATGGGGATAAACTTTTTAGCAGGACCTGTTGTGATAGGAAAAGGAGTAATGGTTTTAAACTAAAAGAGGGTAGATTTAGACTAGATATAAGGAAGAAATTTTTTACACTGAGGGTGGTGAAACACTGGCACATGTTGCCCAGGGAGGTGGTGGATGCTCCATCTCTGGAAACGTTCAAAGTCAGGTTGGACGGGGCTCTGAGCAACCTGATTTAGTTGGAGATGTCCCTGCCTACGGCAGGGGGGTTGGACTAGATGACCTTTAGAGGTCCCTTCCAACCCAAACTATTCTATGATTCTATGATTCTACACATATCTCCAGAGCTCATTCAGCTCAGTCATTGACCTGTGAATTTTTATCACCAACAGCCCAGTTCTGAATGCTGTCTATATTTCAGCAGTATCAGGCTGATTTTTAGATCCAGACTTGGAAGTAGGTCAGTGCAGTGGTAAGAATTATCAGAAGCTGAAAGGTGTCAAGAGAAGGTGACAGGACATATGGGACGCTGCGGAGAAGGTGTCAGTGACCAGTATCAGTTGGTAGAAGGAGAGGTAGAGGGGTTATTCTGAATAAACAGAGGAAGTGTTACTGATATGGGAGTAGCTATCATTTTCATTGAGCCCAGCAAAGTGCTGGACACAATGTTTATCCCAGGTCCTGAGAGAAGGGCACTTTGGAAGTGAAAAACTAAGAGCTCAGAGTGCTTTGTTCTAGCTTTCCAGAAGCTGGTATTTATTAGGTCTGAAGTTTGTTTGGAAAGAATTTTCCCAGAGAAATTGTGAAACATCCCAAATAACACTACTTTCTGCAGTGTGTTCAAGGTGTTTTTCTTTGACTTTGTCTCTGCAATTTACATTGCATCTCCATTATGTGCAGCAATAAACAGATGACAAAGTTCATATCTGCCTATAAACTGCTGAAAATAATAGCTCCAAACAACTGCATTGCAAACATATCTAAGATGACAGAACTTGCATGGCACTGCTGCTTAGATGCAGCAGCAATGGGCACCATATAAAACATTGCGCAAGATAGAATTAAGATATTCTCAGGTGGAGTGCAATCCTGTTCAGAAATACAAAACAAAACCCATGCTCCATTTAACTTCCAGTAAAACACTTCAAATATGACTGAAGTGGAGCTTGAATGATATATATGAAAGTGTTTTAGCTCTGTATAGTAGACTAAATTTTACCCATGGTGAATCACTGACAGGTCTAGCCTATTGTCCTTCGTAGTGAAGTAACCAATTTCTTCATAGCGTTTCCACTTGTAAATTGAAGTGCCTTTCACTCACAAAGATAAGTAGCAAATCATAATCAAGTCATGGGTTTCCACACAAAAAATATACATTTTCACTTGGCTATTTTCCGCTTTATTTTTTGCTGTAAAGAAAAGCTATCTTTTATACAATATTGCCATGACTACTTAATATATTTTCATTCATTCCAACATTGATTTTCATTGCCTTTTTACTCTGGTTGCTACTGAAAAATTAAAAAAAAAAAAAGAGAGAGAGGGAAAAACATGAAAATAAAGCATCTATAGTTCTGGCTCTGGAGATTTTGACAAATCACAGTGAGAAAAAAATATATTAAACTGTCACACTGAGGTTTGCACAAGGAATAAGGAAGACAATTCAACAGGGAATAAGACTGTTTATTATTAAGGACTATGTACAAAGGTGAGTGTTCAAAAACATTTTCTCAATGATCATTTACATGTGACTAAATTCTTCCTTGATTTTCCTACCCATTTTTGTACTTTTTCATTCTAGCTAATGGAAGGATCTGTAAACAGAACCAGAAACCTTTAAAAGAACAATTCAACCTTAAATTCTTCCACTGTTTTCAGTAACATAATCACACTAAGCAATTAGAAATAGACTGAAAAAAAATTGGGGGAAAACAAATGGAAATAGCTGATTTGTGAAGCTCTACTCAGACCTATCAGGGTCTTGTTATTCTCATTTTAAATATCTGTCCCTCATTTTAAGTATGAAAATGGATCTTTTTAACTCCCTTAGCATAATTAATACCTTTTACAACAGCTAAAGCTATCAAAATGCTATTGAATTTTCAATGGAACCGTATCATGAAGAACAGTGTGTGTTTGTATCTGACCAAACATTGTACAAGGTTGTTATAGGGAAACTGCCTATAACATGATTTACTTCAGCAACAATTTTGACCATGCCCTGTCTTATTTTCTACTCAGACAAAGACCTAAAGAGCTGTTCTTTATATTCATCTTTGCTTGCATCTTTTATGTATTTTCTTCTATTCCCATATTACTTTTATTTTCTTTTTTAAAATATTATTATTACTATTTCTACTATTAAAAATAATAAATAAGAAATCAAGAGTGAGGGCTTGGACTAGGACTCTCATAAATTATTTTTGATCATGTAAAGGATATTCAGCACTCATTTCAGTTGCCCATACAGAGATATCTACTGTGGGTTCAGACACCCTCATATATACACACTCACATTTTTTTACTCCTCTCTCCCAGCTGCTGCTGCACGGCATTTTTTACCCTTTCTTAAATATGTTATCACAGAGGCGCTACTACCATCACTGATTGGCTCAGCTTTGGCCGGTGGCAGGTCAGGCTTGCAGGCAGCTGGAACTGCCTCTGTCTGACATGGGGGCAGCTTCTCACAGAAGCTACCCCTGAAACCTGCTCACTACCAAAACCTTGCCATGTGAACCCAATACAAATGCCTTCCGCTTTTCTTTCAGTTTTAGTTTTCCACAAAATACTTAAAAAAAACCCCTGTAGTTGCAAGTTCGAAAAAGTGAAAATGGACCTGAGATAGAGGAAACAATATTAGTGATGGTACTATTGCTGGCATGCAAATCTGTGATATTTATATATATATATATCACCTTTATGTGAAGGTCTAGGAATTAGAAGAAATGTGAAAAGCAAACTAATGTTTGTCATTATGGAATCACATTTCTGTGCATGGACTAATGTGGTCATACATGACAGCCTCTGTTTTGCAGTTTGACTCTTTAACCTGCAGGTCCCTCGAGTACCACAAGGTAATATAAAAGATGGAGGCAGTCTCTTTCCCCACTTTTGCTCTAGCTTATCCTTGGTTCTTAGGATAGATGTATCTTACAATTTGAACAAAAAATCAAAGTACCTTGAAAAGAGAGCTGCAACAGGCTCTCCCCTCCTTGCTTTCTTGACATTGCACATGAGGAGTGTTCAGTGAGGCTGTTACTTTTCATGAGCAAAAACATAGATAAAAATATTTCACTGGTGCCAGTGAGGATAAATATAACAATTGTCAAGAAAATAATACCAGTTTCTAAGAAAAAATCATGATTGTGTATCATGGTAGGATATAAAGAAGTAATTTTCTATTGAAATAATTAATGTTGTGACCAATACAACAATTAAACTCAAAACAACATTAACAAAAGAAAAAAAAAACCCTTAATAGCTCCTTTCTTTTAAATATAAGAATGAAACTATTGCTACCATCATTAAACACAAAATAGTCCTAAGTTTATTGCTTCCAGTTACTCACTAGAGATTAACAGACACAATGACAATCATTGATATGCTTCCATCTTAGTGACTGTAGTTGCTTTCCTTTTTATTTTATATTCAATATTCTTTTTTCATTCCAGGTACCTACTGAAACATTGCAGTGTCTACATACTTATGGCTTACACCTGACACAGATTCAGTGTGCTATTTGGAGCTAAAAACCTGTTTCCTATTTCTTTCAGTGGGTAGTTTGATGATGGTTTAAATAGAAATATATTTTGGTCAATATACTTCAGTCTAGGTCATATATCTTCTAACTCTACTTAAATGTGCTTAGCGTCTTTGACTTAAAAATTTATGGCAGATTATAATAGCAGAGAATCTGAATATCAGTGCTTTAACAATTATAGCCACAACTGCATTGTCAACTGTGTGTAGTTGCAATCAAGACATTACGGCAGTTTTGAAATACTTAAAATATGGTGAGAGATTTTTGTGTGAAATAATAATTGAAGAAATATTTTGTGACAGTTTCAGACTGCACTGTGCGTGAGACACATTGTTAGATTGATTAGCTGCCTTACAGATATTGTAAATCCCCAGCACCTTGTCTGGTGGTGCCAAGGTATCTGTCTGTGGAAATTCTCAGATACCTACATTTTTGCTATTAAGTCTGCCCATTCCTGACAGCATGAAAATCTTAGCAAAATTCACAACTTATCTATAATCTCCCTAGGCTGCCTGTGGATCACCTTAGGGTCTCAAGCTATAATAGAAAAAAGAAAAATCTTTTCTCTCTCTTTTTTTTTTCATTTTCCTTCAGAGTAAAATACTTAATAGTATGAGATGAGGTGAGTATGCATAATGAAAAAAAGATTAAAAAATGATCTTTTACTTTCCAGAAAAGTGGCTAATCACTAGTCACAGGCATGTAACTCTGCTTCTTTTTGGAGCTTGTCCACTGCCTGTAAGTAATTAAATATTTATTGGAGCAGACGTGAGAGATAATATAGAAATCTAGATCTGTAATCAGACCAGTCCCTTTACTAATAAAAACTATAATTTTTTACTAAAAAAACCCCTATGCTTGTTTTACATATTTATTACACTAGAAGTGGCTTTGGTTCTGCTGCTGGTTAGAGAATTAGTGGTGTTTCTCTGTCCTTTCAAATATATTGCAATTCATATGTAAATGCACTGAGAAAATATTTTCTGGCTCAACTGGTGCACTGAAGTTGTAAAAACAAACCAAACCCAAACCAAACTGAACCAAACCAAAGCAAACCAAACCAAATGAAAGCAAACAAAAAACAAACCAAACCATACCAAAATTTTTTGTACTAAACCTGACCAAACTTCAGGGTCATATCTGCTCAGAAAGTGAGAAACTACACAGAACACAGAGTCAGGCCTTGAAAAACAATAATATCCTAATTAAATAACAATGTGTATTAAGGGGCTTGTTTAGAAGAGCAACCAAACTGACTTTTAAAGTACTGCCCCCATACATCATAATAGAGTTTGTTTTACTCTACCATAGGACCTCATAAGATCACCTCTTCTAGTAGAGAGGAGCTTTTCTCAGTGTGATTTCCTAACAGAAAGAATGTTAACAGACTGTAAATTATAAAAGACATTTTATGATCATCCAGATAAATTATTATACAGATGATTTATTAATGAGCATAATTTCACAATTTAGGCAGAGGACTGCTTTCAATGTGTAAAGTAAAAAGAAAAAAAGAAGTTTAATTTACTATGCTAGATCTTACTGTAACAGAAACTTTGTCATGTAAGGGTAATAAAATGAAAACATATAAAAGGGTAGTCAAAGCTTTTATGCAAGATGAAATGATCTACGCACAGTAAAACTAAATTAAGTGCTTAAATATGTTTCCTTAGCTGAACCTTTCAGTGATCAATGTTGTTCACTGGACTAAGGAGATACAATGTGTAGGCAGTCAGTATAATCCCTATTTGAAGTATGAATACATTAATTTCTTCTTTAATTACAAACTATAAAAATTATAATACATTATTATAGTTTTTAATTTGAAAATCATTTCAGTAACTGTGACAATTTCAGAGTTAGCACTGAGTAAAGATATAGTCAATACACATATATAAAATTATTGTTGTACCAATATTGTTATATATATAAAAATATAAACAGAAAGAGTGAAAACAGAAAAAGAAAAAAAAAAAAAGATTAATAATGTGGAAAAGTGAAGAAATCAGAACTTATAAAGTGTCACCACTATAATTTCCTGTGCAGCCCATGATAGTTTGGAGGGTTAATTTGACTTGATCAGAAAATACAGATCTTTCAAAAAGTCTTCTAAAAACACAGAAGTGTCTTTGTAGCTTGTTGATGATGAACTTTTTGCTTCTCAGTGAAATTTCATTCCTCTCTGTACTATAATGATTTACTCCTTTGCTATATTTACCACTTACACTTGATAACTATTTTCTGATCACTGAAAACCTTTCTGCTTCCTGTTAGCCCAAGTTTTGGATGACATCATCTTTTTTCACTTCTTTTTATGGATGTAGTTATTTTCTGGAACTGTTATTATTTATTCATGTATGAAACTTAAGAGAAGTAGCCAAAGCAGAGGTCTGTTGCAACCATAGAATAAGTTGCAACCATTCAGTAAGATATTAAAATATTTACCTTGAACTCAGGCATAGGCATACTGAAATACTGTAATGGAAACAATTGTCCTGGTCTTGGCAGGGATAGAGTTAATTTCCTTCCTAGTAGCTGGTACAGTGCTGTGTTTTGGATTGAGGAGCAGAACAAAGTTGATATTGCACTGATGTTTTAGTTGTTGCTAGGTAATGCTTACACTAGCCAAGGACTTTTCAGTTTCTCATGCTCTACTGACTGAGAAGGCTGGAGGTGCACAAGAAGCTGGGAGGGGGCACAGCCAGGACAGCTGACCCAAACTGGCCAAAGGGATATTCGATACCATGTGATGTCATGCTCAGCATATAAAGCTGGGGGAAGAAGAAGGAAGGGGGGGATGTTTGGAGTGATGGCGTTTGTCTTCCCAAGTAACCGTTACGCGTGATGGAGCCCTGCTTTCCTGGAGATGGCTGAACACCTGCCTGCCCATGGGAAGGAGTGAATGAATCCCTTGCTTTGCTTTGCTTGTGTGCACAGCTCTTGTTTTCCCTATTAAACTGTCTTTATCTCAACCCACCAGTTTTCTCACTTTTGCCCTTCTGATTCTCTCCCCCATCCCACTGTGGGGGAGTGAGCGAGCAGCTGTGTGGTGCTCAGTTGCCGGCTGAGGTTAAACCACGACAACAGTACACAAGCATTTTGTAACGTTATAGCACTGCTAATAACATAATTATTATGCAAGAATGTATTAATATTTTATGAGAGAGTTAAGCGTAGAGAAAGAAATACAATATGTAATCACAAAGGGGCAAATGGAGACTTGTGATATAGTTGTACAAACAGGAGTACAGGAAAATGTGCAAGTAGTAAGATCTGTCAGATCAGAGCAAAGGGTGTAGAGGAGCCAGGAGAGGTGGCTGTTGGAACTAGAACTGGCAAGGTGCCTGCTGAAACCAGAACAAGTCCTGCTCCCCATTAAAACATCAAGTATGTCAGGAACGTATGAGATCACGACCCTGTATTTTGGGGAGAGACATGATGAACATAAAACACCATTGATGGCTGAGGACAATTGGGGGATGAAAGTAGGGGCCCAAATGATTCCAGCTTCCCTCCTCAAATTGGTTTCAAGTCTTGCCACCTCAATCTTGGCAACTAATGACCATCATGGACTGTAGCCATCAGCGCTGACTGCACAGGATGAACATGAGGAAGGCAGAAAAGGAAGGCTGAATAGGCACCATGCAAGGTGCAGGTGTCTCCCTGATCTTGCAAGTGGAAAACTTGCCATTTAAAATGGTGAACATGAAGGTTTTCATCTCATATATAAGATATATTACTTTATGATGCTCTGTGCTAGTTTTGGCTGGGATAGAGTTAATTTTCTTCATAGCAGCTAGTATGGGGCTATGTTTTGGATTTGTGCTGAAAACAATTTTGATAATACAGGGATGTTTTAGTTACTGCTGAGCAGTGCTCACAGAGTCAAGGCCTTTTCTGCTTCTCACACCACCCCACCAGCGAGTAGGCTGGGGGTGCACAAGAAGTTTGGAGGGGACACAGCTGGGACAGCTGACCCCAGCTGACCAAAGGGATCTTCCATACCATGTGACGTCATGCTCAGCATATAAAGCTGGGGGAAGAAGGAGGAAGGGGGGACGTTCAGAGTTATGGCATTTGTCTTCCCAAGTAACCGTTATGCGTGATGGAGCCCTGCTTTCCTGGAGATGGCTGAACACCTGCCTGCCCATGGGAAGTAGTGAATGAATTCCTTGTTTTGCTTTGCTTGTGCGCGCAGCTCTTGTTTTCCCTCTTAAACTGTCTTTATCTCAACCCACCAGTTTTCTCACTTTCACCCTTCTGATTCTCTCCCCCATCCCACTGTGGGGGGGTGAGCGAGCGGCTGTGTGGTGCTTAGTTGCCAGCTGAGGTTAAACCACAACATGCTCTCATTTAAGTTGGCAATAAATCAATCTGTCCTTATCACTGGAATGGGCTGAGATCCTTTTTATTATTACTGCCTGTATAACTTATAGTTTAGCATTCGATGCAAGTTCCTCATGTTGCAACAAATTTTGACGGAATGTGTTAGGGGGCACAGGACTGTATCCTAGTGAATATGGAGTCACCATTGTTTGTAACAGACCACAGCCTTTGTGTTTAGCTAACAAAACAGACCTTGAGATTTTTCAGGATTTTCCTAGACTTTTCTTGGCCTGCCTTAAGTTATGGTTTAGTTTATATAATCATCATAGAAACTGTCAGACAACAGGGTTACTACTACCCAATCTGATTTAGTTTCTACCTGGCTTTGTACAATTGTGCAAGGTAATGCTTATTGTCACATGCTGTGGTAAGTTGATCCTGGTAGGCAGCTCAGCCCCATGCAGCTGCTCGCTCCCTCCCCCACAGCAGGATGGGGGAAGGAATCGGAAGGGTAAAAGTGAGAAAACTTGTGGATTGAGATGAAGACAGTTTAAAAGGTGAAGCAAAATGAACTGCTATGAAGAAAATTAAGCAACCCAGCCAAAACTGGTACACACACATATATATACACACATGCACACACACTACTAATTGACATTAATAACAAGTAGTTCTTCTGCATTAAATGAGCCATCTATGACTCTGGAGTAAGAATGCAGTGTAGGGGAATAGAGACCTGAGATGACAGCAAGGACCTTGAAAGCACAAACAGGGGACAATAGTCTTCAAGACTATAAAAAGTTATGAGTAGTCAATTGCTGGTCATTAAAGCAGTATAACCTTGGTAGCTGTGTAAAGCCATTATTAGGGATATAAAGGGAATAAAAAACAAGTTTCTAACACATGTAAAACACCTGGTACTTAGTAAATTAGGATGCAAGATGGAATTACAGAGCAGTGAAGAAAGAATAAGGTGTAGAGTGGATTAGCAAGCATATAAAAATGACCCCAAGGTGACCTAAGATTTAGAGGAGGAAGAAAATATTAACATGGCAATCTTTTGTCTCCTGGGGAAGGATATGAATGACTCACCATAATATTTTTCCTTTTTTTTTTTTTTAATGAGTTCTGACTGTAACACCATAGGAAGGTGTAAATACTAAAAAGTTTGTGTATATAACTTTTATTGTCTATAGCTTGAACTATAATTTTTAATATCATTGTAATTGGACTAAGAGTAATTCTTTGTTCAGACTAGTAAGACTTAAATTTGACTAATAAGAAATTAATCACACATAAACTCAGAAGTTGCATTGTAACAAAATGGTGGAGAATTTTGGTAACCTACTCTATAACCAGGATGCAACAAATTCGTCAGAGGGGGAGAATGCTTACTATTTCAAAAACTAATGGAAATGACCACTCTGCCTTCTGCATTGCAAATACCTTGCTCAGTGTAAAAAGGAGAAAGATGAAGGCTGAAGCACTCCTACAGAAAGAAGGTGAACTGGTTGGTGAGGAAAAAACTGTTTTTACCCATGTTAACTGCTTTGACAACATCAGCTGGTCCATCCATCTGTCAGAAGCCAGGAATTAATTTCTGGGTTCCAAATTTAGACTTCTAGATTTTTATTTTATATTACAGTTTATAATAAAACATTGGATAGAATAAATCTTTTTCATCACTGTCCAAGGTGAAGAGCCCTAAGTTTCTAAATTCCCATCATTGTCAAGGGAAATGTAGTGCCCAATTTGGTTGTCTACAGATAGGTGTCTACTGTCAATATAAAATTCTTACAGTATTCAAGACATATTCAGTGGGCTAGCAAAGATTACACAAGACCTATAGGAGAATTGTGCCCTTCTGGACCAGCAGATATGGTGAGGAAGGATATGCTAGGGTATTGTAAGTGACACTAAACCTCTATCATTGGGCAACAGAATTCTGCCCATCTGAGACTGGAGGGTCATTCAGCTCCTCTAAGTGTAAATACCTACATATGATCAGTTAAAGAGCTTCTCAAACTTTATGGACTGTGATGCTTAGACATCTGGCTTAGACAGCAAAATAAGATATAAACAACCAAGTAAAGATATCTAAACCTGTAAACCCACTTCTAGCCATTGAAATACCATTGTCTTCAAAAGTTGGGGTATTTTTTATGTTTTAACTGATTGGAACTTACTGTATAATGTACTTAATTATAAATAAGAATTAACTTCTTTTCCTTCTCAGCTCTGTTTTCTCCACAGGGCTAACAGGATCAAGTATATATATATATATATTTAAAAGCTAATGTACTTTTGAAACATCTTAGACAGCAGAAATATTGAGCAAAAAATTGTTGCTTTACACAGTCACATTTTTCTGAACAGAACAACTTATGAATCGTTTGATATTCAAAATCTGCAACACTCATAAACTGCAGATACCAATGAAGTGAAAAAGATCAAATTCTGCCATACTACTGAACATAACTGGAGACTGGCATACCTAATATACTTTTGATAGTAGCCAGTGACCTAGTTAGATAATCATACACATATGTTTAAAGGAAATTCTTATTTCACATAGTGTTTCTGCTGTATCAATTTATAGCATTCTAGCAGTGTAAAATATTGCTGGAGTGAGCTCTTTGCCAATAAACTATGTGAATAAGCCGTTTGAAATTTACCTGCTCAAAAGTTTTTCTGTGCATTTATTTTTTAGAATCCTCAGTGCATGTTACTCTGTAAGAAAGTGTGTGAATAGGAAATAAATCATAACTGTGCTGTTGGCCTATCTATAACTCTACTAAAAGAGTTCAGATTACAGTTTTATGGAAGTTCATACAGCACCAAATTGAAAATTGGTTCAAGTCATGTGTGTCAAGTCATATTGAATTATGTCAGCAGGGTCATATATCATTACATCATGGTTTTGATGTAGAATCATAGAATCATTAAGGTTGGAAAAGACCTCCAAGATCATCGAGTCCAACCATTGATCCAATACCACCATGCCCACTAAACCATGTCCCTAAGCGCCTCATCTACACGTCTTGTAAATACCTTCAGGGATGGGGACTCAACCACTTCTCTGGGCAGCCTCTTCCAATGTTTCACCACTCTTTCAGTAAAGAAATTTTTCCTCATGTCCAATCTAAACCTCCCCTGGCACAACTTGAGGCCATTTC
>NW_008825547.1:2459937-2460256 GCF_000699105.1 Pygoscelis adeliae
TGGGCCTGGCCGTCCAGCCAGTTTTTGACCCAGCGCAGAGTACACCTGTCTAAGCCGTGAGCCGCCAGCTTCTCCAGGAGAATGCTGTGGGAGACAGTTTCAAAGGCCTTACTGAAGTCCAGGTAGACCATACCCACAGCCTTTCCCTCGTCCACCAGGCAGGTCATCTTGTCATAGAAGGGGATCAGGCTGGTCAAGCAGGTCCTGCCTCTCATGAACCCGTGCTGGCTGGGCCTCATGCCCTGGTTGTCCTGCTCATGCCTTGTGAGCGCCCTCAAGATGCACCGCTCCATAATCTTCCCCGGCACTGAGGTCAGGG
>NW_008825547.1:2460304-2466165 GCF_000699105.1 Pygoscelis adeliae
CCGGCCTCCAGTCATTCGGGACCTCCCCTGTTAACCAGGACTGCTGATAGATGATGGAGAGTGGTTTGGCGAGCTCCTCCGCCAGCTCTCTCAGAACTCTTGGATGGATCCCATCCGGCCCCATAGACTTGTGAGCATCCGGGTGGCGTAGGAGGTTGTTGACTGCTTCCTTTTGGATTGTGGGGGGTTCATCCTGCTAGTCGTCCCTTTCTTCCAGCTCAGGGTGCTGAATGCCCTGATCATCATACAATCATCATCGGCAAAGCATGAAATAATGTGCATGTGTGGCAAAAATAAAAAATCATTTTCTTGCATCCTAATCCTACCTCAATGCTAAGGCAATGTTTATACAGGTTTTTACCAGTTTTACCTGTTCAATTGCTTTTCAGATACTTTTGGGAATTTTATTATGTTTTTCTGTATCCAAAGAAAGACTGAACTATTGGATCATTAAAGCAAGTTTTTTAGAAAGATTGGTACTCAAGTCCTCTTCCTGGGCCTAAATATCCTAAAATCCCTACTGGATTATGAAGTAAAAGTTCTACACATTGCTGTAATATTGTTGTCAACTCTTTATTGCAGTTCGGACCACTACTATAAAAAGAAGGTAACAGAAAGCATTGGCTGAGTCCCATATCTGCATTCCTCTAAATGGAAAGGGTGAAGAGAGAGATAAAAAAAGCTATTAAGGATTAAAACAAAAAAAAAAAAAATCCATAAAGTACAAGTCATGCCACTTTATAATATACTTGAAAAGGTGACATGTGAAAGAAATTATAATAATATTGTAGAACATGGTAAGCCTTGATGACATTTCTGGGGGGCTTCTTGCTACTACAATACTTTCTGATGAAAGGTAAGCCGAAAAGATGTAATAACATCCTGGATGGTAGTCAATCAGCTTTTTAGAATGGTTTTGAAATTGTCAAGGCTTCATGTGGCCAAAGTTTCAAAACATCTTCCATATTCTGGAAGTACCAGTCAAGTGTTGGGTTTTGCACACTAATATTTTGGGAGTGGGGGGTGGGGGTGGAGTATAAAGAATACTAAGATGAAGTTGAATGAGTAATACTTTTGTCCACAAAATTTCATCCTGCTCTTTCTTTTACACCACTGTGCACTTTACTAAGACAAGTAACATGAGTTGCTGATGGGAGTTGCTCTCCTGGCTACTTTTTGAGATAATTGTATCTGGGTTGAACAAAGTGTTGTTTCATGTGAAGATCAATCAAAAACGAATATTCCCATTGCAACCTTGAGAGAGGTAAAGCAGAACAAAATACAAAGAATTCATAGCACATTTCTCATTTAAGAAAACTGATAGACCTGAAGTTATGAACCTAACTCACCTGTGCATGACAAGTATTTAAAATCTTCCTTAAATTAATTTTTCTATCTCAAAAGATATGAAACAATTTAATGCTTATATATTACTTAGTTCAAACTGAAACTTTTCTTCAAAGTTTGCTCTGAGTTATAACTAAAATGTAATATTTAGGTTCAAGTCAAAAAGGACATAGAAGAAATGTATTATTTTTTTTTTAAATGTCTGGGAAAAGTAATCTTCAAAGTCTCAGAGAGAAAATATTTCTCCAGCAGCTATACCAACATTGGTAGCAGATTAATAGAACTGAAGAATCACAAAGGTAAAATTCAAAGCAAAATCATTTGAAAAAAATAAAGCAATACAATTAAGTGAGATTCAGATAAGTTCACAAAATTACAGGTGCTAATGAATACACATAACAGAAGATGCTCACCGACCTGTGGAGGAGAAGGGAGGGGAGGGGAGGGGAGGGGAGGAGAGGAGAGGAGAGGAGAGGAGAGGAGAGGAGAGGAGAGGAGAGGAGAGGAGAGGAGAGGAGAGGAGAGGAGAGGAGAGGAGAGGAGAGGAGAGGAGAGGAGAGGAGAGGAGAGGAGAGGGAAAAGGAGCTGGTGGATCTTGTCATGGTGGACATAAGCAAATAAAACTTATGCAGTAAACACTTGAAAACAACAGTATAAATTTAACACTCTGAATATATGCTGACATCTGAAAGTCTCTGACATCCGAAGAACTACATGTCTTTAGGTGATAGATATAGATGATGAATAGAAAGCTGGGAACATTTCTGTTTGGAAAGCTGATTTCTAGAGATCTGAACTTGTATCAAATGTGCTTGCCAATATTCGTTCAAGGACTTTCTATTCTTTTTAGAACCACAGAAACTTCATAAAGAAGGCTCATGCTGGAAAGAGTAGAAAGGCATATCATCAATATTCTCCAAGAAATGCAAAGAAAATGGACAGATAGCTTTTATGATATCAGCGGAAGCATGTTTAAAACATTCAAAACAACTTTAAAAGGGTTGATACAATAAACATACTTAATATCTTTAAAATATCTATATTGCAGTACCTATAGACATTTCTGGATTATAAATTATTGCTTTCACTGACCTTTTTAGCTTTGTAATGAATTATAGATACCCTGACTATATGAGGCCACTTTATTCCTCAGAAGACACTGCACTAATAAAGAAGTTACAGATTTTCAATGTTCAAGCTTTAGTCCTCAAATATTTTTATACATGATATGAAATCTTCTGAGAAGCTGGAGTGAACACTGTAAGCTGAGGCCCTACTGAGGACAGAGAATAGATGTTTTGTGTTTTTCTTTCTCAGTGCTGTATCAGTAACATTGCACACAGAGAAGCTGTATTATTCTGCTAGCTACCTCTTAGAGATTTTTCTCCATGTGCAATAAAAAAAAACAATTTTTTGTATTGTGATTGAGTATAGCTACTGATTATGATGTATGGTCGGATATACCAATTGAAGCATCTAGCTTGCACTGGATTTTACATTGCCAGTGGATGAACTTGCCTTTTGAAAGAAGTTGCTAAATTTCCTTTTAGAATTTAATGGTCAAAACTAGGCATAAAATGTTTCCATTGATTCCACAGCAATTAAAACATTTGCTTTAAAATGTATCCACCATGTGCGTAAAATAGAAATATAAGATATGTTCCCGAGGTTCATGGTCTCAATCTCACTGCATGTCCCAGATGAGTCTTAAGAGCTACTCTGATCAAATATTTTTATCTTCTTCTCTATGTCAAGAAGGTTTATATCATGTATAGTCCAAACCTACTTTTCTGGAGATATACTTCAAGGTTAGCTAAAATGAGCTTTGAACAGTTACCTTAAACTTACTTCATATGTTTACTTCTAGTTCCTTTGCTTTATAGGAAACTGCCCAATCTCTATGTTATGATTTAGTTGCACTTAATGAGACAAATATGATCTGAGGAAGGCAAATGTTTTCTTCTTAAGCTGAGTGTTTCTTCTTGTTATGATCTATGAAATAGTTTTTATCTGAAGTAAAATATCTTTTTATAAAATAAGTTTCATTACTTCTCCACATTGATTTTAAGTAAATTTCTCTAAATCTATACTTTCATCCTTAAATTTTTTCTTATAAATGGAATTTTAATAGAGTAGCTAGAGAACAGCAATGCTGTAAAAATACACATTATAAGAGTGGGCAAAATATATCAGCCAGCAAAACCATTATTCATAATGCTTTTTTTTTTCTTTTTTAATTATAACAGAAATGATAGCAAAATTGTTTGGTGATTAATAAACCACTCCCTAAAGTCTTCAGTGAATTGAGAAGTGAAAGTAATTTAAGTTGATGTCCTCTGTAGACAGCAGTGGCAGCTAGAAATCTGGGAACAGTAATTAAAAGGACACCCAACCAATATATTTTTTCATATTTTAGGAGGTAATGAAGAAAGCTGAAAGTATTGATTTAGAATTGAGTGAAATGATGCCTGAATTTTTTATTTTAACCTTGTAATTATTTTTGCAGTAAAATTGTAGATGGATTTGTACATATGGTTTAAATGAATCTTCATCTGTAACTCATTGCTAAACTTCTCTGTAATCTTTTGATTAATTAAGATATTCTAAAGTCCCCAATATAGCAGCACAGAGTTGGAATTTCTAGCTTTTATGCAAACCGAAATACTTACTACTTGAAATTCACATTGATAGTTCAAAACAAATCATGTGTTTAATGTAAATTTCTGACATTCTGTATGAATTCATGTTGCTTTTTGGTCAGAATATGTCACATTATGTAATGTCACAAACTGTCCTGAATAATATTACCATAACAAGCCATGACAAAAAAATGAGACATACTAAAAGAAATTAAGTATTTTTAAGACTATTTCACAATCACTGGAATTACAAGTATCCACTTTGAATATTATACATCAAATAGATGAGTGTAATTTTAGCTGCATTTGTGCCTGTCAAGTTAAATCTCCTTTCTTTACACAGAATTATCCTTCATGTATATGCAGGTACAGGTATATAAATACACACATATGTATATTTTTGGGGGTCTGTGTAACTTGCTATACATAGTCTTTTGTAGTGAAACTAAGAGTGGTGGCAGGGTGTCCTGACTCTGTCAGTGCATCAGTGTTAAAAAACACAGCCAATGAGTTAATTCTAATGGGTGCAGTAATATCCATAGCAGACCTTCTATGTGAAGGCTTGTCTAACCCTATGCTTGAAGTATCTTCCTGTGGTCTTCCTACCCCATTCTTTCCTTTTTGGGACAAGGACAAAAGAACCTATTTAAAAGCTTCATTTCAACCGCAAGTAAGTGACAGTTACTATACTGTACTTCCCTGAAGGGAATATTTTAAAGAGAATGACTGTCACACTCAGAATAACTTATCTGAAAAGACTGGTCAGGAGTACTGATTAGCCTATAACTAGTGTTTTTATGTTCTTAAGCAGTATTGAAATAAAAAAGTCTTTATTTAAGATAAACTTTCATGGGTGTGTATCCATTTGATACCAAGGAAGTATCACTTCAGAAAAATTAATAAAGATTATGAAAGACTTCAAAAATTTGACTTCTCTGGAGAGTATTACATCACAAGTGGGAGTTTTTGATTGGTCTCCTGTCAAGTGAGACACTTTCAAATCCTAATGGGAAGCAAATATTTACTTATAGCATGGTCAGAAACAAACACATTAGCTATGTCCAATCCAATTAGTTGTCTCCTAGACAAATCTGTTTTAGAAGGAACCATCTGGAAACTTCGGAGACATGAGCAACTTGATCTGTTCACCTCAGGGCCACTGATGGTCTTTGGCATTCATGTATTTAGTAGAATAGAGATACTCATTGGACTCCCATGGTTATTTTTTATTGGTTACCATAAAATTTATTTTCCAAAGTCAAATAGGCTATCATCTGGGCTCTTTCTAATTGAATATAAAGACACTCTTCATAGACAAGAGCAGAATTTCTAAATGCTACGTACCAACATTTGTACAAATAATAGTAAATATTATTGGGATTGAGTGCATCCTCAGCAAGTTTGCAGATGGCACCAAGCTGAGTGGTGTGGTTGATACTCTAGAGGGAAGGGATGCCATCCAGAGGGACCCGGACAGCCTAGAGAGGTGGGCCCATGTGAACCTCATGAAGTTCAACAAGGCCAAGTGCAAGGTCTTGCATCTGGGTTGGGGTAATCCCAAGCACAAATACAGGCTGGGTAATGAGTGGATTGAGAGCAGTCCTGCGGAGAAGGACTTGGGGGTATTGATGGATGAAAAACTGAATATGAGCCAGCAATGTGCACTCGCAGCTGTCCTGGTTTTGGCTGGGATAGAGTTAATTTTCGTCATAGTAGCTGGTACAGTGCTGTGGTTTGGATTTAGGATGAAAATAATGTTGATAACACACTGATGTTTTAGTTGTTGCTAAGTAGTGCTTACACTAGTCAAGGACATTTCAGCTTCCCATGCTCTACCGACTGAGAAGGCTGGAAGTGCACAAGAAGCTGGGAGGG
>NW_008825547.1:2466340-2479412 GCF_000699105.1 Pygoscelis adeliae
GTTTTTATCTCAACCCACGAGTTTTCTCACTTTTACTCTTCTGATTCTCTCCCCCATCCCACCGGGGTCGGGGAGTGAGCAAGCAGCTGTGTGGTGCTCAGTTGCCGACTGAGGTCAAACCACGACAGCAGCCCAGAAAGACAATTGTATCCTGGGCTGTATCAAAAGAACTGTGGCTAGAAGGTTGAGGGAGGTGGTTCTCCCCCTCTGCTCCAATCTTGTGAGACCCCACCTGGAGTACTGTGTTCAGCCCTGATGTCCTCAGTACAAGAAAGACATGGACCTGCTCGAGCAGGTCCAGAGGAGGGCCACGAAGATGATCAGAGGACTGGAGCACCTCCCCTGTGAGGACAAGCTGAGAGAGTTGGGGTTGTTTAGCTTAGAGGCTAGAAGGCTCTGGGGGCACCTTATAGCAGCCAGCCTTCCAGTACTTAAAAGGGGCCTACAGGAAAGATAGGGAGGGACTCTTTATCAGGGAGTGTAGTGATAGGACGAGGGATAACGGGTTTAAACTGAAAGATGGTAGATTTAGATTAGATATAAAGAAGAAATTCTTCACTGTGAGGGTGGTGAAGCACTGGAACAGGTTGCCCAGAGAAGTTGTGGATGCCCCATCCCTGGAAGTGTTCAAGGCCAGGTTGGATGAGGCTTCGAGCAACCTGATCTAGTGGAGGGTACCCCTGTCCATGGCAGGGGGGGCAGACTAGATGCTCTTTAAAGGTCCCTTCCAACTCAAACCATTCTATGATTCTATGATTCTATAGATAGACAATACTTGAAATATACTGTAGTGGGTTTGACTCTGAACAGTGTTGTTTACATTTGTACTATTTGCAAGTTATACTCTGTGCAAATATGCAACATATATGAGATATATATATATATAAAAAACCCAAGACCCTAGGTTTGAGGGCAGAAATTTTCTGTTGACATATACAGTGATTCAATTTAGACCTTCATCTTACAGCTAGATCTCCAGAAATCTTGACTTTAGCTCGTCAAGAACAGTATTCAGTCATCAAATACAAACAACAGATAATGTTGTACCACCATTGGGCAAATTCCTTCCTGGAGATAAACACTGACTGATATCATGCAGTGTCTCAGGAATCAGGCACACACTGATTCTTGAGCCAGAAGTTCTCTACATAAAATTTGTGATTTCCATCACACCAACATCATGCATTTTGCTTCAGTGGCTATAAGAAGGCCTCAGGGATTCACTAACCTTTATGGGAAAAGTTTTTATAACTTAGTACCTGTTCTAGAGGGCTTTTTTTAGCTTCCTGTAAAATCTAATAGAGGATAGAACTGCTATAAAATTCTACAGGAGAGGTGAAATCTTATAGAAGAAAGGCAATTCTCATTCAGTTCCATAGATATAACTTCCACAAAATGCTTCTAAAATATTATTTTCCTATATGCTGTGGTATACTTTCTGTTAGCACATATTCTTACTTGCTCTGAAATCTATGAAATTATTATTAATATTTTAATACTAAGAAGCAGTATTTTAATGCCAAAAGTAATTTTCCTCTTATTCATCACATTATTTTAAATCTTATAAGGAAAAATAAAATAAATATGCTTGTACTTTAAATATCTTCATATATCCTGACACTTATGTAATGAAATTATAACAAATTATGAAACTATTTTGAAGTGTAATTTCCAACTCATGTATATTTTAGGTTTTATGGTTTATTTAATTTGTGTATAATATGGCTGAGGTATACATAATATCTTATATTTTATTCAAATATACAAATAATCATTACCTTATGGACTTAATGCATTAGATTTTTAAAAATCTAAAAAAAAATATTACTGGGGATGCTATTTAAGAAACAATATTTAAATATGCCACATTTTATAGACTCATTACCATTTTTGTACATTGATTTCTTCTAAAATTTTTAATGAAAAGTTATGCTACCCCATCTGGTAACCAGTATACACTCTTTTTTAAGTACAGTATTAATAAGCTGATTCTGCACTTTTTGAGATAATGTTTTATTAGGGAACCTATTGGATTGTTGTTCTAACTTATTATTAAAGAATTTAATTTATTTCCATTCCAATAAACCAGGTGAGTGTAACTTGTCAAATACAGCCATGGAACTTCGTATGTTCATAAGAGAATCCATATTTGTCTCATGCACACCTATTGAAGATAGTTTTATTTTCTAGCATAAAAAAATAGCAGAAATAGCTACAACAGCATGCTGCCTATAAATAAATGCATTCAAGCACTACCAATAGTAGGTTGTTTCTCAAATGTTTTCAGATCTTTAAGCTGAAGTCCTTATAATGAAAAAAGTTAAAGGTGAAAAAAGTGCATATTTTCTGCAATAAATGAGCACCAGCTAGTTTTGTAAGTAGCATTTTATATTATAAAAATCTTGTAATTTTCATTTAGAATTGGAGTTTCAGGTTAAATTAAGATATGCATGATGTGTTGCATACTAGGCTAATCATGTCAAGGTCATTCTGTGTAGAGGTGGAGAATGGGATCTCAAAGGGACTGTGTTTGCTGTAGGGCAGATGCTTTCTCGTGTGTAGTCCCCAAGTCTTCATTCCCTATGCACATCCTACTTGGACCAAGACTGCATAGCCTGGCAAGATATGGATGACATTATCCTAGGTACTTTCATTTCTTTTCAAAATAAATCCAGGGTAGGAAGGGAGCTATAGTTCTTTACAGTAGCAGTATGTTTAGGGAATTGTTGCTGAGTACACTGGCCCTGTAGCTCGAGTCTGTCATTAATGATGAAAGACTAGAAAGGGAGCTTTCTGCAGGTTATCTGATAAGCTTGGCAGTAAAGCCTGGAGTTCCTTACCTTAAGCAGTATGAGAAATAAAGGTTATTTGGAAAAAATGGATGCATCTTTGAGCAAAATGCCAGTCCCCAGAGGAAAAAAAAAAAGAAGATCAAATTCAGGACAGATCTTAAAGCCTGCCCATTTTAACATTAACCACACTGAGCTGACAGACAGCAATCAGATCAAACCAAGAATGGTACTTTGAAGACTGTGTTTTCAGAGATGTTTATTAGGATGAAAGTGTTTGTGTAAGCCAATATTTTTTATTTTCTTTAACATTTCTCTAAAGAGTTACCTCAAATAGAGCTCTTACAGACTAGTGGTCATCAGGGAAAATGTCTAAATTGGTACTTTGGCCCAGCTGCATCTCTGGTTACATGATGTTGGTGGTTGGACTAGTCATCTGGCAGAGTGAACAGAGGAAATTCAGACACAGGATCTAGGATCTATACCTGAGAATGTATTTATGAGGCCCAGAACAGGGATCAAAGTTTGTTTATCATTTCTGTTTGAAAGGCTCATAGGGATGAATGTTTTAAATACAGCTATCATCTTTTTGATTCCCTTTTGTAGCAGGTACCCCTGAGAGTACAAGCAAAAGGTGGTAGCAGAAGTCTTGAAGGTACACACAGAGGTTGACATCAAAGGCCCCAAGGGTACATAAATGTTTTATTACTGGTCACTAAAGAAATACAGCATTGGGAGCTGGGTAGAAACAGTTTCAGAACTTGTATATTTATAGAGTTCTGTAAGAATCTATTTCAGTTTCCCATAACTGAAGACATAGGCATAGATATCTTTACACTGCCCTTTACATGGCAACAAGGCACCTATCTTCAGAATTCAGCAAGCAGAATGAATCAGTAAGATATCCTATATTGTTACCTTATCATTAAATGGAAATATACCACAATGTTTTGTGTGCCTGCATTCAAGGTATGGTGGGTAATTTGGATGTAATTCTTGTTTCTCTATCTCTAGAAGGAGAGTAGACACATGCCTACAAGAATAACACATGGATGGAAGAAAGGAAGTGCACAGGCAGTGGAACCAGGGACACGTATCCTGGGAAGAATATAAGGACATTGCCTGGATGTGTAGGGATGGGATCAGGAAAGCTAAGGCACAGATGGAGCTGAATTTGGCAGGGGATGTGTCGTGGTTTAACCTCAGTTGGCAACTAAGCACCACGCAGCTGCTCGCTCACTCCCCCCCCTCCCGATGGGATGGGGGAGAGAATTGGAAAAGCACGTGAGAAAACTTGTGGGTTGAGATAAAAACAGTTTAATAATTGAAATAAAATGATAATGATAATAACATGATAATAGTAATAATACACAAAGCAAGAGATGCACAGTACAATTGCTCACCACCCGCCGACCGATGCCCAGCCAGTCCCCGAGCAGCAGCCCCCCCAGCCAGCTTTCCCCAGTTTATGTACTGAGCATGATGTCACATGGTATGGAATGTCCCTTTGGCCAGTTTGGCTGTGCCCCCTCCCAGCTTCCTGTGCACCTGCAGCCTTCTCAGTCGGTAGAGCATGGAAAACTAGAAAGTCCTTGGCCAGTGTAAGCACTACCTAGCAACAACTAAAACATCGGTGTGTTACCAACTTTGTTCTCCCCCTCAATCCAAAACACAGCACTGTACCAGCTACTAGGAAGGAAATTAACTCTATCCCTGCTGAAACCAGGACAGGATGCAAAGAATAATAACAAGGGCTTCTACAGGTATGCTGGCCAGAAAAGGAAGATTTAAACAAAAACTGTACCCTCCCTGACAAATAAGACAAGAGAACTAGTGACAGCCTACATGGAGAAGGCTGAGGTACTCAATAATTTTTTTGCCTCAGTTTTAACTGGTAACCACTCTTCCCACATCTCTCAAGTCCATGAACCTCAAGGCAGGGGCTTGGGGAGTGAAGTCCCTCCCATCGTAGGATAACATCAGGTTCGAGACCACCTGAAGAACGTGAACATACACAAGCCCATGGGACCCAACAAGATGTATCCCAGGGTCCTGAGGGAACTGGCTGATGTAGTTACCAAGCCACTCTCCCTCATTTCAAAAGCTATGGTCTTTCAATACTTAAAGGGGGCTTATGAGAAAGTTGAAGACTTTTTACCAGGGTCTGTAGTGACAGGATGTCTCTGCCCATGGCAAGGGGGTTGGACTGGATGATCTTTAAAGGTCCCTTCCAACCCAAACCATTCTATGATTCTATGTTGTGACTATTGGTTAATGGTGAGAAAGTGCTTTGAGTTTCTTAAGTGAAAGATTCTAAACACAAAGTTTTGCAAGTAATATAACTTACATTTTTACAACTTGTTATTCTCCTGATAAGACACAGCATACTGCATAGTATATGCACATTCTTGCTTCTTTCACCACTGAGTTGCATAGACATGTAGCTGGAAACTTGGAAGTAGTGTTACAACACACAACAATAATAGACAAAGGTTACCATTTTCAGATAACTTGAGCTGAAACTGTTATCACATTCTGTAATGTTGTCTGTTCTACTGGTCAAGAAAAATGGAACTACAACAGAAGTAGTTTCATTACAAAAGGAGATATTCCCAAAACATATTAAGGCATAGAATACAGATAGCAAACATTTTTAGGAAAAACAAACAAGCAAATAAAGAAACAAACACCTTTCACATGAAACGTCTATTTCAGTTGTGTGTTTTCTTATATATTGTACAGAAAATGTAGCATGGCAAAATTGTCAGTATGGTTGCAATAATTTTTTATTATCACTATTATTTTATTTTATTGAAAGGAGCTATGCTGTCCTGGAAACTTAAGTTTCATTTCTACAAAACTTCAAATGTTGTATGTGGAATTTGTATACAATCTGACCCTGAATATACCTTAAATAATCCTGTGATGCCATGTATAAGATCCTTACTGAAAAACAAAACAAAACAAAACAAAGCAAACCAGATTATTCTCCATTGAATAAAAAAAAAAAAAAAATCCTCCCTAAAATCTAGTGTTCTAAAAGCAGAATTATGAAAAGGAGTAAATAGTAGGCAGATTATGAAATCACAATAAGACCACACAGATGTGCAGATGTATAACTGGCATACTAAATTTTATGAGCAGCGTTTGCAGAGTCATTTTGTTGGATTTGAGTCAGAAAGAACCACTTCAGTGACTTCAAGAGACAGGAAGAGAAATTTCCAGCAACGCAAAGGCTATCAGAAAATTTTCTTCAGGGAAAATGTATCCACTTTTCTTGTCTCCCATTTTAGTATTTAGATTAATGCACATCATGTATTTGGCTTCTGTCTATGCTTTTCTTTCCCAGCATAATTTTTGCAACAGATTTGCCCTGCAGCATTAACTACCCTTGATAGTTTTCTCTCTTACTGTGTGATTACTTGCTTAGCATAATGACTTTTCTGCTTTTTTAAATGTGTTGTGTCACAGGAATTACTGGCTAAAAAAGTTGATTTTAACGCAATATGATAATATCAGTAATGGGAAAAACATAGAAAGTTAATGTAACTACATTTCAGATGTCCTTAGTAACCTTTCAAGTTTTCCATGTTTTGTTTTGGAGAGTTAAATTTTGAAAAAGCATTTGAAACATTCAGAACTATAATATGAAAATGACAAAACACAGCTGAACAAAATTTCCCAACAGAACTTTTTTTTCTCATTAGAAAGTGTTGTACAAAAAAAGACAATGTCTCATTAAAATATGTTTTGTCTGTGTTCTTCTAATGTTAACCTGACTTACCATGGTAAGTTATCAAATTATGATCATCATCACATATAAACTGTATATTAATATACATTATATTTCGGTAACATAACTCCCTCTTATAATATTCATTATGCTTGTATTATAAATTATGCAAGAATTATAAATGATGCATAATTTTATGCAATTTAAAAATAGAATTATTTGATATTTCCAGAAAACATTTTTTTCAAGAAACTTTTGAAATTAGTTCACTTCTTTTATTTCTTTGTAAATTTTGAATATTTGACTTTTTATTCAAATACAGGATGCATTTATTGTTTTTAACTGGAATTTGAGGTGACCACAATTCCAGCTGCTGATTCATTATATGACTTAGTATCACAATAATGTCGAACATCATTCTACCACTGTTTTGTTTTATTTTATTCATATGCTAAAACTGTGAAAGAATTCTGGAGCATGGATGATTTTTGAATCAATAACCACAGATGACAGTGAAGAGGTTTTACTGTCAGGTTTTTACTGCTCTGGGCAGTGATAAGTTTAAGCAACATTACAGTAAAAATAAACCAACATTATATTTATGTTCCCTTCTTTCCCACTGATTCATGTTAAAAATAATGCTGTGAGAAAACTACCAAAGGACAGAAAGACACAGCCTTTTCTTTTAAAAACATTGAGCAGTTAAATTGTATAACCCCACTTACTGTTTTGAGTGACTCTCCATACAAATGCTGAGATTAACTGATAAATGAATGAACTTATGAATATTTTTGTTTTATTCTCTTGTCGGTAGAAAAGATTTCCTAAAACATATGCTACACAAGAAGAGAAAGAATGCTTCTCATAAACAAGCCACTGAAATTCTGTTCTTTTGCATAATAAAACTGGATTAGTTCTATTCTGCTTAGTCTCCAAGCCCAGGGAAATGCAGATGCACACGTGGGTGACTAGCTAATAAACTATACTTAACTGTATTGAAGAGGTCATATAAATGTTACATTAAAATATCATCAGTTTTCAACATTTAATGCCATATTATGCATAAAAATGTTGATACACTCACGTAAGTGTTTTTCTAATATAACAAAGAATCCAAACACATTTATATATATTAGTCACAATATTTCAGTGTTAAAGTAGTTAATGTAGTTCAGCTGTAATGAAATTATCACTAACTTTCAAGTACAGGGAATGTTTAATATGATAATTATAAGGAGGCCTTGAAAGAAATTTGAAACAACCTGTGATCTCAAAGAAAAATAAAAACCACTCTTAAAATAGCTAACCTGAACAAGCTTTTAACACTTAGTAAGGGTAATGAAGTTCTCAGTGTATATGCTATCATCTACTTTATTAAATATGCAAAATTTTGTGGTTTCTTTCCAAAAAGCCATTAAACTGGAATGTAATTAAAAACATAATAGCTGAGAACAAATGTGAATGTTTCTGGAAGTATGAGATTAATAACATTGGCATGAGTTAACCATTATGCGGAATATATTGGTACATTTTTCACATACAGCTTTGCCACTGCACTTCATTTCTGATCTACAAGACCCCTGCTATTCAGCACTTGTATCTCAGCCAATTAAGGAGTGGTAACTGTGTCATGTTTGTGAACAGATTCAAATAACTATTTCAGGTATTAAGCAAATCTCATGTAACTTCTTTTCAATTCGTGAAAGTCTTGACCCAGGAATTCTAAGTAACAACATAGTGTTCTTGGGGTTTCTCCTCCCTTCTTTATCAGAAAACAAACAAACAGAGCTAGTTGAATGCCGTTCATTATCTTTTCCTTGGCTCTGGATGATTTATACAAATTAATTCCTGTATTTCCCACATCTTTCTTTCTGCTAAATAATTTGAATATTCTTCTTTCATTTTTCATTATATGAATCTTAGGGATGAAATATGGGTGCTTTAAGGTTTTTATATGCCTCGTGAAAATTTTTCAATTATTTTTCACAGTGTAACATCCAAAAATCTCCAGCACGCCCAGCGGCTGGATCTACATTTCAGTACATCCTGCTCTAGGCAGATTTAACTCACTGGCCTCATTTCATTTGCAAAGAAAATATGCTCCAATTGTCTCCATGAAGAGACCTGCTAGAACATATTTTTTGTTTGCTCCCTCTGGAAGGAAATCTGCATGTGCAGTGGAGTGGCGAGCTAACACAGTTCCCCACAACATGGAGCTGTGACCAAGGTAAAATACACGGTGCCAGAATTGAAGGATGCATTGCAGGGCATGCTCGCCCCATAGGGACAGCTTTTCGCTCTATAATATATATTGGATAGTTACATGGCACCATCCTGCTACTTTTTTTCCATGTGCTAGGTCCTCATGGATTATAACATTAGTAATAAATTAATTGTGTTTGGGTCATGAGGTAGACACAAAACAGCAAAACTCACAAAACCCCCAACACAGTAGGAAAAAAATATTCCTATGGTTGAATTCTCTCACTTTCCAAAGCATGGAAATGTCTAGCATGAATTGCCTCTGGTCAATGCTAATGCTGAAATGATGATTTTGAATTTTCTGAGCGAAAACCAGCTAGTACAGGCTAAACTGTGCCAGGGATCATTCCAGCATTTTAATAGGATAGTTGATTGAGTTCCAGTGCCTGGGAACTTTCCTTGTTTCTGTAAAATTTTCTAATAGAAACATAGTTACTATGTATTTTTGTTATTATTATTTTTAAGGAAAATTCTGGTGCACATTTAGGGTTTGTCTAAACATTCCCCTTAAGCTGCCCTATGGCATGCTCAAGACCTTTTTTAAGAACCAAGCAAACAATGAGTCTGAAACAGTGAGCTCAGCAAGAGATGGAAAATAACTTACATCAATTAACAAGATTCCTCACACTTCAGTTTGTCAGGCAAATCGTTAATCTACCATCCATGCCCACCAAGACAGACTGCTCAGAAGCTGTCCACCACAGTCAGGTGGAGAGGACACAGAGAGGAGGTGGAGCACAAGTGGGCAACTGCATGTCAGGAGGACTCCCTTCCTGGCCAGTATCTCTTTCTTAGCAATTCACAGTCTATAGATAGCAGTTTAACTTCACAATTTTTTAAAACACAGAAAAATAAATAGGCTGTTCTTCGGGTATCTCCTCATTTTCTTCATGGAGGTTTAAGAGAATAGAGAAATTTCGTTTACCAAATTAAAATAATGTATCTAATAGTTCACACAAGTACAAACAGGATCATCCATATATGAATATAATTCAAGTAGATTGCAATATATTCAGCTGAGACATCACTGTCCTTTGGCAATTAACTCTTGAAAGTATTAATCCCTGAAGAAACTATAAACATTTTCACCTTATATGGAGATGGAGAATTTAGAACACACTCACAGAAGACTCATGGACAGCTGCCTTTTTTAGTAATGCTTATTAATTACTGTGGCAGTTAGGATGAGTTAGGCCTGGTTAGCATAGCTGCTAGCATAAGCCCATGAACTTTAATCAACCTTTTGTTTAAATAGGCAATATATGACCAACCTCTTGTTCTGAATGACAGAATGAATAGTTTTTGTGAGCTCAAGGAAATGGATAGCCAAACTATACAAACAACCTGTTATCAAGAATGACAGCATGTCCAGAAGCACCTTCTTTTGACTGCCATAAGCAGCAACACCAAGTCAGAAAGCAACCGTGCAGCTTGAACACCTGACACCAAGGTGGTAGTCTCTATCTAATCCTGTAATTAGGGAAAGTAAAGAATTCTGGGGGAACCCGGGAACCAGAGAGACACTGGGGGACTGATGACCCTGTACCAGGCATATCTGGACCCCCTGCGCTAAACCCCCTGTTCTCCTCCTGGACTGCCTGATTTGTCCCATGGCATAGGAAAGTTGTGTAAGGAACCGCTTCGCTGACCCATATAAATTCCCTCCCAGATTGTGCCATCTCTCCCATTGAACAGGGAAGTCATGTAATTTCTAAAATTGCATACATCTGTGATTAAAGTGTTTTAGTGTCCAAATCATTTTTTTCTCCACACATTCATTTGGTCTTGGACCATGACAATTGCATCATTACAGAATGAATGATCAACAAGAGACATTTCTGATAAGAGAAACAATAAATTAAGAAAATGTCTCAACCTCTAGAACACCTACTGCAGAGTTGTTGGAAGATCATCTAGCAGAAACTCCCACTGGAAGTCAGACCAACTTCAATGTCAGGTCAGATTGCTCAGGGCCTATCCATTTGAGTCCAGAATAAGTCCAGGGAAGGAAATTCCTCAACCTCTTTGAGCAACTCCCAATGTTTTATTACCCTCATCATGAAGAGTTTTCTTCTGTTATAAGCTGCTAGAATTTCCCTTGCTTCAACCTGTGACTGCTGCCTCTTCTTCTTTTGCTGTGTACCACTGTGAAAAGTCTAACTCCTTTTTCTGTATAACCAGACATTAGAGCTCTGAAGAATGAAATTAACTCTCTCCTTAGATTTCCTACCTCTTGGTTCCTCTCCTGCAGGATAAACAAACCTCAGCCTCTATGTAATGTTTTCTGTTCAGTATTTATTCAGTTCAGCTGCTAGCTGAACCTATGCATATACAGAAAAAAAAAAAAAAAAAAGAGAAATTGAATCAGAGATTCCACAGTCATCAGAAGGGAGCACTGGGGGCATCCGATTCAGGCAACGCAAAGCAGGGCTAATTTCAAGGTTAGATCCAATTATTTCTTTATTTTTATTTACTTTTTTTTTTTTTAAATAAAATCCACTCCAATATGTCATGGACTATGAATTGTCATCTGGCTATTCTTATGTGTAGCAGTGCCATTTCCGTTAGACTGTGCCATTTTGGTTCTCAGTACAGTAGAGGCTTTGAAAACAGGAGAAAAGGATGAGATGCTAAAGTTAAAGCCCTAGCCATGAAAATTATTTAGTTACATGAGGTATACCTACATAATTATTGCAGTTAAACCCTGTCCATGTAGAGATAAACAAGAAAACCCTCAAGGATCCTTCTGGACTAACATGGAGAAAGCCTCCTCGACCTTTTATCTAGCTAGTCATTGCTTATATTAGCCTCACCTATCTTAAGGTACCTTGCTAAACATCCCAAATTTAGGTTTCCTGTACAAGAAGAGAAAGTGAACATTTCCAGAAAATGACTAAAATCTCAATTAAGATGATCTGGCCTTGTCTGAACTGAAACATGCCAACCTTCTTCTATGGACTCCATAAATATCCCAGGTGACTAAGCTAAGTAATTTAGGTACCTATAGTATGAAGGATGAATCCAGGACAGTAGTCTTAAAAAGCTGTTCATCATACTGTGTAGAAAGATCACATTTCTACAACTTTAAAAAATATATATC
The DNA here is from genome assembly GCF_000699105.1 of Pygoscelis adeliae. Lineage (NCBI taxonomy): Eukaryota > Metazoa > Chordata > Aves > Sphenisciformes > Spheniscidae > Pygoscelis > Pygoscelis adeliae. The sequence continues at coordinate 2,478,225 of NW_008825547.1, forward strand.
CAGAAACTGTGAGAACTGTCTTTTGTTATGATATTGCCTGAAAGTTCCTATGTGGTTGATTAGCTATGTCAACCTCCTTATTCAATAATTTTTTTAACAATAGACCTAATTCCAGAAAATATTTAAATTTTTGCTTAAAACATATGTTTAAAGCTAATACATAACAAAAATGAATCCTTGCTTAAGATGAGTATTTAACTTCTAACAAGAGAAGAACATAACCTAAAATAAATTTAATGTCAAGCTTTAAAGACTTGTTAGTTCCAGTATATAACTGAATATTTGTGTCCTGGTTTTGACTGGGATCGAGTTAATTTTCTTCCTAGTAGCGGGTCTAGTGCTGCGTTTTGGATTTAGGATGAGAATAATGTTGATAACACACCGATGGTTTAGTTGTTGCTAAGTAGTATTTACACTACTCAAGGACTTTTCAGCCTCTTATGCCCTGCCAGTGAGAAGCTGGGAGGGGGCACAGCCAGGACAGCTGTCCCCAACTGGCCAAAGGGATATTCCATACCATGTGACATCATGCTCAGTGTATAAACTGGGGGCAGTTGGCCGGGGGTGTGTGACCACTGCTCGGGAGCTGGCTGGGCATCGGTTGGCGGGTGGTGAGCAATCACATCGTGCATCACTTATTTTGTATATTCTATTATTATTATTACTATTATTATTATTATTCCTTCCTTTTCTGTCCTATTAAATTGCCTTTATCTCAACCCACAAATTTTACTTTTTTTTTCCCCGAATCTCTCCCCCATCCCACCGGTGGAGGGGGAGTGAGCAAAGAGCTGTGTGGTGTTTAGCTGCCTGCTGGGTTAAACCACAACAGTTTGAAAAGTAGTCTGATAGAAATTCTTTCTTGTCTAACTATGTTATTTTCAGACAGATAGCTTCATAAAGGAGCTTATTGTTGGATTCTATTTTTAGTGTATTGTCACTCCAGTGTATCTAGCTTGCTCAGACTAATACTCTGCTGTTCTTCACTTTGCCAATGTAAGAATCATGCAAAAGGATTCTAAAATTTACAGACAAAAGATTTATATGTTTCTCAGCCTAATCCAACTCCCTTGATTTTGGAAGTTAAACTTTGCATCTTAATCCCTTACACAGACTGTGTAATGATTTATGGGAGGATTTCAAATGACTTCTCAAACATTTTTTCTTTTGGAGAGCAGGGAAAAAAGG
>NW_008825547.1:2479429-2486729 GCF_000699105.1 Pygoscelis adeliae
GGGATCCTGTGTCATATGGAAATAGGGATTAAGCCCTTTTTTATAAACTGACATAAAAACCTGATATGCTGCCTCATTATTCTGAAAGAGAGGTAATTAAAAATAAAGTTAAAAAGGTAGTCTGAAATCATACAAATAAACTTCCTGTAGATAAGAGAATTCCCTTTTTTCATTCAGTCACTTAAACTGCTAATTATCTGGAAAAAAAAAAAGCCTGTTTAATCTTATTACTATTCGGTAAAGCTTTACTGAAGAAAACATAATGGTATGCACTATTGTAAGAAATTTTATCTGACCCAATGAGCCTTAACTTCTGCTGTATAGAAACCTAATCCAGTCACAAAATTTTATGCAGAAATAGGGGAATATGGAGGAAATCAGGTGTTTGATCCCACAGAGCTCTTTCCACTAGGAGGAGATGAAACCTCTTTTGAATGACTATCAAGCATTGTGGTCATATTAAAAAGCTATATTTAAAAATGTACCACTACTTTCCCTCCTCTATTTTGGACTTAGCAATGGACTTGCACTTTAATGTTCAAATACCATCTCCTGAGGCTATCTTTTCTAAGGTTTTTACCCTTTTAATGAACATTTTGCCTCTTACCAGGCAACAAATAGATAGTACACAGAAAACAGTCAATATCTATATATATAGTAAAAATTATATATATATATAGCCAATATTGTGTGATTTCAATGATGTTATGTTAAGCAGTAGCATCAAATAGTTTTGCTTGTTGAACATCCTCCACATTCAGGATACTTTAGAAATATCACTAACAGTAATAGCCAGCATTTTTAGGAAAGTATTAAGCTACTATCAATACATAAGTCACTTTCAATAGTTCAGGTTACGTACCATGTGGCCAGCTCTACAAATTCATTTGTGCAAGAATAAGTAAGAAGAGGTTTTATTTCACAGTTTTATTACTATTTATAGTATTTATAAATTTTGTAGAATACCAGGTTTTTTAACGTCCTTGTTTGGTTTTATTTTTTTTTTTAAAGAAGACATTACCTCTAAATTCCAAACTATCTGTGTAGACAGAGAGGACACATTGTCGCCCTGTTTCTGACCTACAACAGTTTTTTCTATTCTAGTTTGGCTGGGTTTACAAAGTGGGGGCTAGTAAGCATGCTTGTAAAATATCCTGTTTGCCCCCCCTTTCCTCCTTCTTTGCCCCAGCTTTTGGGGCCATCATATGGTGTGGAATATCCCTTTGGTCAGTTGGGGTCAGCTGTCCCAGCTGTGTCCCCTCCCAACTTCTTGTGCACCCCCAGCCTACTCGCTGGTGGGGTGGGGTGAGAAGCAGAAAAGGCCTTGACCCTGTGTCAGCACTGCTCAGCAGTAACGAAAACATCCCTGTGTTATCAATACAGTTTTCATCACAATTCCAAATCATAGCACCATATAAGCTACTATGAAGACATTTAACCCTATCCCAGCCAAAACTAGTACAATCTTCACCCCTTATTCCATACAAATTACATTATGCTCAGGTGCCACACTATCCAATACATTCTCATTAACCACCACCCCCTTTCCTTCCTTTGATATATACACAGATTATCATTCCCTTAGTCTACAGACCAACCCTGTAAAATATGTATTAATGTCCACGAAATGTTCATTGAGCTCATTTAGTCCATGACTTTGGGCTCCATCTGTTATGGTGGTCACTCAGGACAGGAGAGGTGGTGTGTTGCGTGCAGTTATTAGGCACCAAAGCCAGCTCATGTCGGGTCACTGCTGCACGTGCACTGCTTCACTGCTTCCCATCCATGCACAGCACTTTGTCCAGGATAAGGAAAAAATTTGCACTCAGTATTTACTTCCTGTAAATTTTTCTTAAACCAAAAGAGAGGCAGTCTTTACACTATTTATTCTAGGATCAGTTCTATCAGATGGCTACCTCTTCAAAACTACACACTTAAAGGTATTAATTTGTTAATCTAATTTTCTCATTATATTCTTTAAAACTCTGTGAAATTATTTGGCTTTTCTTACCTCTTTATTTCCTCCAATATTCTTAGTATAACTCATTTTTTAAACTGCAAGTGTTTATGTTTTCCAATTTTTAAACAAGTATTTTCTTTTTCTATGTTTAATGTCTTTAAGAAAACAGAGTAAGTCTTTTTTTCTCCACAAATTTTATGTTACAGGGAATATTGCCAAGTCTTAAAAGCAGTTCTATTCACATAACTTCTAGTAAAAATAACTGATTTAAGGAAAGTGAAATAATCCGAAGACATAGGAAAAAAAAAGTTTTCTGATCATAGTCAGGTGTAACATCTTTTAATATTTTTATTCTTAAAATATATAGCTTGTTGGTTGTTATAAGTATCCACTCATGGGCACTTAAAACAGAAAGACATATAGAATTTAATCAATCTTATTGATTTTTGGAAATATTTTAATCCTTTCTTTTCTTTCTGTGTAATCAGTGTTCATCTTCAAAATTAAATTCATTACACCTAATTTTTGCTAATCTTGGCACCTGTATTTAATTCCTGATATTCATTAATTCTACAATCAATATGTTTTTATTCACACAGACATTTAGTTATCTGATAGCTTGCACATGTTTGGGCCTGTGTATCTGTGAGTACATATGTGTTTGTATAAAGTATACATATTAATAATATGTATAGTGTAAAAATAACAACGGGAGGAATTTAAAAAAAAAAAAAAATCAGCCTGAAGGTCAAGCTACAGAAATAATTTCTAGAGGAGATTAAAGTAAAGTAGGCTTTTTTACTCTAGGAAAGAGTAAAACCTTCCTACTTCGAAAAAGTTGTTTCACTCTAACCAGAGTGACAGTCACAGCCTACAGACTATAGATTTTCCCCAACTGCAGGCTGATCTCTTTATAAGCTTTCAAAAAAAAAAAAAAAGTTGTTACACTTTCCTTTGTGTGAAGGAATCTTCTGTGGCTACAGTCCAAACCACAGCCCCCGAGGGCTGGAGAGTGGGGGAGTCACGTCCTCCCCACAGTACGGAGCCTGACCATAACTGGAGCACGTATATGTTTTCTGAAAACGCAGTACACTCATATTCTCTCTTTTGGATGTAGCTTTAAATCCACTAAGGACATGGAAATCACCAGTATTTATTACATGGAAGACACAAGTAATGAGTAGTAGAAAAAGCAAAACAAACAAAAGCAAGCAGACAGCCTTGCCTTTGACTGGAGCTGTCCTGCTCATGTGTAAATTAAGCACATACATAAAGGAGAGTTTTCAGGTCTAGGGCCCTAGGCTACCATTTGTGATGTCTGATTTGCAAGAAAATTATTTTCTTCAACGTGCCAATTACTTTCTGCTCAACTTACAATAGCTTCCAAAGAGGTCATTAGCCAAATAACAATTACTTTGCACAAAGAATACCCCTTAACAATGCCCAAACTGTTTGGCTGATGGAAGCAATGCTACTTGTTAAATTAAACTGGAGCTTAAAAAGATTTTTTTAACAAGAGACTTACAATTTTAAGTAATTTCAAATGTAATTTTTTTCAAGTGCAATTTTTGGTTCCAGGCATCTTATAATTTTAGTATTAACAAAACGATATTTGCATTAGTAGTGAATCATTTGTTTTGGAAAAATCTGATAAAATGTAAACTGAATGTGCCAGCTGTTGACTACTTGCAGTTTTATCTTAATAAGATCACTAATTATAAGCCAAGGCAGTGCTAAAAATTTATAATCTTAAATTAAAAAAAGAATAATCAATAGAACTGCGGACTTTACACCTGCCACATTCATCTCAATTTATGAATATTTTACCATTCAATTATAGGCACTTATTATATACAATGATGCTACAAGTCAAAATAACTACAAATGCTACTAGATAATGAGTAGCAAAAATTAAGGTCAAAGCTTGTTACCGTAAATCGGCAGATAAAGAACTCTCTAAGACTCAATTTTGGAGTTTTAGAAAGCAGGCATTCTTTATTACGGCGCCGGGTGCAAGGTGGAATTTCCACAAATCAAGCACACCTACGGCTAGATCACCGTTACATTTATACACAAAAATTATAAGGTAGTACACTCCCAGTTACAATGATTGGTTAGTGATTTACATATAATTATAATATCGGTTATGTCATTCTCTTCTGTTACTACGCTTGCGCGGGGGAAGGGTCTTCACCTGGGCAAGGGTCTTCTTGACCTGTGGGTGTGTTTTTTAGTATTATAATGAAGGCAGTTCACTTCAGGACACCTTAAAAGTAGGTTCTGTTGCCAAGTTGGCCAACTAGATATCTACCTTGCCAGGTTGTCAAATAATTCATCCCATAAACAACAGAACCTAGAGGCTCTGGTTATGGTTTAGAGAGTCCAGAGAATAGAGAATAAGGACTTCAAGCAACACAGCCTCAAATAATAAGTAACACAGCAACCTATACATAACGCTACCATAAGGGCTAACTTATTAAAATCAAAATGTTCTTATAGTTGATTATTTCATAACCTAAAGATTCAGTAAAACTTAAGATCATCTTCAACAAGCTTATCAATTAATGTATAGCTTATAGATGAACAGAAATATTTCTGTAGTCCTTATTAAGACCAGGGCCAATTCTTTCTGCATTAAAACTACAGATACTTTTCTGATGAGTATGTTGAAGACTAAAATTAGACTAAATTTCTCATAAACAGAGCCAGGACTAAATTATTACATCACTTTGGTTCCTTTATTTTATTATTCAAACATACTAAGGAATGTGGATTTATGTTTAAGGAGCTAGATGTGGTTACAAGGAGTCTGCATTTAGATCTCTGTTTCTGTCAGTCGATTCGTTAGTAAGAAATCAAAGGTCCCCATCTTTTAAAAAAGCCTTTTTTTTTTTTTTTGTCCTGAGCACAACAAGAGGTAATAATGTTCTGTAACCCTCTATCCCTGTGATATGATTTTGTCATTGCTAGTAACAGGCCATAGTGAAAGGGTTAAATCCCTGACAATCCCTGGCTAAAACCTTGCTGTGATACACAAAAAGCTTCCCTAGCATAGTTTTAGATATTTGTCAATGGAGTTGATGGTGAGACATTTCGAAACATGTAACTTCTTGCCTGACAAGATTAAACAGGCTTTTAGCTAGCTCATTAAGCTTCCTTTGTCAACCACTGCTAACAGGAACTCAGGACAATTGTGTCAAGATAAGTGCCAAAAAACTAGTTTAAACTGACCCCCTTGTAACATCCCAGACTGATAAGCTAATTCCATGACTATATATGGACAAAGGAAGCCCAAAGTTCAACTAGCGGACAGAGTGGGGAAGACTATGGACGACCACCGGAGTGTGAAAAGACCCTAACCCCAATTTTACTGCGCATGCTTGGACTATGTAAATGAATTCCGGGAACTCATCACCATAAGACCACCTTTTCCAGGAAATCTGATGAATATGTATGATTTTTCTGTATATAAACTGATGTACTTTGCTAACCTGTTGGAACGCTCATGGTGGAGCTATCCCCAGTGCTGCCCAGCGCTGTATTAAAGAATGCCTGCTTAATAACAAACTAGTTGTTATTGAGTTATTTATCTCGGAAAACCATCCCGATCGGGCCTCCTCCTGTGAGGAGGGTTGGAAGGTGCAGGCTCAGTACCGACTTTGTTTCAGTAGGATTTCTACCGAGTTTGCAAGGCCTCAGGAATAAAGCTTTGCTGTGTCTGAACTTGTCTTGACCTGCTTGGAGCTATGTTACTTGGTTTAGCAGGAACAGCAATTTTAATTTTGACCATGTAACAACAGCTAATTTCTTAAACTTTTGCTTACCTTTGTATGTTACAGACATAATTATTATAAAGACTTATTTAATACTTTAACATAATGATGATATAACATCAATTACAGAATGATAACATAACATATAGAGAAATACAGGCCCCAGATGAGAACAGAAGTCTTCAGAAGAAGCAACACAAGATGTTGTGCAGAGGAGCAGAGGCATGGGATGCTAAGAGATGAGGCACAGGGTACAAACCCCATGGAGACGCCACAGCTATAAACAACTCATACCTGGTCAGCTAAAGAAACGCAGACCTAGAACGAGACAAAACTGGTTTTGAGAGGTAACAAAGAGAACAAAGAAATATTATTTAAGATGCATAAAAAGCACAGTAAATTCAGAAGTAACATGGAGCTGCAGACCAATAAAAAAAGGACAAAGCGGTAAAAACATGTCAGCAAACATATAAAAAGACCCCAACTGGATCCCAGAGTGAGGGAAAAGAAGCCATCAGCATGAACACCTTAGTCGTCCAAGCAAAGGACTCCACATGCGGATGACTTCCAGTAACACACCCATCACTGCCAGTAGACCTTCTAAACCACTAACTTTAGGTCCCGTAGGAGCAATGGAAGAGCAATTCTGTTTGGTCTGAGAAAATGGGCTCTCAATGAACACATAAACTGGTCAACTGTTAATTCAGAATTAAGATGGAGAAGTCACACACTAACCTAGACCTCAGTCACTTGAGTTCTTTGAGAAAGATTCCAGAAAAGAAATCCCTAAACTCTTTATTTTGCCTAGGCTAGTCTGGAAGCCAGGGAAAATGTTCCTCCCAAAATTATTATCAGCCTGACTCTCTGAGTAGCTCTTGGCCCTTGTCCCCTGGCAGATTATGGCATAAGATTATGAAGTGGCACCCTATGCTATGAAGTGGCACCCTCAAGCAGGGGGAAAAAGCATATGCATTCTTCTCCTGAGGACCTGGCAGCCTGCAATACTTTCAGAACAAGGTGTTAACAGAAGCCTCTGCCCATCCCTTCCCCTCAGGCCTGTGTAGGATGTGCTTGTCTCATGGAGAGGGAAGGAGGGAGGTTGTGAATCATGTTTATGAAGACCGCAGTTTCCTGGGAAGAGAGACTGCACTATCTGACCGTAGCACATTGACGCTCAGATTTCATTTAATCATATCCTCAGGGAAACAGACACTTTGGACTTACTGTAATGCTACTTTGAATACATTTCTTCAAAATTGCACAATTACCCATATAATATTAAACTTTGAGTAGAACCTGTGTTGTCCCACAAGTGGGGTCCGGTACCTGGTGTGCAATAAGCCAATCTTACACACAGAGCCAAGATACTTATTTATCTCATGTTTGCACAAAGGTGGGTGCTAGGTGGTAATTCCACAAAGCTAGCACAACACACGAAAGAACTACAGCGTATTTATATTGTTACATGGCTAGTAAAAGCCCGCCTAAGTTCATGCTCATTGGTTAGTTGTGTTCAAATTAGCCTCGCTTGCCATGTAAATTAGCACGCATGCTCCTTGCAGGTGTC
>NW_008825547.1:2487864-2496428 GCF_000699105.1 Pygoscelis adeliae
GCTGCCTTTGCCTCAGGGATGGCAGGGTGCGGCTCCACCAATCTATCTCCCTCTCACACTCCCTGATACTCCTTAGCCTCTCCACTTCCTCCTTCAGCTCTGCCACCAGGCTGAGCAGATCATCCACCTGGTCACACCACACACAGGTGGTGTCTCTGCCGCCCTCCGCTACAGCCGACAGGCTCAGGCACTCCCTGCAGCCAGAGACCTGGACAGCTGCGTGCTTGTGTGAGGCCTCTGTCTGGGTCGCCACATTCCTTCTGGCGATGGCTTTCGGCCAAGTGGAAACCATAGCCGGTCCTCTTCTGAGAGGGACTGACTATCTACTGATATAGGTAGATATATATACTGATATATATACTGATAGGTGAGATAAAAAACATATTTATGGGTGTGGGCAGCAAATAGCTGCCTCACCATGCTACATACCATCTTAAACAAGACTGCTACTTCTTTTCTGCATATTTTTCAAATCTTTGCAGCTAATTTCTATAATTCGAAAAATTTATTTTGACTCCTAGCTGCTTGGGTCAGTGTAGATAATAAATATATACTGAAATATGTCTGCAGGGTAATAACACGAGTGCTCATTCAATGTGTTAATGAATGAAACTTTTAGAGCAAGAATTCATTCAGCCAATAGAACTGTTTCCAGCTTTTAAATCCACATTTGCAAATCACTTACATTCCTAAGGAGATTGCACTTTAATTAGTAATTTTTAGACTATGTACCTCAGACTGGTGAGTTCTGCATAATCTGAAGTGTTTATTACGTGTAAATATGTACCATAGGTTGTGTGTCAACTGTATATTGTAAAAAATTAATATAAAAGCCAGTAGCAAAAGAACATTTTGTAATTAGAAATGGAAAGAAGAAACATTTCTATCACAAAGATATAACTTCATGTGGATTACACTTTGTCTTTTCTTCAGGTTTCAGATTTTATTTGCTGTCTGGAAAGCTAGGTAGTAATTATAAGATGCACAATCATCTTGCTTTCAGAAGATGCATGAGAAGAAAATACAAGAGTTAGCAGTCATGCAGTTGACACCTTGATGTCTATACAATAAGGACCACCCCACCCCCCAAAAAAAAAAAAAAGATAATATCAGTAGATAGTCAGTAGATAATTTCACAAGCTATGTTGATATTCATACTATTTTATCTAAATCAGAAAGGATTAAAAAAAAGTAAGAGGAGATACTTTGTAGCCCTATGTTTGGGTTAATACCTGTCCCAGACTGTAGTCTTCATTGTACTAGCCTGATTACCTTGTATAAACAATGCATGTCTTACAACGACTACGCCCTTGAAGAAGAACTAAAAGATGGATAAAAGGGGAACATCCTGCCCTAGAAGGCGTCAGGGGCTAGATGACTGCCAAAGAAAGAAGAAGTCAGCAAAAACTGTGGTAACTAGGGGAAAGGTAAAGGTGGCAGGGGGAGATTGTGACCACCGACCCAATTCAAGGCTGGAAAGACACCTGCAAGGAGCATGCGTGCTAATTTACATGGCAAGCGAGGCTAATTTGAACACAACTAACCAATGAGCATGAACTTAGGCGGGCTTTTACTAGCCATGTAACAATATAAATACGCTGTAGTTCTTTCGTGTGTTGTGCTAGTTTTGTGGAATTACCACCTAGCACCCGCCTTTGTGCAAACATGAGATAAATAAGTATCTTGGCTCTGTGTGTAAGATTGGCTTATTGCACACCAGGTACTGGACCCCGCTTGTGGGACAACTTAAATATATCACTAAATATACCTTAAATATATTTGTAATGTTTGCATTGCTATTTGAGTAAAACACAATTAAAATTACAGTAAGTGCTTTTCTAAAACTTAGCAGGGCTAAAATTTCATTTTTTGCTTCCATTGTTAGTTTAATGAGTACACCATAGTCTTTGTTTTTCAAAAAAAAACAATGAAATATCTTTATAGCTAACAAAATATATCATACAATAGTTCAAAAGTTCATTTAATTTACAATTAAGAGATTCAATCCATTAGCAATTTAGATAGCTATGAATGTTGTTTGGGTAAGGCTAGTAACTCAAAGACATGCAACTTCAAAATAAAGTGGCAGGACTTTCTAAGTTCTAAAAATTCTAAACATTATAAGCTTTTGCAGGCTATTTTCAGAATGTCAAGGCACGTGAGTTTTTTTTTTTCTTTTTTTTTCTTTATAACAGGTCTGGCTATGAGGCAAAAAGAAGGAAGACTGCATGATGAATAGATATATTCTGTCTATTGGGACGAAAAATCAGTTCTGTGTGATGTTCAACAAGATCTGCTTCATGCAAATATATTGGACTACATACATTTGTCAAAAACAATGTTTGAATTCTTACTAGTTTTGAAAGGAAATATTCATTTTCAGCTATATACTGTTAATGTCATATTAGAAACAAAATAAATTTTCATTTTTGTTGTTACACTGCCTTCATTATTTTATTGTCCCCTCTGCTTTTTATTGGTGCCTGAAATCAGGGATGTTAATTGGAATTAGGTAAGAAAGAGACTGATTTTGAAAGAGAATTGCTTGAGGAACAAAATTAAGTTCTGAAAAAGACATACACAAACCTGCTATAGCTTAAGGTTTATCAAGATTTCAATCAACCCTGATGTGCTTCACTAAGATGATGTGTGCTTAGTTTTCGTGCTCTGACATTGTACATTAAGAAACAATATTTTAAAAAAAAAGTCTAAAAGTGCATGAGAAGCAGAGGATTAATTGATACAGACATTTAAGTCATATAGGAATGAACGTGCTGAGAAATAAAACATTCAGAAATAATTCAAATGCATGATGTTAAAGGACTACCTCTTGAACAAAGATGGATAGGATTCTTTTATTTTCCTGTGGAATAAAATGTGCTAAAATGGAAAAAAAATCTAATTCAGCATAGCCTTGATGAAACCAAGCCTGTTTAAATTTTTTCAGTAAGTAAGAAACTAACCATTAGCCTGGTAACTGAGACACTTAATGGGCTTATGATAGGAGTGAGTTTAAATCCTTGTGCTGCTGTTCATCAACATCCCAAATTTGTGTGCTGATAACTGGGCCTTATTAAGAGTAGCTCTCTGATTCTGACAGCTAAAAGAAAAGAAAATAATCCATTTTTAACTGGTAAGTATTTATAACTGAATCAACACATTCAAGTAATAAGTTCATAGGAGGTTTCTCAAACATCTCAGTTCTTGTAATATGTCAAAATTTCTTTGAGGGAAAAATAAAATAAAGTAACTAAAATATTATGAGATTTCTCATTTACCAAATTGGCAAGTATTATAAGCAAAGAAAAATGATAAAGATTGCATGTTTATGTTCACCTCAATTTCAAAGACCAATAAATTATTTGTTGTTCACTCAGCTTTAGCAGCTACTCTTAGGCAGATCACTTCAATTCTCTCTTGCCCTGGTCCTTTCCTGCGTCAGTGGATACCTACATAGCGTCAGCCTGGATCACACCATGCTTTTCTCTATGGTCCTGTTCTACCAGTCACCCATTCATGTCAGGTTGCCCTTGGATTTCCTTCTAGGGCAGGACAACATCCCTGCCTAGACAAAACACAGGACTGTTTTTTGTAAATAGGTAGATTTAAGGAATACACCAATCCATAATGAGGACAGAACTGTAGCAGATATCTTCTCTCATTTCCTATGCCTAACTTAGTCTTCCAGCATTTTTTCAATACAGTTTTGTGCAAAAAAATAAATTTAGTGTCATGCTATAAAAGCATAAATATGGTGGGCTTTCAGAGCAGCTATCTCATTCTCTTCAGAATATTAGAAGGAAATATTAATTCTTAAAGAACCATAGCAATTGTTAAAAGACTGACCAAATAAGGCTCAGAGTTGCCTTCAGTTTTTTCCAGAGGCAAAAAAAAAGTTTAGTTACTGCAAGACACCTACAGAAGTGTGAGGAAGTGGCTTTAGACTGAAGCATTCGAATACAGCGATAAATAGTTCCTCTTAAAAAATAACAAAGCTGTAAACGGTTTTCAACTGTGGTCCTCAACAAGAATACAAATAGCGACATAGCATGCTGGATATAAGTGCATACTGTGTTAGGCAGGCTACTGTCTAGACAAGGTCTGCAGGAAAATTATCAAGTCAAAGTCTTACTGCAAACATTGTGGTTTGTGGAACCAACTAGTCAGCCCTGTCAGACCTTAAACATGAGCAGTACGGGCACAAGCTATGAGACACTAATTAAACCGGGAAATAAGGACCAGTCCATGAAGTGGCACACAGAAATAGCTGTAAGCAAACAGCTGAGTGAAATGCAGTCAAAATTCTCAGTAGAGTATTCAGCTCATCCTACAGTAGATATCCATCTTTAACTGACCTTTAATTTATTTTTAGTTTCTGCTACTTGTATCGATTGTAAGTTCAGCTTAGTTGTTTAAACATAAGTATATAGCCCTTTGAATAGATTTGAGGTTTCTGGCCAACAGATGCAACATGGGATATACTGCATACTGCAGACCTGTCCTCTGGTGGACTTGCAGCTGGAGGTCAGGGTAATATCATGAGGCATATCAAATTTCACCAGAAAGCTATGAGGGAGCAATTGAATCACACACTAGGTCTTTACTGACTATAAAGGAAACTTTGTTGAAATGTAGGCACCTGAATATGAATCTTGAGCTGAATCCTTTTATAAGTGTTTTCCAGAAGAATTTAGAGTGTGAGGAAATCCTGAAAAACAACAACAGTTGGAAGAAAGAATATACTTTTCTTTATAATTTTATGCGATGGAAAAACCTGTTAACTTGAGCCATGTATTAGGACATAAGCTGTAGTGGCTAAAACTAATAGAAAATGTTACAGATATGCTGAAAGGACCAAAAGTTTTAAAGTGGGATGGAGAGAGATTAGGACATAATTTTAAATTCTCGTAAAAACTATATACATTTTTGCAGAAAGAAGGGGGGAGATTAACGTGGCCAAATGTATGAGCTACAAACATGATGATAGTGGAACATATGTTGACATCATTAGTAAAGGTAATGAAAAGAAAAAAAAGTAACTGTTATGAATATATTTAAATAAGTAATCAAGTATGTGTAAAAACTATACTAAAATGTAAATAGTCTAAGTACATGTACCTGCTTTTTCAGTGAGGAAATTATAGCTGTGAAAAATAAAGCAAAGCACAACATTACTTTTCAAGTTCAGCTTAATCTTTTTTTTTTTTTTAAATTAAACAAAATCAACATAGGAGACTTACATATAACCACTATGAAGTGAGGTAAGACTAAATTCCTTAAAAGATTCCCACAGGTATTGGATATTTTTTTTTTTTTTTGTTAAATCTCATGCTAATTTGTGACAAAAAGTAAATCCATGTCCAGTGTCAGCATTTATTTCCAGTAACATTTTTTTCCGAGGGAGAAAACTGCTTGTTTGTTTCATGAACTTAATTTAAGCATCCATAGAGATAGCAAAGTCAATATCATACAGTACAATATGTGTAAAAAGGTAAGAAGGCATTAAGATTATATTCCACATATCCATGATATTGCAGAATGTTCAACTATCTGAAAATACTGACACAGAATAAAATATTAACATAGAAATATATTTATATTAAAGACCATACTGTAAATATGACCCAGTTTTTTACTTATTTGTATTAAAATATATTGCTATGTGAAAAAAAAAAGTAATCAAATGTCATCAAACCAAACGTGAGATTTTTAGGTTTTTGGCTTTTCAGAGTTGAATACAAAAGCAATTTTTAGGCACTTAACCTCTCTAGCCAGAACACAGGTACATAAAGAAAAGAGGTAGCATGAAATAGGATCATCTTCAGTCAGCATGCTGAACAAAGAGCTCCCCAAAGCCAGACACCAAGAAATGTTTAGAATGAGCATGCATGAATCCTTCTCTCTCATTCCTTTGCCCACTCCTCCACAACAATGGAGAAGACAAGGGGCAACAATACAAGTTGCAGTGGAAGATGTTTCAACTCAACATAGGAAAGATTTTTATTACAGTGAGATCAGTCAGTGGAACCACCTCCCAGGGACATCGTAAAGTCCCCATCACTGGAGGTTTTCAAGGTGAGGTTGGACAGGATGCTAGATAATATCATCTAGGGTCCCTTTCCCATGAAAGGTTGGACCATATGATCTTTCAAGGTCCCTTCCAGTCTGGGTTGTTCTGTGATTCTATGGTTCTATGATTCCTTCTATCTGAGATGATGAGGACTGTTGCAGAAGAAGATAATGGTAATAAAAAAATGAAGAATAAAAGATTACTCTTACAGGAGACATTTGTTAAATATTCCCTCAAACATGCACTTCATATATCTCTGTTCTGTGAGACTGACATTTCTTCATTAATCATGTATGACATTTGACTGTGTATGATAAATTTCTGGGTAAATGTGAAAACTAAAAGCTTTGTCGCACACTTCAAAGAGATGGGAAAATTTTAAACACTTGGTATAGAACCAGATTTTAGCAAAAACTAAAATTCTCTGGCACATAAGTTTTTACAGAGCTTAGCATAAACAATGATAGATGTGAGATTAAAAAAATGTTTGTAAGTGTTTTGTATTAGTTTAAATTCAATCATTCTGATGGATTTTGCTTTGGCCTAAAACTTAAAATAATCTTTCATAAATTATGTACTGTGGGCAAAATGCTAAAAATATTGCCAGTGGTACTGTGTGAAATGCCAGAGAAGTGAAAAATACGATAATATAAAATTTTTTTTTAATATTATAGCTAAACAATGAAAACTCTTAAAAACTTGATGTCATATGTTTCAAGTTATTTAGATAACCATTTAATTGGTAGAAATCTTGGTAAAGTTATTGCCCTAGTAGACCTTTAATTCATTGTTTCCCAATATATGAGGAAAACTGTAAACTATGTCTTAATATCAAAGTGATTTTCTGTACAGATTGAAATTTAATTTACTGAAGAAAAAATATCACAATCAGGTAATGTTACCAGTCCTTTTATTACAGCTGTCTTTGCTGCCTCCTATTAAAGCAGTAATTTAACTGTTTGTATATAATACACAGGCCTTCATTTCCAGAAATACCTATTTTCACAGATTATGACAAGAGTAGAGGAGACACTGTTGGATGATTGACTATTTCTACAGTACAAACTTTGAGATGCCTAGGAGACAAACTGTTTAGAAGATTAATGTTCTCAGAGATTTCATATAGATACGATTGAGTAAAATCTTACACTTTTGCAAAAACTACCAAAAGGACAATATTTGCAAATAGCTTTTGTTGTCCTTATGCCTCCAGAAACACAGTAATTTCAGCTGGTTTTTGTATTTCCCAATAAATGAGATTTTAGGCACTATTATATAATGTCTAGCAAAAGCTGAAGATATCAGAAGTCTTACTAATATGTTAGTTATTTTCTTTAAAAAATAATTTAGCTAAAAAAAGTAATGATGTTTTAAAATAAATATCTTCAGAATTTACAGTTTAAAAATGAACCTTGGAATTAAAATAAAATAGCAGCTCATATTCCCAGTACTCTGGATATATAACAGATATAAGAGATTATATGCAAATTCCTGTTTCTTTAAAAAAAACGTGTTTGCCTCTGATATTTTTAAACAATTGCTTACATGTTAAATAAACTGAACAACACCTCAAGGGGTCAAAATAACATTTTTTCTTGTTAATATTAAAGAAAATAAGTTATCATAAAATGGAGCTTTATATTCTGAGAACACTTTTGAAAGAACCCTGCCTGGTATTGGAATCTGGGTTATTCTGAAGGACGATATAGTAAGGAAGTCCTCATCACCTTCTATAGTCTTTGCATAACAACCTTCAGTTTTTTCTCTGAGTACGAAAAGTTGAGGAATTTGCTAAACAAGCAGATCCGTTAGAAGCTATGCACACAGCATAAACAATTATTAGTATTAGCATCAGTGGTTAGTATTAATACAATGCTTTATGTACAACCAGGACAACAAGGGCATCAGGCCCAGCCAGCACGGGTTCATGAGAGGCAGGTCCTGCTTGACCAACCTGATCTCATTCTATGACCAGGTGACCCACCTAGTGGATGAGGGAAAGGCTGTGGGTGTGGTCTACCTGGACCTCAGTAAGGCCTTTGACACCGTCTCCCACAGCATTCTCCTAGAGAAGACGGTGGCTCACGGCTTACACAGGTGTACTCTGCGCTGGGTCAAAAACTGGCTGGACGGCCGGGCCCAGAGAGTTGTGGTGAATGGAGTTCAATCCAGGTGGCGGCCGGTCACGAGCGGTGTTCCCCAGGGCTCAGTTTTGGGGCCGGTCTTGTTCAACATCTTTATCAATGATCTGAACGAGGGGATCGAGTGCACCCTCAGTAAGTTTGCAGACGACACCAAGTTGGGCGGCAGTGTTGATCTGCTCGAGGGTAGGAAGGCTCTGCAGAGGGACCTGGACAGGCTGGATCGATGGGCCCAGGCCAACTGTATGAGCTTCAACAAGGCCAAGTGCCGGGTCCTGCACTTTGGCCACAACAACCCCATGCAGCGCTACAGGCTTGGGGAAGAGTGGCTGGAAAGCTGCCTGGCGGAAAAG
>NW_008825547.1:2496881-2511327 GCF_000699105.1 Pygoscelis adeliae
ATTTACAAGACGTGTAGATGAGGTGCTTAGGGACGTGGTTTAGTGGGTATGGTGGTGTTGGGTTGACGGTTGGACTTGATGATCTTAGAGGTCTTTTCCAACCTTAATGATTCTATGATTCTATGATTCTATGTTGTAAACATTGTATTAATGGTGACCTGAGGTGTCATGGGCCCACCGAGCTATAAATAATTCACCCTTATGTATTAATACAATGTTTATGATGCAGGTGCACTGGAAGATTCATAACAAGCTCTTTTTCCAGTTTCTATCAGAAAACATGCCTGTGATTTCTCATGTCAAAAACGAGTGTAGAACATTACAGAACCACTATAACTTTTTGTTCTAATCAGTCTGATGGAAACATCTGTAGATCAGGAAGCTTGATACTTGGCAAAAATATTCGAATTAGTGTGCACTTTATCCTAAGCTGTGACATATTATATAAAGACTAATATGACAGTTGTCCTTGGAAATTTGCACAGAATAACTTCAGCTCCATGGAACAAATCCAAAGATTTGTGAACTTTTAATGAATCATAGTTAATCTTTTTTTTTTCTTTTTTTTTTTTTTTTAAATGAAATATTTTATGTTCTTTTTAATAACTTGGAGTTACCAAATGATTAGAGTAGTTTCCATTCAGTAATGAAACAAAAATACTCTGAAAGACACTAATAAGGCAGAAGGTAAACATTAGTTTCAAGTAATCTCTGAGCTTTATTTTGTGTACAAAGGCAGAGACATAGACATGAAATACTGAAAAAATGGTAAATTATTAAATCATTTCATAAGAACTTGTGACAATTATATATTCAAATATTTGTTTCAACAACTTTAGGAATACTTGTCATGGTTTAACCCCAGCCGACAACTAAGCACCACACAGCCGTTTGCTCACTCCCCACCGGCGGGATGGGGGAGAGAATCGGACGAGTAAAAGTGAGAAAACACGTGGGTTGAGATAAAGGCAGTTTAAGAGGGAAAGCAAAAGCCATGCATGCAAGCAAAGCAAAACAAGGAATTAATTCACTCCTTCCCATGGGCAGGCAGGTGTTCAGCCATCTCCAGGAAAGCAGGGCTCCATCAAACGTAATGGTTACTTGGGAAGACAAAACACCATCACTCTGAACGTCCATCCCTTCCTCCTTCTTCTCCCAGCTTTATAAGCTGAGCATGATGTCATATGGTATGGAATATCCCTTTGGTCAGTTGGGGTCAGCTGTGAATATAGCACAACTATATTCAAATATCATGACCAAGTCAATAAAGTTGATGGAGTCTAGAAAACTGTTCATCTTAAAAGTCATCTGTCCGTCGTTGTCTATAATGGGAATTTCGATCTGCAGTGCACTGTAGAGACTGGCATATGGAGTCCTGAATTTGGGTGTTTTAAGCTGGATCCCCAGCTAAAGCCAGAACCATTAACTAGTAGGTCTTTCAGGACAGGCACTAGACAAATATGCACAAAACTCTGTATGTCCCAGATTTGTACTTTACTTCCAACAACTGATAGAAAATAATTAGAAAAGTTTCTGTTGTTATTTTGCTAAAAATGTAGCTACAAGAAGAAAATCAAACATTAATATTTCAACAGTTTATGATGATTGTATTTTTCTGTAATTGGACCAATAAATCACATCTACAATTATTTTTACAATCTCCTTCCTGAAATGTAGAAATTATGTAACAATCTGGGGGTGATATATTATATGGTATTTTTAAGATAGCCAGTTTTTTCCCTTCACAGCTTTTGGATTCTTGTTACCTTTAGATTTCCATGCATGAAAACAGTGTAGTACCTCTTGCACTGTGCTACTGTCATTTTTCTTTTATAGTTCTGGTTTAAGTGTTGTCTTAGCACATTGGTTGATCATGGATTTTGTGCTACATTTCTGATTTTTTTTTATATATTTCTTTGTCTGCTTCTGAGGCATCTAACAAGGTTTTCTTAGCCTTTTGGGTTCAATGAGCTTGTAAAAGTTGCAGCAATGTCAGTTTCCAATCTTACGCCTTGAGAAGCAGAGGGAATTAGGTGGTTAGGGGCTGCTGGGCAGCAGTCAGCTATTACAGTATAAAAAGTAATAAAAGCCTTGGCTCACTAAAGAAAGTAGCAAGAGAACACAGAACCCAGCTCACAGAGGAGCAAAGAAATATTGACTTTGTAAAAGTAAACAGTATATATAAAACACAGAAGCTTTCTCAAAGTAGTACAGAGATTAGGTCAGACCTCAACTAATTTACTACAAACCAACCAAATTAACTATATGGAATTATTTCTGTCCTGTAACATTTCAGGATATTAGACTGTAGGTAGCTTGATAAACCTTTGTTCTTTGACTCCTTTTCACTTTGCTACCTTTGAAACCTGCATGATGTTATTTAAAAAGCTAAATCATATGCTGTCTAACAACTGGCACATCAATTCAGAGACTGCATTTACCTGGTAATTGTTACAAATGAATGTGATTTTAAAAATCAGGGGAAAGGTACTATCAGCAAAATATTTTGGGATTGAATTAAACATATAATCACAGGGAGAAGGTCTGAAAATGAAAAAAAAATCTTTACAAAATATTTTATGCATTTAGAGCATGTAGTGTTTTTTAGAAAAGATGAACTAGAATTGGCTGCGTCTCTTGTCAATTGTTAGAAATAGTCACAGCATCAAAATGAGGACAGATCATTTACTATATATGCCTGCTACAACACTGTGCAGAGTGGTAGCTTCACCCCGTAGAAATCTGACACAGCCCTACAGTTTGGCACCCAGTGCTGTTTTTTTACTAGCAAAAATAATTTTGACCCTTATAAAGAACTATGTCAGTTAGTAACTTAAAATGATACATATTTCCTAATCCTCTTCCTGTTTATGTTATTGTGGAAAAACACAAAGTTTTAAATTATAATAACAGAAATGATATTTCTGTTATTGATATGGGGGGTGATAGATATGGGGGGTAAGTGGAGCACTGTGTACTGTAGTCCTCTGTTTTAAGATAGGGGAACCCTTGACTATGATAGAAACTAATGCAGAGCTCAGGATTCCAGTTTCTATCCCATGGCATCACTTGTTCCTGGGATTGTACAGCAGGATTCCGAATTTGTCTGGAAGGAAAAAAAAATCAGAACAGAATGCCTTTTTTAAATATGAAATAAATTGAAACATTCAGAGTGTGTTTCAGACTGTAAAAGCCCCATCTCTCCATAACATATTTAATCCAGTATAACCATGTGACAATGGTATTAATAAATTAATTATGTTTTACATTGTTCCTGACCCAGAATTCTATGGCTGACTTGACATCTTAACATGATAGCTTTTATTTAATGTGTGTTTGAGATTTGGGTAATTTCTGCCAGGGAAGCTTTTAGTTTTCAGTGCGTTTAGCTGCTCAGGGTTGGCTTTCCAGACACACTGTTCACATACGTTTCATGAGAAATAAAAAAAAAGGCATTTTGAGTGCTGTAAATGGGAACCTAAATAGTGATCTACTGAGAGAAAGAGTTATCAGCATCTCTTCTTCCCAAGTTTGGGGGCAGTGTTCCCATAGCCACTATGCTGAATGCTTGTGTGACATCATTTCCTTTGTGGTAATGCTGTTCATGGTGTGACTGTGTGACTTAATTTGATATGAATGTAGAAGTAAAGATGATCTTCCTGTCTTCTGATTTCCCTTTATCTCTGCCTGTCTGTTGCTGCAGTCTTTTTCTTGATAAAGTCTTTTCATTTTTGTCAAGGAGCAACAGCTGGCTATGACAATCTAGACAAGAAGGGAGATATATATCATTACAATTACTACTGGAAGGCCAATTGAGAAAATTTAGTTTTAGGGCAATGAGGATGGGAGGTGAATCATGATGGTACAGCCTCTGGGTGGGAGAGTGGTAATTTTGGAACTAGTGATTTACTTGGTTATTTTGACAGATTGTTTTAAACTTCCAAATTATAATGAGGGATTTTGTCACCCTTGAAAACAAGAGGTTTGAGTTTTCTCTGGCCAGATCTTCTACACAGGTACACTGTAGACATATGTTCTGAGAGATTATTAAAAAATATTTTTTCTTCTCAGAAAAATGAGAAACTGCATCTTCTCAAGTAATTTAAATTTATTATATCATAGTCTGAACCCATTGTTTTAGGTATTCAGTGATGAAATATCAGGCTTAACAAATGTACCTGTTAACATATACATTGGTGTTATTTTTTCCATACAGATATATATTCCTATTGACTTCCCATTTCTTCTTTATATTCACTCATACCTTTAATTTTTTGCATTTGCCTTTGAGTTAGCTAACCTGAAAACAACTATATTACACAGAAATACCTCAATCTTCTAATATATGCTTGTTACACTGTACATAGCATACTGCTTTCTCAAGCATCTGAATGTTTCCTCTTATTGCAATTTATGTCAATGCTAAATAAGAAATTCAGTGTGAGTGAACACTAGATTAACACCATAGTGTTCACAATAGTGAATCTTTTGCTCAAAGTTAAATTTATAGAAAAATAAAAGCTTTGCCCTGCTGATTATTACAGGGGTTTTGTTATGGTATTATGGTTAAAATTCAGATGAAAGACAGCAAAATGCTTTCTTAAATCTGTGAAATTTATGATCAATTGTCTTCTTCTGTTTGTCCCTTTTCGAAAATACTCTTATTTACAATATCATGCCTGCATAAGATTTTTCTCGTTAAAATTTAACCTTTTCTTCCATTAACTTCTCCTCAACTACTTTGTGCATTCTGCTTAACATGCTGCTATAAAAACGTTGCCTCCCAGAAGGACTGTGAAATTTCATTCTGTTGTAGCACCTAGATTACCTTGCTTTGGAAATTTGACTATAATATAATTTTCTAGTTCCTCTGGAGCTTTCCTTGTTTCATCCCTAAAGCTGAAAAAGTCATGATTTCTTCTCCATAATAGTCTACATTTTTGGGGTTTTGTTTTTTTTTGTTTTTTTTTTTTTTTTCCCCAGTGAATATATCTTACCTGCAGCTATATAATTGTTAAACATTATTTGCTGTTACCATTATTTTAATTTCTAATTCAGTGATCCATGAAAAATAGTCTATTTCAAAATGCTTTAAGTTTTCATACCCAATGCCAGCTGTATGTTGTAGCACTAAAATAAAAAGACAAGACTGTATATCTCAACCACTGTGGAGAAAAACAAGTTTCAGTACAATTTTGATAAATGTTGAGATGTGTTTTCTTAACTATAAAGCATCTAGCTCTCTTTGAAGGGATGAGACATGCAGTGACTTACTTTTCACTCCTGAGTGCTCATTCTGCCCTTTGTCTGAATTATGTTGAGTTTATCCTGCTCATCTAACAAGTTCAGATAATTATCCAAACTTTGGATGCCTGGTCACAGCTTATCTGAACCTCTTGCTTTGGATATCTGACATAAATTGTGTGCCACTTGAGATTCTCACCATGCTTTTATTTTTGGGCAAGTCAGATATTTTTTGCAATGTTGTTGAAAACAGACTGTTCAGTGTAGCAAAAATATAGTACAAAAAACATTAACGGAACTCTTGCAAAGCACGAAGTCCTTCTGATCTCCTTTAGGCTTAAGGGAAAAGAATAAGAATTTGTCATCAGAGGAGCTAGTCTAATGATGTAGAGAAGATAAGATGTTTACTGTATGAACACAGTATAGGATCTTAGATCTTCATTTCCACTGTCACTTTGTTACATTTTACCATTGTTTTGGAACATCTACTTTTTTTCTGTATCACCTACTGCTCTGATGCAATCTAATGTTTCTTTCCGTGCATACAGCTTGGAGTGTGAGAAGGGCTAAAGTAAACCTGGATCTCTCCCTAAAAAGGTTTAGGCTTGAATACATAACTGCACACTGGGACCAGGTATTGGCTAGACAAGAGCCAGAGGGATGACAAACTTCTAGGCTTGACCCACTCCTCCTTCCCCTAACAGCAGCCAAACTAATTCCGTGCATTTGTCTTGTTGCTTCTCAGAAAACATATCAAACCCTGTACCTTTTGTTTGATTGCTCCCTCTCTGCCCCCCATATGGACATCAAGCTTAGATTTGCCAAAGAAATAACCCTAGCATATGAGAACTGAATCTGCGTCTTTGCTTCTTTATTGGATTATCTTTAAATACACTTTATTCACTATTATTTTGTTCAGTGTTTCTGTATCAAGCATATAACATGATTGGAAGTTCCTTCATTTTAATGCTACAGTCAGTACAATTGGTAAAGCACTTTGACATCACATAACATGAACAACAAAATAGTATTTATCCCATTCGTTATACATGCATTTTTTCTTCTGAAAATAAAACTGTGGAGTAAAAAAGGAGATCACAAGAAAGGTCACTACATTAAGGTAGTGCATAATCATGTAACAATCAATGGGAAATTATGAGAAAAAGCAAAGCAGAAATGGGAAAAAGTTGTTAATGATTTTATTAAATAATCAAACATGAAGAGGGACAATAAATGAAAAACACATTGATCACATTTTTATTTAAACTTTGTCCTATTCTATCTCATCTTTCCAATATAGAAGACTTAACTTTGCATGATGCCAGATATGTTTATAATTCCATGCTAGCCACTGATGCTGTCTATAAAGCATGACATTTCTGATATTTTTATTATATTTGAGATGTCGGGTATGACTTTGCTACTACTGTAAGAAAGGAAAGGCACTGTAAGAGACTTTCAGAGGTAAGGATATATATGGTTTGCCCGTGCTTTTTTAGTGGTGTGGCAAAACTCATAGCAGAAGGAGGAAAAGCAGAAAAAAAAGTTGTATTATTTTATTCCACAAGTCAAAATTAACAGATACTTGTTTTATATTATTTTTTTGCCTTCAGAACATTTTTCATATAATCTTTAAACTGTTTAGTGTTTTTTCTTTCTCACTTCTTTCTTTTACTACTCTTTTTGACACATACTTCTGTACATAAACAACACACATTTTAAACAACTTTGATGTCTGTATGACAGTAAGACTATTGATTTCCTCTATGCATTAAAATAAAAACTCATCATAATTAGTGAGCACACAATGCTTTTATAAAACATATTCATAGTTAAAAGAGGTGTCATATTTTTCCTTTATCTTTTTAAAATAGCATGTTTTAAATGTTTAGCTCCTAGCTGATCAGCTTCTAAACAAGATGCTCCTGAAGAGGTGTTTTTTTTTTTTTCCTCCTATACTAAGCAGGCTGCTCTCCTTTATTCCTTTTTTTTTTTTAGCATGTCAAATATTCCTCTCTGTTACCATTATAATCCTGCTTTTTTATTATTTAGTTCTAACTTATTCCCTCCTGTCCTATCATCTTATCTTCTATCTTTATGCAACGTGGTTTGACTGCTGCTCACCTACCCTATTATCCTTATCCTGTCACCTCAGGTCTTTGTTTCATCATTTCTTTCCTACCGTTTATATTTCCACTTTCATCTTCTGTTTTCCCTTTCTGAAGGAATATTCCACCACTTTGTACTCTTGCCTGCACCTTTCATTTTTTCCCCAAATAAAGAGCCTGCACTCTGGCTCTACGTTCATGAGTGCTTTTTGTCATTTACCTTTCTCTTTTATTGCCTGCCTTTATTTTATTTTTACTTACTGTCTTCCTATACTAATAATTTGAATAATATTTGTAAGCATATGTTGATATATCTTTTTTGTACTTTGAAAAATATTTATGGCAATGACATCCATGGTGCCATTCATCTAACTTAGTTTAGATTTCTACGGTGTAGATGTCTACATATTTTTTGGTCACTTTACAGATAGAAGCTGATGTTATGAAAGAATTCTATGGTAGACAAGTCAGATGCAAATATCCACAATTAGTCTTCCTTTGCTCTAGGTGTGAATCTTTGTTTTTAGCCTTTTCTGCTTTCAGAAAACGGTATTGGAGATGAGGAGAAACATCCAACACATGCATACTGCACTAATAAACATTTGAGTCAATGGACAGTTCTTCATAAGACTACTCACAATTAAAACCATGTCTGTGAAACATTTTACATGAAATTAGGTAGTACTAACATGGGTATCTCCACACAGTGTAATAGATCTTTAGTCTCATTATTTATGTCTGTTTTTCATGCCAGGTTGCACAGAGTAGTCTTGATCCTCTGACCTTGGCACCTAATTGATGAGGCCATCACATTTCTCTAGACTGCCTAGGTTTTCTTTCTTTCTAAAAGGGTGTTGGAGGAGGTTGTGAGCTGGTATGTTCCTGTGCTGTAGTTCTATTCTCATGCAAAATCCAGATGCGGTCACATTATATTCCTTGATCTGGAAATTTAGAAGCACTCCCAAACCCAGTAACACAGGTATCCTTCATACAGAGTGGAAAGCTTGTTCTGAATTTTTTGTAAATGTCCAGAAGTTTAGGAAAAGAAGCATTTTAATTCCATCTTGGGTCTGGTTTGTAACGGATCTTAGTCAGCAATTAAATAAACTAAAGTTATGTAAGGTTCAGGGAATTTATAGGCAACATTACTTGGGCCATGGATTAAGCTTTCAGAATCTCTTTCAGACACTTATATCCTGCTCCACTTTTTTCATAGGTGCCAAACTGTTAGCAGAATAGTGCTGTAATGGTGCAAGGGACTATCTCGAATTTCACCTCAATGGGCTTAGGTGCTGGTTCTAATTGATCATGCATTTCTTTATAATTAATCATGCTGGTTAATTATGAAATTATGCAATAAAGATTAGGAGATATCTCCCTTGGTGTATAGTTAAAAGGACATATTTGCTGGCTTATTGCATACCTACAGCTCTTAGAAAACTCTATGTGCTCCTCAGTAGGAAGAAAGCTGTTATTTTCTGTTTCCTTGTGATGTTTAGAAGTATATGTGTTTGGACATGTCCGTGTAAGTGTCATATATGTGTACATATTTAAGCATGAATAACAGCAGGCAACCCAAGGTTCTTAACTGAGGTGTCTAACTTACAAAGCAGAGGGACTGATTTATCCTGGACTACCGAGGCTCAGGAAATAGGTACATAAATGTCTACAGTATAGTTTGAATAGAGTAAGAACTTAGCATTCCTCATTAACTAGTGTCTGCCCCTGGATGGGTTGCAGTAAGTCACTACTTGAATACTTTTGGTCCATTTTAATAAAAAAGAAAACATTTTAATTTTATAATAGTCAGATACCACATCTTTGTAAAACAGCGTAAAAGGCAAAGATGACATCTTAAGCCGATGTACAAAAAGGTATTGACTTAAGTCAGACAGTAGACAGAACACAAACTAGTAAACACAAGGTTCAGTATCCCTGTCAGTATGTCATACTGCATCTTAGCTACAACAGACAGGTAAACAGATCGGAAGTGATATTTTACGGTGTTTTTGTGTATCCAGAGTTGAGAGGAATGTCAGTACTTGTAATAACATGAAGGTGGCCATTAGTAGTATTTTGACTTAATACTAGTCAACAGGCTTAGTTTATAATTTATAACAATGCAGTTGCTTGAGTTTGGGGCAGTAATGAAACATAGAGTAACTACAACCTGCCAATCATATCAGAAAAAAAACAACCTTAAAATGAGAAGCTGTCAACATTCTAAGGTCACGTAAACCTTTAAACTGTGCTAAGCCATGGCTCATTTGGGAAACTGAGTGGCTGGAGTCAATTAGTAATGCAAAACACATTTTGCTTAGTACCAACAGAAACTTTTGCTTTGCAATTAGCAAACCAGTTATAAAATAAAACTGACAGTGACTGTCCATGTTGTATGGTACTTTCTGACAGTTTTCCAAGATTGTTTAACTTCTCTTGCCATTCATTTGAAAGCTTAAGGAACAGTTATTGAAAAAGCTGCCAGTCCGTTCCTTGTCACAAGAACCCTGCATTTCCTTCTCTGAAAGGGAGAAATTCAGGTAGCACTGAAGGCTGAAATTAATGGTTGCATAGTATATGCAGGGAATATACAATAAAGATAAAGGTGTGTTATTATTGTTGGTAAATAAAACCATTCCTTTAAGAACCCATTTTAAAACTGTATTTCCTTATCACATTGAGGTGTTGTAAGTTTTTACAGAACAAAGATACTGCTTATAGCTTCTTTTGACAAGTATATAATCTTTCCTCTTTTTAAAAGTTTTTTTTTTTAAAGGAAGTTTTAAATGGAAAATTTTAAAAAACCTTTAACAAGATTATAAATTGCAGATGATAAGAATTTTATTTTCTTGAAAATAATTCACTTTTATTTCCTCAGCCAACCTATGCTGAACCTATCTTTATTAGTATCATTCAACTGTTTTCAGAATATAGCTTGAAGGATGATTTGAATACAGAAGCTAGGCTATACAGCATCCTCACTGAAAATAAAGGTGATGATACATTGTCATAGGATATCTTACTATTATAATAGCTCAAATAAATCCTTAGATTCCAGTTTTAGATTTCTTCAATAATTTCTGAGTCCATAATATTATTGAAGCAATTACAAAAGAAACCCCACACAATAACAAATGTTAACAGTTCTTACATCTGAACAAGACTAAATGGTAAAGCCAGGCTCGTAATTGACTTCTGTTAACTAGTGAGATTATCTGGTGTGATTTAATTTTCAAATATATATAAATAAACATGTTCACATACATGCAAGAAATAAATATATATTTTATGAAAAGCAATAATATTGTAATGACAGAGTCCCTTCACTCTGACAAAATTTAGCACTGTACTATGATATGCAATATAAAACAGTATCCATCTGAAAACAAGTTTTCTGAATAAAACCATGATCCTGATGGAATCTTGTAACCCCTTTTTGTAATTTAAAAAGATACACTTATGTCTTGAGTTTTGGTGTTCATTGTTTAACTAGTGCAAAATTATTTTCTATTATTTTCTTCTAAAGAAAAAGAGCAAATGAGATTTAAAAAAAACCCCAACCAACCAAAACTATTAATACACTAATATTTTAACTTTGTCACACAGTGTAAAAATATAAATCTCATAAGCTCTGTCTTAAGTGACATTTCCAAATATTAAGTCTGCTTTTTGTCCCATATGAATAGGGCTAGGAAGCTTTAAAACATATATAATATGTATGGTAATAACATCAAAGAAATATGGTTTTAATGAATAGAATAATATTAAAACACAGTTAAATGTTAATAGGGGAAGAAGAAGCAGCAGCAAAGGGTCCCAAGGAAAAGAGTTTGTTTTGCAAAAATGAGATAAAGTAGAAAAAATGGCGAATGGAGAAGCCCACATATTCTTACCTACCAGATTGGCAGGTGGGCCGCTTTAGAACATTTTTATGACTCACCAATGTGTTAGTACTACTGCCAAAGGCAGATGGATGAAAATGCCAAGCATATGTGAAGAAGGTCAACAACAAAGATGCTAAGAGAAAGAAAATGCAGTGTTCTTTTTAACATTTTTATAGTGCACTGTGATAAAACTACAGGAAGATGGCTTCATAAGATGGCTAAGAAGAAAAACCTGAATACAATGTCATTTTTGCATTTTATGTCATAAAGATAAGTTGACCGTACATTAGCTCTTCTACTTTTGCACTGTGTCAATTTTTTTTCCTTCTTCTCTGAATTAGTAGTTCTGAATAGAACTACAAGAAGAGATTTATTTATAGATCTCCTTTCTACAGGTGTCAAATAGTACTATAAACATGGACTTCTGAAAATACGCAACAGAAAATTCTGGTGGAATTTTAATACTAGCTAAATTACAGCACTTTTATGAAGAGACATCTTACTACAATATGGTCTCTTATTTTACCAAATTGATATGTGTATATTTTTGCTAATTGTTTATGTCCTATGAAAATAAAATGTTAATACACACACATGCATAGCAATATATTTGGAAGCCAAATCCTCATACTACAGTTAGTGAAGAATTAGGCATAGTAATAAGGTTTTTGTCCTTTTTTATTAGTATCTCAATACGAAGATTTTGGGCTCGGTTTGCCTCTCCTGCTTTTTTGTAGCATTTAGACACCAACAATTATCCAAACATTTAAAGAACAGAGACCTTCTATTACACTTACATTTAGAGATTTTTTTTTTTTTTCTGACTCCAGCCCCAAAATAGTCCTTTTCTGATAGATTCACAAAGAGGGCATTTCTGCTCTGGTCAAATCTGGTGCTAAAATATTTGAATGGCTGATGTTATGATTGAGAGAGATTAAGGTGTTGGAAAATCTGCTAAATTTTATATTCAGGATTTGCCTAATAGCTCACATATGTTATCTTCTGTGTATACACCTGATCAATTGCTGGTAAAACTACATTTTTTACTTTTTTCTTATTTATAATTTGAATGACTTTGCTCTTCCACACTTGTTTTTTTGACATGTTTGTTTTCAGCAGCAAGAAGATGCTTTTGGCATAAACTTAATTATTTGGCTTGTTCCTAAGTATATTGGTTTAGACATAGCTCTGGGACCACTCTGTTGCCAAGCTCTTAAAGAATTCCTTATTCCAGTTATATGAATAGTCTTGACACAGGCTTGAGAAATACTTCAATGGCATAAGAGGTTGTTTTATAATCAGAAAAAGTTGCCTTTTAGTAGTTGGTTGTAGTTTATTAGGTAGTTCAGTTAGAATGAGACAAGGGGAAGTCTGGCACTGAACTGAGGGGTGGCTTGTTTATATTACAAAGTTGCATTAATTACTGTATTGGCAATTGAGGAGACAAATTCTGTCAGCTACAGTGTGGTGTTTCCCTGCACAGGAAACAAAGACCTATGGGAGAGACAACATGCCACACTGCCTTAACCTAGAATATTAGCAGAATTGCTAGATTTGAACTAGGAGGAGAGGGAAATGGCAAGTGATTTTTTCCTTGTGGCACCAGTTTACTAACTGATTGTGGTGAAACTTCGACATCACAGTTATCAGAGTAAAATGGAGGAAGTTCAATAAGAGATCTTTGTACTGTTCTCAACTTCCGCATTTGGTAGTAGTCACTTGTTGGCAGAAAGCTTCCCTAATAATGTGTAAATAAGCAGAAGTATTTGTCTGCTGCAAGAACAACATATTTTTCCAGAATAGATTTAAAATGTCTATCATGTGTCTTCACTTGTGCAAGCATTTTATGTAAGACTTGGAGGCTGTAGATGGCTGAAAAAGGGCATTGCTTAAGGATGAAATTGCTGTATACTTCAGGATTTTCTAGGAGAGAGAATTCACAAAGACCACCATCTACCTTATGCTTTCCATTATAGATGCACAACAGGTATGTACAAATCATCTCCATGGCCATTATCATCTTTGTCCAGACCCTAGAGATATTTAGTATCTAACTATTATCAGAATCGGGGACTAAGCTCTAAAACCTGACTGGGGATTTGAACATAACTGCAATCTACTATACAAGAGTTAGCACTGTTTTGTCCATTCTTGCTATCAATGACGTACAGAACAATTCTAGTCACAGCTTTAAGAAACAGGCTTAAACAGCATATACTATAATATATTGTATGCAGACTAAAATTGCAGTACTAAATAATGGGCAAAACTTAAAATCTTTGGGTAATTCAGCTTCTAAATGGCTGAATGATACATTCTAATCCAAACCATCTGGCACTCATGAGACTTTATGCTGAAGTTGCAATTTTTTGCACGGTTTTGGAGTAGAAGGTGATGAATGTTCCTTAATCATTTTTAGTCTGATAATATAGTTTTATTATTCATTACAGTGCTTCATAATAAATTTATGCAGTGCCCCAAAGGAGTCATTGGCAGTTCAAGCAAAGTAGTACCTCTCACCAAACATTCATAAGATACCTTATAAAATGAAGTTCCTTGAGGCACTAATTTATAGACGTGGTTCCTAATGCTAAAAACACTGTAAAGCAGAACATTTTCTGTAACATGGTGAAGTAAATTTCTTCTGTTAGTCCAGAACAGTTCTCCTCATAAAGTATGTGTTGTCAATGACCATCTACTCTTAATAAAAACATTCCTATAAAATAATTATTTTGAAGTTTTTATTACTTCAGGCTCTGAACTCATTAACTTTCACATCTAGATAGAGAGGTTTAGGTGCGAGATCACTACACCAGAGTGCTCGAGCTTGTTTTACTGGCCATTCAGTGGATAACATTATTTATTTTAAATCAGTAACAGACTTTATTTGAGGAAATACACCTACTTCTATTTCTTGTTTCTCAATTATTCTTTGAATACAAATATAAACATTTCATTCAATATTGTGTGTTTATTTTTTATAGCTTGACAGTGTCCCCAGATAACAAGCTTTTCACAGAATCATAGACTCATTAAGGTTGGAAGAGACCTCCAAGATCATCGAGTCCAACCATCAACCCAACACCACCATGCCCACTAAACCATGTCCCTAAGCGCCTCATCTACCTATCTTTTAAATACCTCCAGGGATGGTGACTCAACCACTTCCCTGGGCAGCCTGTTCCAATGTTTAACCACTCTTCCAGTAAA
>NW_008825547.1:2511832-2530063 GCF_000699105.1 Pygoscelis adeliae
ACCACAACTCTCTGGGCCCGGCCGTCCAGCCAGTTTTTTACCCAGCGCAGAGTACACCTTTCTAAGCCGTAAGCCGCCAGCTTCTCTAGGAGAAGAGATGGCTTCTCTTCTGGATGGATCAAGAGATTTGAGCACCTATTTTCATATTTTCTTTCTTTCACTCTTAACATCCTTCTGTTTTCCACTAGTTGTCTAGGATTAATTCTCAGAAAGGTGGTAACACCTTAAGTAACTTTGGTTTCAGACTAGGATGGAAGACATCTCAGACAGAAAATTACACCAAGAGGTGGATTAAAAAGCTGACCTTTGTTGCCTTTTATCTGCTAGTTGCTGGAGTTTCTGTGAGGCTTTTGATGCACACTGCATGTCAAAAGGAGTTCATGCTCACTGAGATGGGCTGTCACCTAGATACATTCTCGCAGAGGTTTTTCACCAATGTTTAGGAAGTCCATTGGGGTTATGGGATTTAAAAAAAATTAAATAATGCAAGAGATGAGCAAAAGCCTAATAACAGCATGACCATGAAACTATGTCCTAAAACTCTGTGTTAAGATCGGAATTAATAACTCAGCCCTTCTGATGGGTAGGTCCATTTAAATCCACTAGGATTTAAGATATAAGAAGATTAATATTTAGACTTGAGGAAACTAAGAACACACCAAAGATAAAGACTTTCAGGAGAATCTTACAACAGTCAAGATTCCCTGAAAAACAGATGTATATTATATATATGAAACACAAAGTTGTCAGGTGAATCTTTAGAGAGAAAGGAAAGAAAGAATATGGACTCTAGATTGAGGATCAGATAAGGAAACATTCAAGAATATAAAAGTAAGGAAATACTTAAGAAAAATTATTACTCTGCAAGAATACACATTTGATTAATTTTAAAGCACTTATGAATTCTGTAAGACTGTGATTCTGACTACAGAAGAACTTGTAAATCTTTTAGAAATCAAGTGATTTAATAAGCAGAGGTTGTTTCCTGAGGTATAGCACTGTGTTAACAAGGTGATACAAATTCTTGACCCAGCCTTGCTCACACCCGCCAATGAACAAAGTGAGTTTGCATATGCTTGCGTCCTTCTGTACATAAAAACATTTGACTACTTTACACCCTTTCCTGATTCTTTTGAGTACAAATATAACTAATATTTAAGGTTAGAGGAAACACATTGGTGATAATGTCAGGCTTTGGCTTAAGATACTTACATATACATATGTAAATAGTGTGCATTCATTGCATATATTGTGTGCATCTGAGATAACTGTCTGATTCAGTATTAATCAGAAAAATGTATGTTTTTAATGTTTTATGATTTTAAGAAAGAATGGGTGATATAGATTTAAAAAGAAAGAAAAAGAATTCTGAATACATCTTTCATGAAAGGTAGTTGGTGACACAATTAGCAAAGGGTAAGGAGTAAGATACCTAGAGAGAGGTCAGCACTTTGTGAGACTAATAGAATAAGTAAAGAGTCACTCAGTAACGTCTCAAAAGACCTATGTGATTAAATTAGTGCTTCAAGCAAAATTTAAAAGTTAAACCTATATTTTAAAAAACTGTAGGTCTGATGGAGGTTCCTGTATCTCATAGGTTTCTAGTTTCCTTTGTTTAAATCAACAGTAAGTGTCACGACAGAGCTCCTTTTGGACATATGTGAAAATGCTTTGGTCCTGGTGTGGCTGAAGAATGTGACACACATATCATGCCTACACATTCAAAAATTAAATATTCCTGTAATTATTTTGACTGAATGGATTCAGTGTGGTAGACTTCCTCTATCAATAGCTTACATATTCCTAAAGACCATGCTCCACAGAAAGTGGAAGGGTGGCCACCTATTTCTCTTCAATCATGCAGAACACTGCCATGAAATAATTTATTCTCAGAGCCTGGCTACTCCTACTGCTCACCATTAAGTATCAATCGCTTACTTAATGGCTGCCTATTTCCAAGTGGGTTTGTGTGTAAAACTTAATTCTGTATACAGAGAATGAGAAAATATCCAATCAGGCCTTCAGAATTGGATCCTTCACAGAAAGAATGTTAAAACAGCTGAAGAAGGGGAAAGAGACATTTGAAATTTCTCCAAGAGTCAGATGCTTAATTTCTGGTCAGATTTCAGGGGCTGGAACTTCGTCCTGGATTTAGTGCTTAAGTCATATAGGGTATACATAACTGCTCTTCGCTTTCCCCTGCTTCAGGACTTACTGAGGGAAAGAATGGAGCCTTGCTCTCCTACACACTAGAGAAGAATTTTAACTATTAAAAAGAAAACTAAAAGATGGGAACAAGATAATAAGAGAATTTCCAGCCCTGTTGGGTGCTAGGAGGAGAAAAAACTTCTACTCTGAGTTAGAGCTAATAGCTGTTTTTCTGGGCACTGGATCTCAAGCGGAGCACCTCTGAGTGAATTACATACATGTGGAGATTTGAAAGAAAATTTCTGTCATCCATTCTTCCCCATTTGCTAGCTTTGGATGGCATCTCAACAAGAATGCTGGGTGCTGGTAGCTCCCAAAAACTATCCTGCTGGTCCTGGGTGTCATTCTGAAGTATGACGGATGTGTCCCCATACACTTTATAACAGGAGTCTAAGGTCTAATATTGAATTCTGGATTCTAGCCTGGAGAAAACAATACTGCAAGATTAATCATTACTTACATCCTTATAGGTGCTTAATTCCCTCTAACATCAATGGGAACCAAATTTGTAGGTAGAGTTGAAAATCTCACCTAATATTTGCATTCAACAAAGCGAAGCTTGTGATGCAAGCTTGTGATGCTTGAAGCTTGTGATTGTTCCACTCTGCACTGCACTGGTGCCGCCCCACCATATATATATATAAAACATATAATATAATATTGTCTGGTTTAACTATATATAATGGAATGGTGAACCGCTACTACTCTGGAAAGTCTTTTCCCATTAGGAAATGCATGATTTAACTAAAAGGTGGGGGGGGGCGTGGGGCGCGTGGGTTTTTTTAAGTAACAAACCTGTATAGAATCTTAGGTTTGATCTGGACATGAAAAAATACTGGCAAAACAATGTAAACATTTAGAGGTACGGGACCATTAAATTACTTTTCTGGATAGGAGCAGATTTTCTTTAAGAAAACTTAACATTTTGATGGTTTTTGGTGGTCAGAAGAGGGAGCTCTTGAACTATGGCACAGTGTTTCTAATAGTCAGATTCTAGAGTATACCTTTATTCCTTGCATTATTAAAATTAAATTCTCGAATGCTTAAAATATTTTAAAGTAGCCCACTCAGTCAAAACAGTGTATCCAAGATGTTAACGGTGCCTTTTAAATACATATAAACACGTAGGAAAAAGGGGCAAGAATAGCAAAACCTGAAACCAAAAATTAAAGCAGAAGTAGCTTGTATCTCCTATTAAATAAAAATCCCATACATGCATACAATCTGAGAGAAAGTATTCATGTATTTAATTAAAAGCTTCTGCAAGACACTGCTGAGAAAGATTATTGTTTGTACATAATAATAATTAAATACCTGAAGCTTATCACAGAATGTCTGTATGTTATTTATCTACAATCAATCAATCAATAAATAAATATATAAATAAATCTTGGTCACCTATTTAGATCCAAACAAAAATTATCAACGTAAATACAGCCATAACACAAACTGAATCTGATATTCTAGTGTCATTTCTCAGGAGGATTTTTCAAAGCCATGGATAGGACTTAAGCTAATGCTACTGACATATGCAGGTCACTCAAGATGGGATTTATTTTACCTGCCCCAGCCATCTAGGAGTTAGGTATCTAGTTGTTGAAGCCCTCCCTACTGGCAGTGTAATAAGGTAGGTACTATTAATGAAGAAATGATTTACCCACCCTGACACAGGTCTCTGAGATATGAAACACCCTTTTTGTGAACTTAATTCTTTTAATTCATTAGACAGCTAGGTCTAAATACTTCATCTTTAGACTCATAAATCTAGCTGGATACAATGCCTTTTTGTCATTGATTAGACAGGAACTCATCCTTAGGTTATCCAGGCCATCTACGCAAGGCTATAGTACATCATAAGACCTATGAGAGACCCATGTTCTTCTGGCAGATGGAGACAGGGCTCAGAACTAGGGTATATCAAATAACATCAGATGCCTCTGTTACTGAATTGTACACCTGAATTTGGTTATCTGAATCAGGAATGAAATGTCAACATAAAGAAATGGTGAGCTTTAAAACAGCAGTCTGCATTTATCAACATTTAAAATCCAGAAAAACCTCTTTCACAGAACATTTTTCACCCTTGTCTATCAGTCCACTTACTGAAGAAATCATCAGAAGAAATCACTCAAAAATATAAAGTAATTTAGTACAGCAGCAATGAAGGCTAATCCTATAAAAGGCTGCACCTGCAATAAGCTCCCCAGCAGATCAAGGGAATGATTATTCCCCTCTGTTTGGCAACTGTGAGATCCCATGTGGATTATTGGGATCAGCTTTTGGTCCCATAGTACGAGACAGATGTTAACATACTGCCACAAGTCCAGAGGAGAGTGACCAAAATAATTAGAAGGTGACACACACAACATACAAGAAGATATTCAAAGCTTAACTGGGAAAGATTCTCAGCCATCTGATCTACTTCTGAATTTTGCCCTTGCTTTGAGCAAGGAATTGGAGCATGGGACCTCCAGAGGTGCCTTCCAATCTGAATTATTTTACATTTTTATGATTTTATATAGACCTTGAGGGTTGATTCTGAGCCTGTCATTTTACTCATAGTGTATCTAAACGTCTGCATGGCTTCTCTGATTTTTGCTAGTAGAAACAGGGGAAATTAGGGTTTGAAGAATATCTGCCCTGTATTTCTAAGTACTTTCAGTTGAGAACATGCCAGATGGAGATGTTTTCTTATTTGTAAGTGCATGAGCACGGCAGGGATGGAGAAAGCATACTATAATAGCAAGTTTATTTCCCAGGCAGTTCAAGACACCATGTACTTCTGCAGGATCTATTTACATTGGAGCTCTTCTTGTGCCAGTGGCAGCATCAGGACCAGACACACTAGCCTCTTTTCAAAGATGTCAGTAAAAGATTGAATTTATTACGAGATGTGAAGTAGACATATCTTTTCCTGAAACAGAATGAATATAAGGGCAATTTCCCAAAGGAAGAAAAATACTGTAAGTTTATATATCAAAGGAGTCTTAAGTCCAACAAGAAATGCACCTGAGCAGGAAAACGAGCGGTCAAGTAGATCCATAATGTATGGCCAATCTCCTGAACTATCATGTCATCTGTGTTATATATTATGGTTTAAAATATAGCAATATATATATTACTTTAATAATTGATGATAAATAAACTTCAGAAGGAGATCCTTTAATGTAGTTAAGAAAGATATTCAAGAAAATAACCTTTATAATGACAAAATGTGACTAGAATTATACAGAAAATTAGAAAATATACCTTAAGTTACCAGAAAGAAAATCCTCAATGGGTTTGCTATCTTAGTGGCTTGTAAAAAAAGAAGTAATTTCTCGTAAATATGAACATATCTACCTAATCAGTATTTTACTAAATTTCATGAGAATCAAAAAACCCTGAAAGCTTTTGTTCCTGGAGCTATCAAACTTTGCACCAGAGGGCCCTCTGCCATTCATATGTGCTAAAATGACATTTATATCATTCATTATGATATGACTTCACTGGATTAATTACAGGCACTGCTTACTGGTAAAATATATTTTTAGCAATTAAAGCAACCTAGGAAAAGCAAGGAGGCAAGTCAGCAAATCTGATCAGCAATGTCTCCATCGACCATGAAACACAGCGTGAGAACCACTATACTAAACTGCATTAACATTTCTTAAGATCTTTTTGTTTATACTGTAATGCTCTTTTATCTAGCATCTTCTTGATGTTAGAAGGATGAATTACTTCTTGCATTTATCAAATAAAAAATTCTCTATCTTGCATAGGTCTACCAGTCCTTTGAAAAGTTCAAGAATGCCTTTTTATATACTCTATTAAGTTTGGTGTCAAGGTCAAATTGCTATAATTTTATTCTTCAGTAGTTAAATTCTAACAGATACATATTTTAAAAATATAAAAAAAAAAATCAAAATAATTCCTGTTATACATCTACAGTATCTGGATAAATTATTCTAAAAAGGACTAAATATGTCATTCCCCTATCTATCTTCTTTCTGACCTTTTTACCACTAAAAAGCTTTACCAAAAGCAGTTCATCTTTATATATACTCCTCCAAAACACACTCTCTCTCACTCTCTCTCATATGTAATCTTCATTGTGCCACAGATGTGGAATGTAACAGGTGAACTAGAAAACTATTGTGCTAAAATGACTTCCTAAATGGCACTATCAATTTGTAATAAGGGATGAAACGCTGATAAGTCATTGTGAACAATCGTGAAAGAAGTAGAGCACTTAAAAAAATTCTTCTGATTTTCATAACTGGCTATTTGTGCACAGCAGTAGAGATGATTGGTAAAACTCATCCACCAAGGTGGATAAAATAAGCTCTGTAAAACTGGGACGTGGACATCTCGCAAACCACAATTACATGTACATATAAAAGACAAGTTTTAAGTCAATTAAAGCTTCATATTTATTTTTTATTAGTTTAGTATGCTTAAGTAAGCCAAAAGACTTAAGAAGCTTATTCATAATTTTTTTTTTTTTTTTTGATTCACAAGACTTAATGGAATTCACAATCCACTTAATGGAACTTAGAATAAATATCAACTAGAAATCACAATGAGTTTCTAGAAGAAATAAAATAAATTGATTGAATTTTCAATCTTCTGTTTGTCTGTGTTTATGCCTTATGTGTCCTAGTAGAATACATGTTTGACTGGAAAGTTTTTTCTTAAAGTCTTGATTGGGCTAAAAATTTTCTATAATCCAATTATTTCTAAATAAGGATTTATTTACACATTCCAAATATAGCCTAAAAGAAAAAGTTATTAATGTTTCAACAATTTGACATGTAAGCCCTTCATAATCAAGAGAGCTCTGTAACAAACTCTGTTCATATCAATTTCCCCCCCAAAAAAAGTATAATCACTCATACTCAGATATTTTCAGTATTCTCAGTCACTTCCTTATTTCCTTCAACTCAAAAAGGATGTTTCCTTTTTCTGTGTGTAATTGAAATTACAAAGAACCCTTGGTCTAATCATAGTCACAGAATAAAAGCTCTTGCCACATTTAGTTAATCACATTTTCATAGCAAGGATAATAAAAAATATACACTGAAAGATCTAAGGGAAAATTGTCTTTCTTTTTGACTAAGTCATTGAACATATTTCAAGAACCCTGTTCATTGCCCGTGGGTGGCACCCTCCTGGCAGATTTGCCCCATGCCTTACAAAGTGAGGAATTTCTCCATGGCATCAGTCCTGTTCTAGCAGTTGGATTATATGTCTATGCAGCAGAAGATGTCCCAAAGAAAAATGTGGCTTTATATCAGAATCTGGGCATTTTTATACCAAGCAGCAGTTACTGGAGGATTTTTCTCCCAGCAAAGATAGGATTTATCATGGTCGTCAGCAATGTTATAGAGCTACTCCTGATTTTTCATCCTTTGTTTATAGAAAACTAAGTAATTAGCACAAACTTACCTTTGTGTCACAGAGGTCATTATATTTTAAGCTAGGGGAAAAGAAAATGCATCAAACCTAAGTGTAAAAGTTACTGTATACAGCATTCCAATGCATCCCAAAACTTCCCAATATTTTGGGATGTTTCTTTGTATGATTATCTCGTAACAGTGTACTTTTGTCAGAGTGACAAAAGTGCTATGAGCTATTACTCCAGATTTTCTAATTTCTGTACATTACAAATAATTTAAAAAAGAAGTTATTTCTATTTACAACAAGTTATGTCATACAACATGGATGTTTCAGCGTCAGAACATCTGAAGATATTCAAAAGACATGGAGTTAGGGATTGCAGCATGTGAGAAAAGGAAACTGCCATGAATTTAATATTTTCTTATCTTAAATACCTTGAAGAGCAGGGCAAAAGAAAGTTAGATACGTATGCATTAAAATGTAGAATAAGACTTTATTTTATCTTCAGAAGAAGTTCATTAATAGTACCTAATAAAACCACATAAAAGTTACAAAATGTATTCTTTTGATAGATTCAGTGTATTTAATTTTATTCATTTTTAATATATGTATAAACAGAAGTAGATATAGAAGTTAGCAGTAAAGTTTACATTTCAGTCATGCTTTTTCAGTTCCTTTGAGTTTATCTCCTCACTGGGTATGACTTCATAATCATAGGGAAGGTTTTGAGGAAAAAAAAACCAAAAAGAGAATACTTACATACAGAATTTCTTTTTTTTTGCTTGGTCACCCATTAAGGTCAGTTTTAAATTACCATTTAGTGTACATGCTAAAATAAATTTAGGTGTAAGGTGCATTCAGTGACACTTATTGCTCTTCAGTGCCTCAATGCCTCTGTAAGGACTGTGCATGCATGCTTTAGGAATAGACTTTGTTAAGCATGTCAACATTTTCAGGGGTCTGGAGCAGACAGATTAGACTGTACCTTAAATTTGAAGATCCTGTTAAATGAACGATACTGGAAAGCAAGAAAATAATCCAGAAGAGGTCAGGAAGTTAGCAAATAAGGAAACAAAAAAAAGCAGGAAAGGTCTACTTTTGTGTGTTGAACTGAAGAAATTCCTTCACTTAAGCTAGTGATAAATCAATGGAAATTCAGTACTGCAAATTCATAGTGCCTGATATTCCAACCTTTATAGTATTATTATTTGTAAATGGAGTCTTTGAGTGAGTCAGGCATTTATTCTCACCAAAGGCAAAGCCCATAGCAAGTGTAAATTTTAAGAGAGAGTGGCTTTGAATGATGTGCCTTAATACATTAACAATACATTTTTCATGAACAGACAACTCAAGCATTTCCCAATTTAACTAGCATAATCAAAATGGCTTCTTGAAAAATGTTCCTCAGAATAGGGAAAAGTTCTTCTGTTTGGCACAGAAATGGCACTGTTACGATTGTCACTAAAACTTTTAGATTATGACATCTGCAATTTTATAGAAAATATCTGTATGTATATAGAATTCATTAAAAATGAAAAAAATAGATTGTCCATAATAGTTATAAAAATACAAGATACCTTTTATTCAATAGGTTTTGATGAGAAACTTTTTTAGATAATGTGGAGTATTTCATTAGAGAGTAGACACAATCTTTTGGGGTTTGATACATTACACAGCAGTTACATGGTGCAATTTCTTCCTCTCATGCTTCTGTTCTCTTCACCCATCAACTCTTTCATTCTG
Source organism: Pygoscelis adeliae (assembly GCF_000699105.1). Lineage (NCBI taxonomy): Eukaryota > Metazoa > Chordata > Aves > Sphenisciformes > Spheniscidae > Pygoscelis > Pygoscelis adeliae. The sequence goes on from NW_008825547.1 coordinate 2,521,163, forward strand.
ATTACTGAAAAGGTAGTTTGAAGTGGTAGCGAATAAAGTATTAAAAATGAGAAATATGCTAATTTTTTCCAATGAAATAAACCCCCCCCAAAACTAGAACCAGAACAAAATAGTTCAGAAACACCTTTACAAAAGCATCAGGTAAACATAAAATATTTTTATTAAAAAAGTATATTTTAACTTTTCTAATAAAGAAATAAAGAATGTAAATGCCAATGAAAAATGTGCCTGAATGTTACTTTGAATGTTTATATGTTTTTGGGGAATAGAGTTGTCTTTTTAGACTAATGTTACACAACCACTGTTCTACTAACTTCAAAATTATTCCTCTTGACACTGGCTGTTGTGAATAAAGAACTGGCTGCAGATACTTCATATGTAAAACAATCATCCTTTGGTATGCATGATTTCAGAATTATTCATGAGTACACATAAATATTTGAAAGGAAAACTCCTTTTAAAATTTAAGCTGGGCTTTATTGAAGTCCTATTCTTAGGTGAGATGATTAAACCTATGTGTGCTAATTATCTGGTCCATTATTTTTCTGAAATAGTAGGAGAAATAAATAAAATATTCGTAACATACACAAGGTAAGATAGTCTTGAAAAGTAGGAGACCAGAAAGTAATAAAAACATAATAAAAGCACCTTTCTTTATCTAGTAAAGTATTCCCTAGGGTAATACTCTTGGAAGGAAATTTGAATAATGATAAAACCAGTCTTGCAGCAAGATTTTCAGTTTAATGGTTGACATCAGTCATTTAGATGTTTTACTTAATCCTGCAAAAAGTTTGTTTCTTGAGCTACCCTGGCAGTCAAACTCATATTTTTCTTCTGGGGGAAAAATAAGAAGCACTAAAAAATTGCCAGAACTAAAAATAAAAACTGCTTTATAGAGTAAGGTTATAGACCATGATAAGACTGACTGAACTGGGATTTTGAGCAGCTTTAGGTGTCTTCTGCTAGGGACATCCAAATACTTTAAGATAGCATAGAGCCACAAAAGCAGTTCTACCCTTTGATGTGACCAACATGTTTATTTGCCTTGCATTAAACATCCATTCTATTTTTTGGAAATGCGTTTTAGTAACCAAAGTCAGGAATCATGGTAATAAACAAGTTTTTTTTTTTAGTTCATAAGAATACAGTCCCTCCAACTTTGTGTTTTGGGTTGTAGCATCAAATATTAGCAAGTATTTGTAGACTAAGCAGGCGAAGGGGACAGTGAAGCAAGATCAGGAGCAAGACTGAAAAAGCTGGGGCAGAGTCAAGGGAGTAGGCAAGTAGAAGAAAACAGGACTAGAGCAGGGAATGGACAAAAGATAGACACACAGTGCATAGTATGAGGGATGTGGATGGGCATTACCAAACTCATGGGAAGGCAGAGAAAAGCACACTTTAGTAATGAATTAGAAATATATTAAGAAAACTTCAGGGGAAGTCTGAAGGTCAAAGAGAAAAACTTGTATTATGAAAAATGCAAGTAGAATCATAAAGAAAAGTAGAAAAATTTTCTGAAGTTACCAAAAAGAAAAATCCTTTCTGGGTTTGCTCTCTTGGTGGCTTGTAAAAAAAAAAACAAACAAAAAGAGTATTTGACAAGGTTTGGACTTAAGCATCGAGCATGTGAGTGTGGTGGGATGGAAGGGGAAGCAAAAGGCAGCTTCCTGGCCTTTAAATCTCTTCCTCACTTTTGACTCTGGTGGATAGATTCCTGCGATGTTGAGCCGGAGGAAGAGGGCATAGCCATGCTCACCCTGAGCAAAGTAAACACTACTTCAAGTCTTCCAATTTTTGGTATACATGCGGAACCCACCTCAGGAAGAGCCTCCTTTGGAGTATTTAATCCCAAACTTGATCTCAACAAAGGTGAAATCTACAGTCTGGAGCCTGCTTTAGCTTTTTCCTCAGTCAGTCAGACCATTTCAGTCTTTTCTCAAGTCCAATGCCTGCACAATTTTTATTTGTCACAGAGATAAAGAGGATTTATTATCTGGTCAATTGTTTTTCTTATGTATATATTCCTTTTCATACAACCAGGTTAGGATGGTATAATGGCCCTTGAATGTAAAGTGAGTGAGTTTTGGATCACCAGTGGCCCTGGTCAAGGGAACTTGCTTTTTACCTCTGCATATTTTTTTCTTATATAATGAGGTTAATTATACTAAAAAAAGTTAAACTGCTATTTCCATGGTACTGCTTTCAAACCAGACAGTCATAACCTTGGAAAAGAGTTGAAGTTTAAATAATTTGTTCTTAATTCAGTTAGGTATACTGCCACTATTTCAAGTTGGTTTCATTAGATTAGAAGTTAAAAAAAATAAAATATTTTCAGGACATCTTTTCATAACTTTCTTTATATGCTACTGAGCAGGGATTTATGGGTGGAATCATTGAAATTTAGTAACAAGTACTAATTGCTTTAATGAAAGAAGTAATTGTTCTTTTCAGCATTCTCCTGAGTAATAGTAAGTCTCTTGCTTGTCTGTATACTATGGTACTGCTTCAACCTGTTCTCCATTTGCCACATGCATTAAGCAAGATTGAGTCTTGTCTGGGAACTGGTGCAAGCACTGTGCACAAAATCTAGAGTACAATAGGAAATTTTATCAGTGCTTGTTAGCCAAATAAACTGACCTCTTCACCAAAACGTAAGTAATGCCTTCCTTGGCATAATGCAGGAAATTCCAATGGCATAAATATAATTTTTCAGGTGATGTGCAAGTTAATATTGAATCTTTACAAACACTTCAACATTTTTTACTGTAATAATATGTACTTTCTGGCTAGACTGAGAGTATACTTGTACAATCTGTACCACAGTTACATAGACTATTTAGTGGGTAGAGGGTATACTTACAAGTAAAAAAGTCCTTTTTATGTTTTGCCATTTCTTCCATATTTTTTTGTGTTCATAAGAATATTTTAATCATGAACTAGTCTGAAACATTTCAAGGAACTCTAAGAAAGGGGCAGTATAATCCCACATCTTAACTCTCCCCCCAAAATACTAACCCATTTCTCTCTTATTCTGCCTACCTGTCTTCTCATCCTCAAAAGAGGTATAACTTTTTATACCAAAGCTCACCACAGCTGTTGTTTTGAGGGGATGGAAGGGTTTGGAAAAAGAATTAATTGTCACAAGTGAAAGAAAATCAAGTTTTTGGATCCCAATTTTATTTAAGTGTCAGCTAAACCTCTAACTGCTCAGTTTTTGTGATGTTTGGTTAAGTATGTTCAGAAGCAGGAATTGAGTCATTTGAGGAATGCTATTAATAGAAATTTAGGCATAGAATTTCTGTAGGACTACACGTCAGTCAAAAGCTGAGTGCAACTTCAGAAAATCAAATTATTGGACTTGGGCATGCTGTAGATCATATGTGAGATAACCAAGGATCCTTCTATGAATCTGCTCTTCAATTAGCATGTCTTGAGCCAGATGAGTAAAAGACATCTTTTTAATCATAAAAGGTTTGAAATGTCCCCATTGAGTAGGTGGCAGCTAGAGTAAGTTAACACACATTTTTTTAATTAAGAAGTTATTCAACTTAAAGTCTTTTCCAAAGACCATCACACCTTTTCTAAGCACAGCCTTTGAAAGGGTGTTCTGAGTTGCAGATTTAAATTTACATACACTGGGCCTTACACGGTGTTTTCATAATTTGTCAGCAATAATATAAAAAAATTTACTCTTTAAATTTGTGTAGTTTTGCATAAGTATTGTTTTTTAATAATTTTGAATAAATCTGTGCTTTTAAATACAGTTCTCTGGCCATGTATTTTCTTAATTCATCACTGATATTTCAAGACTGCATTTGCATTTTTGTTTAAATTACAGCATTATGCTTGTTAAAATACTTTAATATAAAATTACACCAAATATAGACTAGGACCACAAAAGTAAATTAAAAGTAAGCACAAGACAGAGTTAAACAGAAAGATTCAAATGCATTAACTCATAAGTGCAAAGAAGTGTCAGGCTTGCACCCACCTTCCATGTTAGGCTTGCACCCACCTTCCAATAAATACTTAATTAAATCATTTCAAAGTTAAGTGTCTCTTGTCATATGATAATTAATCATTCTAAATACTAGAACTCACCTTGGGGACAGGTAAGAAGACATTGAGAAGACAGGGCAGAGAGAGTCAATGTACATTCACATGTGACTTAGGAGACAGCAAGCCAAAGCAATAACACTGTCTTTATGACAACTTCAAAAAAATTAAAATCTCCTGGCAAGTGGGAAGGAGGTATATTTGTTGGGGGATTTTGGTTTTGTTTTTTTTTTTAATCAGGACATAAGTAATGGCGTAGGTGGTATGTTCTAGTGCTTGGTACAGGTATGTCTCACTGTTGGTACCCAATCCTGTATATATTTAATCATGCCGGCAATTTTTCTCTCACTGGGGAGGGAGTTCAAACATAAACTTAGCTTTCCAGTATCTAGTTCAAATAACGTAATATGAGGGTATTTGACAAAATATATAACTATGTATATAGTTATGTATATGTGTAAATGTATATATAACTACAGTTTTTTCTATATATGTATATATAACTATGTATATAGTTATATACTTGTGTGTATATAAAGTATATAACTTCTCATTTTTCTATATGAAAAAGAGTTTGGGACTCCCTTGAAGACTGACAGCACTGGTCTGAAACTTCTTACATCAGTAATCCCATAAACTTTGTTAAAATTAGTCACATCATAAATATATTTTGTTTAAGTGATTACAGAAGTGAACTGACACAAAATGTGAGTTTAGTAACACAATGACCTTGAAGTGATTGATTTGGAGCTGTGACAAAAAAAACAAACCAAAACAAAAAAGAACAACACCAAAACCCCACAAAAGCTGTCTAAAGAGAGTTTCTGCAGTCTCATTGATAGCTGAAAAAATATTTTTTACATATTTGATCAAAAAAAGTTGGATTTGCGGTATGTAGTTAACATAAAGCTGTCTGTTTAAAAAGGTTGGAACATCTTTGGAGTAGCAATTAAATGGTTCCTCTGTCAAGGGCTACTGGAAAAATGGTAATGAGAACAAAATGTTTAAAGTAGAAAGATGTGATTTAACTTTTATTAAGCAACGGGAAAATGTTTTATTTGTCTGTAATGTCAAGGAGTAGATATTTACTGAGTCAGCCTATTAATTATCTATGTTTACCAAGAGATCATGTATGCAGCTGAAGAAATGACCAGCTGTAATTGGTACCTACCTCAGGGGAGGCAGGGATGCTTCTTGTTAGACTCGAATGACACAAATCTGGATCCTGACCAGCTAGAGCAGACTTTCCTCTTCCAATATGCCCATATTTCCCTGCCGAGAAGCCTTCTGCCAGAACGGGCCCCTGCCAAAGTTCTCAGTGTGGCTTGTCCATCACCATGATGAATCAGCATTTTATTCTGCAACAGGTTTGTAATGAGAATTAGTTATTTAGCTGTTTCCACCTTTAATGAAGAATGATATGCATAATCATTTAAAATCAAATTGGATTCCAATTAGTTGACTTAGGGAGCTTCAAAACAAAATTCTGTGTTTCTTATAATACTTTCTCTCTTGCATATATTACATACCTACCTTAAAGAGAAACTTCAAGCCAGATTCTGAAAGGGACCAACTGTGCATTTGTTATACATAAAATATGTTTATGTCAATAGAAAAGTGTTATTAAAATAGCAACAGAGAAAAATCACATAATAGCCAGTAAAAACATAAATTGAATGTTATTTTTCAACAAAAAAAATCCAATTTGTAACTACTTAAAGATGCATACCTTTCAAATTACCATTTCTTATTTAGAAATTTGTTTGCTACAAGTTATTCCTATTTCCAGGTGTCTCCATATCTGTGGCTAGATTAATGTAATTAATTTATCATCAGTTTCTCTTATGGTCGTGCTATACAAAATGAAAGTTGTAACAAAATCTCTTATTTTCTTTCACTTTATTGAGAAAATTATGTAAAATCTTAAACTTCCACACATAGAGCTAATGAGAATTCAGACATCCTTTATTAGGTATCAGGAAGATCTAATTAATTTTTTTTTTTTTTTTACAGAACCTAATTTATCTTCCCAAATTAGAATAATTTTGTTGTTGTTACCTTCCTTCCTTCAAAATTGTTTAGGTGTGATTGGTATTGCAGTTCCCAATGCTGTAAATGGTATTTTGACTTCATCAGACTATTTTCTTATCTTCTTTCATTTATTCTTTCCTTCAGTTTGTGCCTGTTCCTTTAGACACCCAGGTTTTTGTTTTGTTTTTTTTCCCCAGAATGTTTATTTTCTTTAATTCTGTAGATAGTCAAAAGAAACCACTGGATCAAGAGGTCCTGTCTCTGTAATGTTTATGGTAAAGGATAAAAGGGTGGGTAGAGAGCAGAGAATGATTTCTAGTTTAAGATTTCTATTCTAACAGATACACACGGTCTCTCTCTTTCATACACACCCTCCACACACACTCTAATTACCACCCCTGCCCCTCCGGTACAGGTTAGACCTGCACCATGGATCCAGGGGAACCAGACACTCACTCTGACCGCTGAGCACAACTGAGTCCCAGTCTTGATGCATAGCTTTTCCACCTTGGGCTTCATCTTCAGGGTGGAGTTGAAAGTCCAAGTATGGAGTTTCCACCACAAGGGGTGATTGTCTTCACTATTTATTAGTTTCTGAATTAGACTGTTGGCACAAGTCTTGGAAGTTACTAAGTCCCAGGACAACTTCTTTATCTAAGATCAATTAATGGCTGTTACTGAGACTCCTATCACTCTCTGGTCTCTGCCTCCAAATGTGCAACAAGGCTGTAAAGCTGGCAACAGCTACATAACAAAGTTCACTTGTGCTTCTCTGTTTGCAAGCAGATGCTGCATTGATCTAGTCATTTTAAGATCTCTTGTCATATGATAATTAATCATTCTAAATACTAGAACTCACCTTGGGGACAGGTAAGAAGACATTGAGAAGACAGGGCAGAGAGAGTCAATATACATTCACATGTGACTTAGGAGACAGCAAGCCAAAGCAATAACACTGTCTTTATGACAACTTCAAAAAAATTAAAATCTCCTGGCAAGTGGGAAGGAGGTATATTTGTTGGGGGATTTTGGTTTTGTTTTTTTTTTTAATCAGGACATAAGTAATGGCGTAGGTGGTATGTTCTAGTGCTTGGTACAGGTATGTCTCACTGTTGGTACCCAATCCTGTATATATTTAATCATGCCGGCAATTTTTCTCTCACTGGGGAGGGAGTTCAAACATAAACTTAGCTTTCCAGTATCTAGTTCAAATAACGTAATATGAGGGTATTTGACAAAATATATAACTATGTCTATAGTTATGTATATGTGTAGATGTATATATAACTACAGTTTTTTCTATATATGTATATATAACTATGTATATAGTTATATACTTGTGTGTATATAAAGTATATAACTTCTCATTTTTCTATATGAAAAAGAGTTTGGGACTCCCTTGAAGACTGACAGCACTGGTCTGAAACTTCTTACATCAGTAATCCCATAAACTTTGTTAAAATTAGTCACATCATAAATATATTTTGTTTAAGTGATTACAGAAGTGAACTGACACAAAATGTGAGTTTAGTAACACAATGACCTTGAAGTGATTGATTTGGAGCTGTGACAAAAAAAACAAACCAAAACAAAAAAGAACAACACCAAAACCCCACAAAAGCTGTCTAAAGAGAGTTTCTGCAGTCTCATTGATAGCTGAAAAAATATTTTTTACATATTTGATCAAAAAAAGTTGGATTTGCGGTATGTAGTTAACATAAAGCTGTCTGTTTAAAAAGGTTGGAACATCTTTGGAGTAGCAATTAAATGGTTCCTCTGTCAAGGGCTACTGGAAAAATGGTAATGAGAACAAAATGTTTAAAGTAGAAAGATGTGATTTAACTTTTATTAAGCAACGGGAAAATGTTTTATTTGTCTGTAATGTCAAGGAGTAGATATTTACTGAGTCAGCCTATTAATTATCTATGTTTACCAAGAGATCATGTATGCAGCTGAAGAAATGACCAGCTGTAATTGGTACCTACCTCAGGGGAGGCAGGGATGCTTCTTGTTAGACTCGAATGACACAAATCTGGATCCTGACCAGCTAGAGCAGACTTTCCTCTTCCAATATGCCCATATTTCCCTGCCGAGAAGCCTTCTGCCAGAACGGGGCCCTGCCAAAGTTCTCAGTGTGGCTTGTCCATCACCATGATGAATCAGCATTTTATTCTGCAACAGGTTTGTAATGAGAATTAGTTATTTAGCTGTTTCCACCTTTAATGAAGAATGATATGCATAATCATTTAAAATCAAATTGGATTCCAATTAGTTGACTTAGGGAGCTTCAAAACAAAATTCTGTGTTTCTTATAATACTTTCTCTCTTGCATATATTACATACCTACCTTAAAGAGAAACTTCAAGCCAGATTCTGAAAGGGACCAACTGTGCATTTGTTATACATAAAATATGTTTATGTCAATAGAAAAGTGTTATTAAAATAGCAACAGAGAAAAATCACATAATAGCCAGTAAAAACATAAATTGAATGTTATTTTTCAACAAAAAAAATCCAATTTGTAACTACTTAAAGATGCATACCTTTCAAATTACCATTTCTTATTTAGAAATTTGTTTGCTACAAGTTATTCCTATTTCCAGGTGTCTCCATATCTGTGGCTAGATTAATGTAATTAATTTATCATCAGTTTCTCTTATGGTCGTGCTATACAAAATGAAAGTTGTAACAAAATCTCTTATTTTCTTTCACTTTATTGAGAAAATTATGTAAAATCTTAAACTTCCACACATAGAGCTAATGAGAATTCAGACATCCTTTATTAGGTATCAGGAAGATCTAATTACTTTTTTT
>NW_008825547.1:2530419-2531193 GCF_000699105.1 Pygoscelis adeliae
GGGATATTTTCCTCTTGTCATGCTTCTCTACTGCTAGGACACAGCATCCAATTCTATTATGTACTGTATGTAACCTGAAAGCTCCAGATCTTAATAGTCCCTCAAATGCATTCCTAACGTCACAGGGGAATTGTGGGTGGAGTGGCTGCAAGAACTGTGATATTTAATCTAACATTTATTTACTAAGCAGGGTGGGTAGAGAGCAGAGAATGATTTCTAGTTTAAGATTTCTATTCTAACAGATACACACGGTCTCTCTCTTTCATACACACCCTCCACACACACTCTAATTACCACCCCTGCCCCTCCGGTACAGGTTAGACCTGCACCATGGATCCAGGGGAACCAGACACTCACTCTGACCGCTGAGCACAACTGAGTCCCAGTCTTGATGCATAGCTTTTCCACCTTGGGCTTCATCTTCAGGGTGGAGTTGAAAGTCCAAGTATGGAGTTTCCACCACAAGGGGTGATTGTCTTCACTATTTATTAGTTTCTGAATTAGACTGTTGGCACAAGTCTTGGAAGTTACCAAGTCCCAGGACAACTTCTTTATCTAAGATCAATTAATGGCTGTTACTGAGACTCCTGTCACTCTCTGGTCTCTGCCTCCAAATGTGCAACAAGGCTGTAAAGCTGGCAACAGCTACATAACAAAGTTCACTTGTGCTTCTCTATTTGCAAGCAGATGCTGCATTGATCTAGTCAGTTCAAGATGGGCAGTTGTAGTCCAGGCCTCACTTGTCTCAGTGATGCTTTCAGATATGCATCACCT
>NW_008825547.1:2531225-2541166 GCF_000699105.1 Pygoscelis adeliae
ATCTTTCCAAACCTTCCTCCATTGTAACCTATTGGCCTGTACTAGACAAAGGAAAAAAATGTGTATACATCATCTAAAACCTAAGTCTGCTCCTGTTCTAAAAAAAGTCCCATCTTTACATTTGGAGAACCCCACACGGAGATATATCTTCCACTATACTGTGACTTTTCCAGTCCACAATATGGCTAGATTTATTTTATTTTCATTTTGACTGGCTTTGCAACCTCTTCTGATTTTCATTTGCAAATATTTGTGAAAGAGAAGGTTTATTCATCTGAGAGTTCAGACAAATGCTAAACGTTTAGCTGGGATTCATTTAATTATGTACATGAATTTCAGGTGGAAAAATGTATTAAATTACACAGCTGGAACATCAGCTCTTGAATATAGAACACCTAAGAGGGACAGTTAACTAGCGAGCCATAAAGTGTTTGTTTTGTGTTTTTTGTTTTGTTTTGTTCTTTCACACAAAACACTTGTCAAGTAAAGGCAAACAGATTTGAAAACAAGAGCTTCATAACAAATTCTGCCAACAGAACCTGGAATAAATTAAATAATCAAATTGTATGTGAGAAGTTTTTTTCCAGCTGTACCTAATCCATAATTATACTGATTTCAAGAATAGTAAACAGAGATCCAAATTATAGGTCTAAATAAATAAATATTTAGGATGTCACTTTGCCTTGTATGGAAAATCTATCTTTTAATTTCTAATATATTCCTGTGTTCATTTTAAAATAATTTTAGTGGATGAAAAATATCACAGAGGTAAACTTATATCTGCAAGTAAGATTTCAGAAGTTTCAGGACAGCATGAAGAACACAGTAACAGAAAAATCAAACAAATTGATAACTGCCTCCCTCTTTATCCTTTTCTTCCTTCAGAAAAAAACCCCACCCATTTTAAAGAAAGCTTCACTATTTTGGTAACCTTAAAACTGTCACAGAATAGATTAATTAATTGGACTCCAAATAAATAGCAATGGTGATGAAAAATGTTTTTGGAATACATGAATCATAGAATCAATCAAGTTTGAAGGGAACCCAGGAGCTGTCTAGAATTGAACCTCCTGCTCAAAACATGGCTGACACTGAATTCAGACCAGTCACTCTGGGCTTTGTGCAACACTTCTACTTCAATGAACAACCAAAGGCCTAGGAAAGATAGAGCTTCAAAAGCTGAAGAAATTTCTCAAAATATTTATCTATTTTTCTTAATACATAATTTTCCTAAGAGGTATAGTTGAGTAGCATCACAAATATATTTCATTTCAAATAAAAATGTGTCTATTTTTCCAAGCAGAGGTTAAAGAAACGTCAGTGACTTCTCATGTAAAACTCTAGAAAGTGAAATGGAGATGTGATGAGGAATGACCTCTATCTGAGATAGCAAAAAAATCAAGGAAGGATAACATAAATACTTTCATATAAATATAAATTATACAGAGTAATACAGCCAAGAAAACAACTCTTCTGTGCCCATCTTTACCGCTGTCATGTAGTTTGCTGTTCTTGTATATGTAGCTTCTTTTTTCTCATTTGTATATGTTGCTGTTCGCTGTGTTCCCTTTAGTGAGAGATATGTTTCAGTATATCACTCCTTAATATCATGATGTGACAAGTGGTTTACTATGCTCTTAGGAAGATGGAGAAATCAAGAACGTTCACTGGCTGAAAACAAATGTCTTACTTAAAGGAAACATTTTATGGTACAGTAAAGACTGCTTGTTTTGTTGTTTGTTTTTTTGTTTTTTTTGGGGTTTTTTTTTTTAAGTTTCAAAATTTTTGGTAAATCTTAAGACAACTCCTTTAGTTTGTTATTTGCTCTGGGTAAGGTAAATAACTTCTGCTCTGCATTAAAGAGCCAGCATCCCACTGTTCTCATCTGTATCTGTTAAAAGAACAGGTGCAAGACATTTGTATACCATTAAGGCTCCCATGATACCTTCAGTTTGAATGTATGAATTGATAGAAGCTTTCCTGAGTTGCAAACAGCTTTTTGTCGAAAATGTTTTGGCAGGGAGCTAGCATCTTGTCATGTAGCTGTGTCACATCATATTTCACTGTACAACATAATATTCTAGAAAAACATGCTCACATGAAATCTTACCTTCCTTCTGAAACCAGGAAATGCTAAGAGCCAAATCCCAGTGTTGGGCACACCATGTCCCCCAGGTGCTTGTTAGTCTGTTCTCAAGGCTGCTTGATACAGTGGGGCTGTGCAACCACGATCAGGTGATTGAGAAGGGCAGGATGAGAAGGAGCTGCAGCAAACCTGTCTGGCACCTTCTCCACTTCACGTGGGAGCAGCGTTTCCACGCAGGCACTCACTCCAGGTCATGGCTGGAGTTAGGTTGCAGCTGTGCCACTCTGGCCCTGGCCCATGGGCACAGACTTCCCGCATGACCTCAGGGTTGTCTGGTCACTAAGGACTTGCCTGGCCATCAGGCACCCTGGTCGCTATCCCTGTCCCAGCCCTTCTCTCCTTTTCGGATGCTGCAGGACTGTGCTGCTCGGTGAGCTTCTCTCTGCTGGCCTCCCTCACCCTCGGCTCCCGGCTTCCTGCCCAACCTCGTTGTTCCCTGGCGTCTAAGATCATGTGCAGGTTCTGTTTTTAAAACTGAAAAAAAAAAAAAAAGTTTCAAAATTTTTGGTCTGTGATCTAATATTGAAGTTGAAAATTAGAACTGATAAATAACATAATGATTTTACACTTCCATGAGACAAAACTCTGTAGTAATAAGTTCATTTTTAACATGGTAAAAGTAGTTTTATAATTAGAAAACACTGATGCAGAACCATTCAACTAATATCGCAAAATAACTTTATCTTGCTACATTAAGCCAGCCAAGTTTGCTCACTGAATAATGAGGAACAAAGATGACTGAAAATGATGTGCTGGTTCTTAGTCCTATGGAGACATTAGTTCACTTAAATTCATCCAGTAGTTATAAAGGGTATATGTGATACTAAGGAGGTATGTAAAGAAAAAGTTTGAGTAATATTCGCATTCTGAATCTCTGAGAAATGCCAGATTATGTATCAGAAGTTCACCCGTTATATTGATAGCTGAGCAATGTGTTAAACAACAGACAATAAAGATAATTTTTTTTTCTTTAATTATCAGCTGAAGAAGGAATTTAGGAATTCTTAATGCACCATTGTCTTCCCTAGATTCTGAATGCTAATTGTTTAATTGTTCATAAAAAATTGTTCATAAAAACAAGTTCCTGAGTTAAGGAAGGAGGGGAAGGAAAATGGGAACAAACAAAGCATGTTGGGCAGACAGTAGAAAACCTGATATTTTAAAGCATTAATAAGATGGTTCAACTAATTAGGTTTGTCAAATTAGTATTGATTCCTGGGAAAAAAATAAAGTTCTGATACTGAACTTGTTAATAAAAAAATAAAAATTAAGCACTGGAAACATATCTGGTGACAATCAATAGGATTTATAATAAATAGATCCTGTTACACTAACCTAGTGTCATTTTTCATTGGATTAACAATACCATTAATAAAAAATAATGATGCTGGTATAATAAACTTCTGTAAAACACTGGAAACATTTTTACACAGCAATTTCACTTGAAAAAAAAAAAACCAGGAAGAACATTAAATCAATACAGTACACACTGTGTAAATTAAAATATTAATCTTCAGACCCTGAAGAACTCTGCTGGAAAATAAACATTCAGTGTCTTTTTTTCTGTACAATTACTTTTTGAATAATTATTTTTAATTTACATTTTAAAGAAAACATTGGGGTTTTGGATGATATGAATATTGAGTGGATGATTTATAATGAAAACATCTTGCCAATCCAGAACACAGTTCTGTACACTAGAACATATATCAGTACAGCCCACGTAACTACAATCTTCTAAGAACAAAGTATGTAAGACTTATAAGATGTTGGATACTACTTTGAGAAGTGACTTTGAAAATCTCACAGGTACAATAGTAAATTGCAAATCAGTGGAGCACCAGTGAAATCAAAGGCAATATGACCATATTCACCTGATGAGGTTTTCCAACTAATATTGCTTTGGAATTCTAACTAACATAATTTTGAACAATGTGTATTTTCATTTTTTTTATTGTTTCAATTTCTGACTTCAGGGATAGAGCACTAGGAGCTGAAAATATACCTCTGAAAATGTAACTTCTGAAAGAAAGCTTTTCTTTTTTTCTTTTTTCCTCTTTACAGTTCTTTCCTTAGGCAGTCCATGTTAATGCAGCACTTCATATTATATAACATCACATATTTCACACTGAGTTTCATTGTGTTCCACAGATAAACAAGACAATTGTGGGAATAAACAATAGCTGAGACAGAGAAATTTTTGGAGGCACCTTAATAGAAAAATGGACTCCACTAAAATCTGAAGTGAATTGGAAAGTCACTGAGGTAGAAAGTTACAGAGACAGTGACAGTGTTCCACATAACCAGAGCTGCAGAAACATTTCCTTTTGTGTTAACCACATCAATATTGTATGGAGAGACAGAAAGAAAACTGGCAGTTGGTGAACAGGGGATACAAAAAGCATTTATGTGTACTTCAGTGTGGCATACTGAAGTTTTGTTCCTGTTTGTGGCACTCAGGGGAATACAAACTCTTTTCACAGTGTCTCTTATGTTGGAACTCTATGTAGAATTGCAAACAGAAGAAAAAGGGTGTTGCTAACTTGCCAGGGTTTCTAATGGGAGCTGAAGGATTATGAAGAAAAACCTTCTGAGCTGAAAGTTAAGCATGGGGCAGGTCGCGCAAACTAGCGTTGTGCTGCTAATACCAAGGGGAGTGTCCATTTGCCACTTTGGAGAAAACTGGAACCACGTGACTTCTGGCAGCAGGAGGACGGCTCCTTCTCCACTTAGAGACCTGCAACTGCAGAATAGTTCAGTGCCCTGGTACCACACACAGGGGAGAGAAGCTCTGCCTGGAGAGGCACCACAGTGGGACATGCCTGAACTGCGCATGTGCACCAAGGGGAAGTGGTGGGTGATGGTTATGGGAGACCCCCAACTGCAGTGGTGGAGACCCACATCTGCCTGCCTGACTTGCTGCCTAGGGAGATTTATTCCTTTCTGGGGACTCTGACCAGGGATGGTATGAAAGAGACTGCTGAGGCTTGTCCAGTCCTCAGATTATTTTCCCATGCTGCTCATCCATGCAGGTACCAATGAAACTGCCAGGGGAGATCCTGAGAGTAACAAGAGCCACTCTCAAGTTGCAAGGCTTATGGGCATTTGAGCTCAGGTGGTGTCACCCCAATCCTGTTAGTGAAGAGGTGAAATTGTAGGCAAAATAACATTGCAACATTACCAGTGTTCACAGTAGTAACTTGCAAATACTCAGGAGTAGGAGTTCATAGACACTGTTGAAAGGTCAAAATCAGTGATTTCCTGCTCCATGTAGCACTTGGGACTTGAAGCTGTTATGGTGACAGGTCAGTGAGTAATATGATGTGGGCAAGAAAAAAGGCTTTTAAAGTTATTAAAGCACCTTCTGAAGTTCCTTAAATGACTAAATGTTCTTAAAAATTTTACTCGCTTTACTGCTGTTTTGAATATATTGTCAGCAATCATGAGGTGCATAACATAAGGTAGATAATTTACATGTCTGTTTACATTTTGTCTCAGCACCTGTGCTTTATCATAGTTGCCTCTTTCTATCTGCCACATTAACTAGTGGATTTTTAAAAGGCATATTATGGCATTTTTTGATAGTATAGCATATCACATTCATCTCTTTAGCCACTTCCTGAATTATTCACATAGAATGACAGCATATATTCCATCATATTGAAACAATTTGCATTAAATATTTGACAGAAAACATATGCCCCTGATTTTCTTTTCAGGGAAAAAAAAAAATAAAATCTCTATCCATGTCAAGCTGGGGAGTTCAGCCATTGTAAAAAAGCAATTACTTTCTTCCCTTTCATCCCTTTTAGCAATATGTAACAAAAGACAATAGAATGAAAGGATAATGCACCTTTTTTTTGAAAACAGTGAGTTGATAACCTACAATTTTTTTTTTCTCTAAAGTCCCAGACAAATAAAATATCAGATTTTAAAAGTGACTGATAACTTTGTCACCTCTAATAAGTCTTGTAGTCATGTAAGCTAAGACTGTGGTATATAAATGATAAAATATTGTGTATCAATGTTTTAAATAGATTGGCATATATTTACTGTTGATGTAAATCAATGTTGTTTCAATAACTTAAAAAATTATTTCTCAGTGTTTACAATGGCCATGTTCACTAACCTTTCCAATCATTTTACTACAATAAGTGACCTTTCTCCCGTTTCCCTGAAATTCCAGGTACTAGTTTCATGACAGAAGCCTTCTGCAGATGTCAAAGGAAAAATGATTACAGTAAATACAGATGATCTTTTTTTTTCTTTCTTTTCTTTTTTCAGGTTGTTTTATAACAAAATTCATAATCAATGAAACAATTGCTGAGACGCATATAGATGGAATTTTTAAGACTATTTCAGACAGAAGCATAAAAGGTCTTACCTAAGCTAGTCAAACACTGTAAAGGACACATCTAATACAAAGAAAAATAAATAATTTTTAAGAACTTAATTTTATCATTAAAGCTCATATAGCATTATTAAAGTATGTTTCAATTTCATTTGTTCACTACAGAAATATATAATTAAAATTAATGGCACAATAATAAATTTATGCTTCCAGTTAGATAATTTTATTTTAAATAGTCAACATTAACAACAAAGTTGAATATTTTATTCAGCAGGACAAAATTACATCTCCATTTTAATCCTAAATTTTATAAACTTGTTATTTTGTTTGTATTACAATGTATGACATATAAATCTAAATCCACCCTGCAAACATTCATGTACATGTCTAAATATTTTCATATTGTTAACTGAGGCTTAATCATTCAAATGCTTCTGATTTTTTTACACTGGAACCTAAGTAAAAATAATTTCAGTTGATTTTCGTGGGAGGGGAAAAGTACAACCAAGCTTCATCTAATCCTCAATTATTGCTCTGTATTCCCAGTTTTTCCTCCTGCATCCCTTACTCCCTTATTTAGGTACTTAAAAATCTCCTCACTTCCTCGTGTGGAGTGAAGTAGTTTTCTGCACCTGCCACAGGAAGGGTTCCGATAAACAATGGAGAAGAAAAAACAAAATGTAACTGATGAAAATGTTCACAGAATAGTAGCATTTGCTTTTCTGTCCTGTGTTTTTGAGAACTACAGGCTTATTTGGCACATTAAAATTTCAGCAGGGTTATGTTTACTTCAGGGATGAAACCACATGGAAAATAAATACTGAGGTAACACATGTATAAATG
This sequence comes from Pygoscelis adeliae, assembly GCF_000699105.1. Taxonomy (NCBI): domain Eukaryota; kingdom Metazoa; phylum Chordata; class Aves; order Sphenisciformes; family Spheniscidae; genus Pygoscelis; species Pygoscelis adeliae. Next base: position 2,538,566 of record NW_008825547.1, read on the forward strand.
AGAGGATGAATTTACTTATCTTCTCCCAGTAGCCCTTTGTGAGAAAAAAATATTATGTAGTGTCAGATATGTTCAAATAAGAGCAGAATGTTATCTGCCTCTGGAAATTACAAGAAATCCAAATTATTTTCATTCTGAAAGTGACAATGTATCAAAATTTATTTTTTTAATGGAAAGAAATAACTTGAAATAGATATACGTTCATATCTAGACTTCCATATACAAATATTACAACATATAAAACATTATATAAAATAAAAGATAATAAATACTCCTATGGCATACCAATAGAGACAATTTTAAATATGCTATAGAATAAATAGTTCATTATATCAATTTAATAACATAATTTACATATATTAAAAACCATAGTTTTAGTATCTTCATGACAAAAGAAAGGCTAATTAATTTTGTTAAGGTATTTCTGTATTCTCATTTAATTTAAACTACCTTACCCAACAGAACATCTATTTCACTGAAAATTCACTGTCTCCTGGGCAGCATTCCTTGCTGAGAAATCTATTGCTAAGAAAGAGCATTTCAAATATGAATTTCAGCTGGAGATATATCACTAAATATGATTAGCTTTTTTTTTTTATAATTGTTTTCAGTTTGTTTAGTCTTTTTTGTTACTTTAATATATATTCATGTCTCTCTTTTCATTAATTTAATAATTGTCATTTTTCCTTGATTCTTGCCTGTATATTTACCATGGGATACCAAGCACTCACTCAAAGAAACACAAATTGCTACTGTCCTTTAAGACCTTACTTTGTACTGTGTGTTTTTATCCTATGTTCTGAGAGAGGGCTAATGTTCCTTCAATATCCCTTTCTAGGACAGTGAAAGGGTGACTAATCACTTTCTCCAGAGCTGCCATTTTTTCCTAGCAATATTCTTCCTTTACATCACCTCTTTGAAAGCCTCTGTTTTCCATCCTAACATAATAAGAGACATGTCTATAAAGTCAGTCTCTCACTTTTAGGCTGTTTTCTATATAAGTTAATAACTGTGTCTCAAAGCAATCATGTTTATTTTCTGCAACTCTTCTTCAACAAACCACATTATTTTTTCAAGTGATTATATGAAATGCTGAAAAATTTCCTTTAGAGAGTGCTGAAACCAAATCCAAGATCCAGAAATAAGACTGGAACTTAAGAGTACAAGACACTGAAATAATGAATTTTGGCCATTTTTTGTGTATTTTGCTTTTTAAACATTTTGTGTACTGTGGCTTGTATATGTATGTCTGTGGGAAGGAGTGGAGGAAGGGACACTATGCATAAACTATGCAAGTATTTTATAGCTTTCAAAATCAAACAAAAATAAAGATTAAACAAACTTATCAGATTGGAGATACTTTTCTGCTGAAAGATTACTGCATTTTTGCAATCTTTTATCCTTTAGAGCAAATAATCACCAAATTCTATGTTAATGAAGCACATTTCTCTTTCATTTGAAAAAAAAAGCTTTAATGACTTTTATAAGCACAGGATAAACTTAATGTGTGTATGGCATTATATGTGTTTGTATGATTGTGTACAGTTTCTAGCAGGTCTTGGATGGTCTAGAATAGACACAAAAACTATTACAAGGAGGATTCTCCTTCCCTTTAAAAAGTTTCTACCCACATTATCTTTTTCCCTAAGAATATATTATCACTTCCTTGTCTCTAGATTTTCATGGTTTTGAAAAAGCACATGTAGTTATTAACTTCAAGTGTCAAGGGAAATTTTATGTTTTCCACTGAGACGTCTAGAAGACATTGCTTGGAAATACTGTCTGGAATAAATTCTTCCTTCATCCTTATTTTGACGGTCTGTTATCAGATAGCTCTTTTCACTTTTGCAGAACTAACTCAAAGGCAGCATCTTTCTTAGGTGTGGCAAAAATCTGATGTCGTCAGTTGCTTACGTATCAGTCTTGAAATGGACATAACTCTATGGGTTTTTTTCAGTCTGTTAACATTTCACCATGACAGTCACTCTTTGACACTTCTACTGTGAACTATTCCTTTCATCTATGCTTACTATCTTACTGGAAGATTACTTACTTTTGTTTTTTTCGCGCACACACACACACACAGAAGACACAGACACAGCCGGTCACACAGACGGCCACAGACAAGGCGCTGCCTTCAACAGCACCCACCCATGTACAAGACTCACACCAGACGCAAGCCCAGCCAGCCACGTCCCCTCCTCCTCTTGGGCTGGCAGAAACAGAAGGTCACTAGTGCAGCACACACACAGCACTCTCCAGGTTCACCCACCTGATAACCCTGCCTGGACCTGGGTGCCCTACTTGCTGGCTGGTCCAGCATGGAGTTTGCCAGTGAATACACACACACACACCCATGCACACCCAGTTTGGGGAAGGTGCAGACACTTGCCCCTATCAGCTGGCACCAGGCATATGGCCTGTGACCTGTGGTCCCACTCCAGCTGCTGGTGCTGAGCCCCTCTCTCACCTCACTCACTCTGGTCCACCCAGTAGCTGGTTTGGGGAACACACACCATTCCCGCCCCAGTGACTGGAGGTTAAAGATCCTCACTGGCTCCAGTCGCTCATGCTTAGACCCCACTCACCCCAGTCCCGAGG
>NW_008825547.1:2541503-2550875 GCF_000699105.1 Pygoscelis adeliae
AAAACTTGTGGGTTGAGATAAAAACAGTTTAATAATTGAAATAAAATGATAATAATAATAATATGATAATAATAAGAATAATAATACACAAAGCAAGTGATGCACAGTACAATTGCTCACCACCAGCCGACCGATGCCCAGCCAGTCCCCAAGCAGCAGCCCCCCCCCGGCCAGCTTCCCCCAGTTTGTGTACTGAGCATGATGTCACACAGTATGGAATGTCTCTTTGGCCAGTTTGGCTGTGCCCCCTCCCAGCTTCTTGTGCACCTCCAGCCTTCTCAGTCAGTAGAGCATGGAAAACTAGAAAGTCCTTGGCCAGTGTAAACATTACCTAGCAACAACTAAAACATCGGTGCCTTATCAATTTTGTTCCCATCCTAAATCCAAAACACAGCACTGTACCAGCTACTAGGAAAGAAATTAACTCTATCCCTGCCGAAACCAGGACACCTCATCAGTTGGCACACTCCCACCAACCCCCTCCAACATCCTGGACCCTCAGGTTTGCAACCTTATCAGTTGCAAAGTCCCTGTTTGCCTGCAGTTTCTTGATTGCTCATCAATTAGTGTGACTGACCAGATTTGTTTCTGGTTACTGTCTTTGTTAATGTTAATTGGACAGGTTTTATGTCTGTGTGTTTGTTTCCCTCCCTTATCATCCCAACTGAAAAAAATAAACATTTTCACACTCCACATATCCTTACCAATTAGTGCAGCTGACCAGGTTTGTTCTTATCATGACCTCCCTTATCATTTGTTGGTCAGGTCTGTCTCTGCATGTTCTGGTTTGTGGCTCCTTTGACCAGATACCCTTAGAGGAGCGGACACTCTCCTTCTACATATCCTTACAGCCTTCATTAAATTATATGTAAAACAATGGAAGATATTGTTCTGTTGTAGTTTGTGCTGTTTCACTGGCTTAATGAATGACAAAAAACTTTCTTTATGGTTTTCTCATATACACTTGGATCCCCAAAACTTTTCAGTTATTTCCCTGTTGTTCCATATTTATTGTTCTGAACATTCTTGTCTCATCAAATATGTCCCTTAAAATGTATACTGTACATATAACAATTTATTATTAAAATACATATATTTTAAATTTGACATATCACAATTAATTGAGGAAAAATAGATAAATTAGAGTTTGTTAGAGGTAATAAAACTATGACCTTAATGTAGGGTTTGGGACAGGCTATCCGCAGATATAAGTAGACATAGCTCCATTGACTTTATTGGTCTGGGCCATAAAATCCAGCTCCTGTCCCCTGCTTGTATAGCCTTGCCTTGCTTTATTGTCTTCGAACTTTGATGAGGTGCATTAATACAATATAGTTATGCCCAAGAGGTGTTCAGTTTTCTGTGCTTGTATTAGAAAGAAGTGGTTCTTTCTGGAATGGATTGATTGCATCAAATGAAGACATGATTGTATCAGTGGTTCGTTACCTTGGTGATTTCTTTTTTATCAAATTAAAAGGATCTATGCATTCACATTCATTTCAGAAAAGAAAGCCCAACCAATATACAGATCTTCTGGGCATTAGATTGTATGTTGCAGCCCCTGAGATACTTTATCACTGTAAAGAAGCAAGATACACGGAAATTTAGATACCTGCTATTGGTAAGTAATTAGAAAAGAAAGCAGATTTGAGGCAATGGCAATGAAACTAAAACATTCCTTATTTCTCTATTAAGCATCTGCTGCTTTAAGATGTTATTGATGAGGATCAGAAACTATAAGCCTTATCTATCTTGGTAGGCATATTACCAGAAGCATTGAGTTTATCCTCCTTCTGAATTTAAATTCCAATACTTATAGAATTTGTGCTTGACTGACCTGCTTGCCTTTTTGCCTCCAAAAGTGTGTGTTCCTGATTCTGGCTCAGAAGTTCAGAAGCACAAGAAAGTAACTTCCTAATGTATTTAAGCTGTGCCCAAGAAGGAAATATGGGAATAAACTATTCCCACTTATTACTATCCTTAAGAAAAAATACATTTTTTTTTTAAGTTTTGTAGTACTAGAAGATGATAAAGCCAGTCTCCAAATAGGTCAAAAAAAGAGTTATAATTTTTAGACAGTGGCTTGTGTTGTATAATTAGCTAGCAACATCATTAACAATCTTAGAGACATCACAATGTCCTGAATTTACATATTTCAGCTGCAAATGTAATAATTTGCTCTTCCAGATAATTTATTTAAAAGCACTGATGAATTTTCACGAATGAATCATCAAATATGCCCAAATATTCTTTAAGTGTTCTTCAAAGGATAACTTTTAGACTGGAAGAATACTTTAGTATTTGGAAAATAAAAGCAAAAAGGTCTCAAATGTCCTTGCTTTCATAACTTTCCTTTCCACCTTATCACACTGTCATATATATTTGATTTACAAAAGTTATTTCCTCTTTTAAAACTTGCTGTTTCACTCAATGTGTCATAAATCCTTTATCTTAGATAACAGGTAATTGCACTAAAAATAAAGAATTAGAATTTTCCCATATTGGATTAATTAGTTCAATTACAAATGAAATGGGAAACTTTGATGAGTCTGCTTTCCAGCAACAAATGAAAAGTGAACAAATATAAAGCAAGAATTATTTTTATTTTCTATGACTTTTTGATGAGTTTTTTTTTAAAAGATAACTTCTCATAATTGTCAATATTTCCTTTCTACTTTTTATAGTAGAATTTTTTCTTTTTTTTCATTTGACAAATTGTCATTGAAACAGTAGGTTCAAAAGAAAATGGAAATCAAGAAGTATGAAAGAACTTGAACTATTAGGTTAACGTAATTGAAGTTTGTATGGATAAGACAAAGTTTTTCACAGCTTTTTATGTGGAAAGCCTGCCACATACCAGCTCTTCGTGCTTTTCTTCATTTATTTTTGCTAATAATTATGACGGTAGACTGACTGAGATCAACTAACAGTAACATTAACACCCAAAATCAAAATGCAAACTCCCAGCACACATGCCAATAAGCACCAGTGATCCTGAAGATCCTTCCCTGCTCTTTTCTACTCCCACCTTTTACTGAGGCTTTGAAGAATTTATTACAGTTCAGACTGATTAATACAGAACCCCTTATGAGACCCAAAAGGTGCATCAGCTTTTAATTAGTGAAATTCTTCTTCTATCCCCAGATAAATCTGATGAGGAAAATGAACGGAATCTCTGCAGATTTCATAGTCCCTTAAGGTTTTATTAAGCAGTACTTGGAATCCTTTCTTGCTTCATAAATTCCATTACATCAAATTAGCCCTGCCACCTTGCCAGTCCTTATTTTGTAACTGCATTTTTTACATCTTACATGGGTTTAAATAAGATGAATTTATGCCTCAGCTTTTTCCATCCTAACAGCATTCTTGCCATTTTGATTTCCCTTAATCACAAAAAAAAAATAGGGATCTAAAAAACCATCACCTGAAGTAGCTTAGTCTGCCTATAGACTGGCAGAGGGAAGAGACAGGCACAGGCAGAGTCAATCACCTTGTCATCAGATGTGAATATGATAGCCAGAGTTAACTGAGAAGAATCTCATCCTCACCATCATTTGTTCATGACATTTTCCCATATCATTTGCTCATGGTTGAATAAAAGACAGGGCTGGCCTGCAGGCACCCCTCAATAGCCCCGGTCAGCTAGTGTGTATACTTTATTATCTTTTTTCCCATTTCTTGACTCTCTTTTTGTGCCTTAGTGCCTCTCTTTCTCTTCCACAACCATCTTCCATATAAACAGCCCGCCCCTAATTACTTTTTCTCCGCTGATACCAGGTTTAGTATTTCCGCTCCTATTACCTAGGTCATCTCTACTTTTCATGGTATTAGCAATGGAATTACCAAGGCACTACTGGCCTCTGCTCTGCAAAGATCTCTCAACGATTCCCTTCAGCTGTCTATGACGTTTGTTTGTTTTTCACAAAATTCACCTCAAACCCCTCTGCAGTTCAGCCACAAGCATGGCGCTGTTGGTAATTTCATCAGCATCTCACATTGTTAACTGTCACATCTTGTAGTCTTCCATATGCCATTCAGTTAGCCTCACCTCAAGACACATAATTTCTGGTCTTTCCTATCATCTAGGGAAATATTCTAGGTATGTGCAAGTTATCCCATGCAATTTTTAACCCCTCCAGTCTGCCTGCTTTCCCCAAACCATCTTCCTTTGGTTGCATAGTTCTGAATTCTTCCCATATGCCTTTCGAACACTGGTTTTGAAACATAAGTATATGAAACTTTTTTCTTAATTTGTACCTCTTACCATCTGTCTGTTGTGTTTGCCTTTTTGCTTGTTTGTATTTGTCCCAGTTGTTTGTTTATGTCCCCCTGTGACCTCTGTTTTCAATCGTAATTTTTAAAGTAATTACAAACTCTTTAACTCCTTCCCTCTATCATCTCTTTGAGAGCCCATGTCTCCAGCTCTGCCTGTCCAGTGACAGTTACAATAGAACCTAAGCAAAGCACCAGGGGCTTTCCTTGTTTAATGCTTTTCCAGCTGATAGTAATATGTTTTGGCATTAGATATTTTAAAATTGTCTTGTTCTGTACTTCCTTTTTTAGATTAATGATGAAGCTTCTGGAAGTTTTCACACCATTTTGTCTTACTACTTACATCTATTTGTTTACATTGCTTACAATCTATTTATTTACCTGAATGCTTTTATTGTTCCACTGTCTTCTTGACTGCGTATATTCCCTGTTTGAAACCTGACGCATTCATTACTGAATCTCTTGAACATCTAGGTTGATATACGCCAACAGACTTGGGATCACTTACTGACTGTAACAAGTGAGTTTCATGCTTCTGCATGGATCCATCAGAAACTCTATTACATTTTCTAATCTTCTAAAAAAAAATACATATCTAACATTAGAGTTTCTGGACTAAAACAGTTATCATGTATCCTACATACAGATTTGAGAACAGAAAACAAAATAAACCTACAGCTTTTCCACCTATTGGATTATTGTCTTCTTATCTGTGATTTACTGTATAAAAAATAGGTCAGAAGGATATCTCTCTAAAATTGCCTGTTTCTCGCCACTGACTAAAAAAAGGTCCTATACTGACAAGGTCAGAGACACTTCCACATTTGGGATATCTACTGTTAGGTGAGATGAACTTCATGCAAGGTTTCTCTACAGCATGATAGGATTTACCAAAGAGTCTAATCATTCCATCACATTTTGAAGTAAAACATTACACATTCCTTACTGTGGACACAAAACCACTCTTCCCTGTGAGTAACAATAGGAGTCTAGAAGGACAAAACTGCACAATTTCCTAGCCCTGGAAAATTTTGTCTTTCCATTTTCTACATCAGTACAACAAATAATTTTAAACTAAGTGAATCCGAATCATCAGCAGTGTGTGTTTAGTTATAATGAACTGCACCAAAGTTGTTTTCAGATAATTTTTAAATGGTGTAGGGGAAGGAAAGAAATAACTAAATAAATAGTTAGATGGGAGTTCACTAAATGTTGGTTGTTTTTTTTTTTCCCATAAAAGAAACCTAAGTTGTTTTTAACCAAATGACCATTTTTAGTGTACACAATATTTATGACAGTCATGATTCATATCGGAATGAGATGAATTGGATGCAAAATTTTACTGACAATTACAGTCTTTCAGCATTAGACATAAGAACTCATGCACAGCCACTGAATAATTGTCAACATTTCTGAGGGCTGTAATGTACATGGAGATTTATTAATGCTTATCAGAATTCTGACTCACCTTCTCTTCTTTTTTATGCTCTTTATGAATATGTTTTTACAGGACCTTTATAAACATTCTCATTCTCTGCTGTGTATAAAAATAGTAGGCAAGAATTAAAGGCTTAAAAATCAATGACCCGTGATTAACACTGTTGAAATTTTTTTTACTGTCTAACAAATGTAAGCAGAATGAAACTAGGTAATTTTTATGAGATGAACTACTATGGAGAGAATCTTGCACTTTTCATTAAAATTTATGCTCATACTTGATTCAGTTTGACGCATATACATGAAATTAGGATATGAATTATTTAAAATTTATTGGAAGGATGCTCCATTTTAGAAGTCAATAATTGGTTCCCAGGTGAATAAACTGTGAGACCAAGGGCCGAATACCTTGTCCCAATAAGACATCTGAATAATTGTTGAAGAAAATGGAGTTCATTCCTATCAGACCTTTTATTGTGCAAGTAAAATTATTTGCTGTTCCATTAATTAAGGAATAATTATTGATAAACTAATAATAAAATTCGCTTCTATATGCCAACTCAGCACACTGTTAATATCATTTTAAGTTTCCATCTCCCTTAGAATTCATAAACTTTTCAAATTCATTCTTGCAACATATTTTCTTTCCCCTTTCTACATCTCTATCACCCTTGCCCCAAGAAATCTTAGCAACTGGAATCAATAAACATACTTAATTATATCAAATGTTACATGAAATTTAATTACTTTTCAGGCTTTTTGTTCGCTCATTAAATGCACTTTAATGAATTTAATTCACTTTATTGTTATAAAACTAACTTGCACCTGAAATTTATTAAAAAAAAGAAAGAAATTCTCATTACCTTACACTACATGTTTGCCTTCTTATTTGAGGAAAAACAGCAAAAATATTTTAAAAATTAATTCAAATCACATTTTCTTATACATAAGTAACACTAAAGAAACTCAAACTTTTAATAAAAATATATTACACATCCCACAGTTTTCAAACTATTGTCCTGTTCTATCCCAGATGCTTTGCACTCTAGTGGGAAAATAATTGTATCCATAACAAATCTGCATGTATATAACTAACTAAATAAATATTTTTTTATTATTTATTCAGAAATACACAGTTGCTATCTGTCTAAACCAGTAACAGTCTGTACATAAACTGTACTGAAAAAGTATTTGTGTTCTATACAAAATTATTCACACAGAGTGAAATAAAGATGGTCTCAGTTTATGAAGTACACATAAAAACATATACCCAAACACTAAATAATGTAATAGTATCTATCCATCCTTCCAATCATCTCTACCTTATTTAAAAGATACAGTACACAATCCTATTCAAAGCACTAGGCTATTTCTCTGCATTTCCTGTTTGTAAACATTAGTAAGCAATGATTCTACATATGTGAGATTATCAAATTACAGCTTTAATCATCTTTAAGTGCATAATGAAATCTCCTGAAATCATATAAAAATAAAAATAAAAAAAAAAACCTATGTTTTCCATTCAAGTATATAAGCAATGCCTGGTTTGCATTTTCTTTATTTGCCTTTTTCAATATGAAAAATAAAGTGAAGCTGTCAGGAATTTTTGGCAAACATACTTTACATTGTTTTGATTAGGTTAAAAAAAAAAGCTCTTGAGGATTAGACTGAAAGCTAAACATTAGCTTATTAGGACCATTTATCTCATCTAGAATTGTCCTTAAAGGGATATTTTGTTCTATCTTCCTCTTCTGTATGCGGTACTGACCATGGTCACATGCGGGATATCATATTAGATGGATATTGAACTGTTCTCATTGGGGCTGTTGTTATATTCTGTTTCTTGATGAGCAAGTTGCTGAAAATCAGTAGTGTGAATCAGCATTCTTTGTGCAAACTCTAACTTGCACTCTGAGAATAAAATGTGTTTTACCTTCATAAAGTTAGAATCTAAGTTGGTTCTTCTCCAAACTAAATCAATATCAGAACTCTTAGAGTCATCAGCAATGTAGGATTAGGTCTATAATGGTAGATTGCAAAAAGATGGGAAGATGAAAATCCTCATTGTCCCTCAACTTCCAAAAAATGAATCATGGAAAACAGCTATATGTAGCATTAAAAAAAACAAACAAACAAACCAATATAACAACAAACCAACAAACCCTTTTTTTTTTTCCTTAACTGCAATTTTTGGATCTGCAAAATACGATTCTGCAAATCCCATTCTGGCTTGCTACAGTCTTCATCTAATTCTGCATTCCAGTTTGGCATATCTGGAGATTTTTCTTTTAGTCTACCCTTACCAAAACTCTAGATGTCCCTCCTTCCTCTTTCATCCCAACTTTTACTGTTGAGCATGATGTCATACGGTATGGGATATCCCTTTGGTCAATTGGGGTCAGCCATCCTGGCTATGTTCCCTCCCATATTCTTGTGCACCCCCAGCCTACTTGCTGGTGGGGTGGTGTGAGAAGCAGAAAAGGCCTTGACCCTGTGTAAGCACTGCTCGGCAGTGACGAAAACATCCCTGTATTATCAGCGCTGTTTTCAGCACGAATCCAAAACATAGCCCCATACCAGCTACTCTGAAGAAAATTAACTCTACCCCAGCCAAGACCAGTACTACAGCATAATTATTCAGAAAGATGAATGGTATCCAGATCATGCCAACTAGAAAGACCTTTCTGTAGAAACAGATATGCTCAAACTTCGTAGAAATTAAATATGAACCCGTGAATATATTTCTCTTTTTTTCCAAATACAAGAATTACAATAGCACTTTTTTTCTGTCTTATTCTCTAAATAAGACTACCTCAGAAAAAGACTAGAAACTAAAGAACTGCAATATATACTCTTAAACACCCTGAATTTCAGTTAATATTTGGTCTTCAGAGTTGCTTAAGCTGTTTAGTTTTTCTACTGAAAGTTCTTTCTCTATACAACACTTTTTTCTTTGTCATCCCAGTAGGAGTATTTTATAGGGAAAACTGAAATTGTCTATGAAAGATTTTTGCTTTACCTGGAAGACTTTATCGTGTCACGATTTCTTTTTACTTGCTATGTTTCTTTTAAAGATGTTTGACACTTGAAACAACTCTGTGTCAAATAACAGCTCATTGATTGATTATGAGTTATTAGAAGATTTTGATCTTGTTCTTACAATAAGCTTTTTTTAATTTAAGTTAAAGAGGTAGTTGATTCTGCCACACTCAAGCTTATGCAAAAATTTGTGTGAAGTGACTACTAAGAAGTGGCCCCAAGCTGCATGCAGGACAGTTACTCAGTCAATCCATAAGGAATAGTGACGTAGAATCTCGCTGCTCTTCCCAGCCCATGCTTAGTGCAAAACCACTTTCAGTCATTTTAATTCTAAGGGTTTTTTTCACACTGGACTGAAGGGATTTTTCAGTAGGATCCTTTTCTCCCTCAGCAGGGGGGTTGGACTAGATGACCTTTAAAGGTCCCTTCCAAACCAAACTATTCTATGATTCTATGATTCTATGATTCTGTGATTCAGAAGCAACATAAAGTACTTTCTGCACTATCTTATAGAATCATAGAATCATTTGGGTTGGAAGGGACCTTTACAGGTCATCTAGTCCAACCCCCCTGCCGTGGGCAAAGACATCTTCAACTAGAGCAGGTTGCTCACAGCCCTGTCCA
>NW_008825547.1:2551578-2568210 GCF_000699105.1 Pygoscelis adeliae
CCGCTCACCACCCGCTGACTGATGCCCAGCCAGTCCCTGAGCAGCGATCACTGTTGCCAGGCCAACTCCCGCAAGTTTATATACTGAACATGACATCACATGGTATGGACTATCCCTTTGGCCAGTTTGGGTCAGCTGTCCTGGCTATGCTCTCTACCAACTTCTTGTGCACCTCCTCACTGGCAGAGCATGAGAAGCTGAAAAGTCCTTGACTTTGTATAAGCACTGCTTAGCAACAACTAAAACATCAGTGTATTATGACATTATTCTCATACTAAATCCAAAACACAGCACTGTACCAGCTACTAGGAAGGAAATTAACTCTATCCCAGCCGGAACCGGGACAGGTTGGCTTTCTGGGCAGTGAGCGCACATTGCTGGCTCACGTCCAGTGAGCTCACATCCAGTGATGTACTGATACATCCACCAGTACCCCCAGGTACTTCTCGGCAGGGCTGCTCTCAATCCCTTCATCCCCCAGCCTGTATTAATACCAGGGGTTGCCCCGACCCAGATGCAGGATCTTGCACTTGGCCTAGTTGCACCCCATGGTGTTCACACAGGTCCACTTCTCCAGCTTGTCCAGGTCCCTCTGGATGGCATCCCGTCCCTCCGGCATGTTAACCACACCATCAGGTTATCACTGTAATTTTTCACCTCTGATTTTTTGTCCCACAGGAGTCAAAAATGGTTAGGGAACTGCCAACTTCAGAGATTTAACAGAAATTATTTCATGAGTATGAACACATGCCTCATTTTATCTCTCTCCATAAGTTCTTCTCTTGAGGACTTCTACTGGAAAGACTAGTGTGGACCATGACCACCTAAGACCTTTATTGTTACCAAAGACTGTACCAATTATTTAGTTAATTTTTATTTTTCTTGTTAATTTTATTTTGTATTTTAAAAAAAATTAATGTATGGCTTTTCTTTTGTCATATGTGCTGATGAACTTAACAATGAAATGCTTGATACATTTGTTGATGTCTGGGGCTTGGATAGGGGAAGGTCTTGAGTAATTCCTCTTTTATTTTTTTTTTCTTTTTCTTCCTTCTCAGGGATTGCAAAGGATTATGTTGGGCTCACGTGCAGCACAAGCTGTCATGGGATACCACAAATGTAATTCTGTCACTCGTCATGTTCAAAAAGCATACAATACCATTAAGAAGGTTATTGAAATTGTTTGGTGTGGTATGAAATGTAATTCTTAGTGTGTAGATGACAACCAATTCAGTATGTGCATCTTACCTAAGCCATTTATTGTAGTTGTGAAATTATTAAAAGAGGCAGGGCATGCAAGACATGTTCTGAATAACTTTCCTCTTGGATAAAACTGAAAGGGGTATATGCCAGTTGTTCCAGACTTCTTTTTGCATCAAGGCTTTCTGGTTTTCTTTTCTAGATGATCTTGAACATGCAGAGTTGTGTTCATGTCAAGGACAGCAAAGCAGTTTATTCTATACTTCTCTGGTACTAATGCAATGCAATATAGAAGATGCCTTGTTTGATTACTTACGTCACATTGATCAGATCATCTATGTCATCTGGTTTAACTGCCCTATGTTACTGATTACACTAATTGTGTTTATCACTGTCTCAATTAATACTGAAATTTAAGGTTAACTTTATCAAATTTTTAATACTAAAAGTTAGCATACAAACCCTTTAAATTCATTCTAGTTTTGATATATTATGGTGGAAAAAGTAAAAGAAATCTTTCATGATTAATCAAAATTGTTAAAATTGAAGTAAAAAATGGAACTTACCATGAATGCTTCACAGAAGTAGGCTAATACGGCAGCCAAATGAGACTGTCAAATACAGGCTTACAAATGCTCTTCAGCTAGATGTATAAGCAAAGGTACCTTGGAAAATGTAGTACTTATGCCTTTTTTTTCCCCAAAAATCAGGTTGTATTTATAGGATCAAAAGGCAATTCAGGTGGGAAGGTACTTCAGGAAGCCTCTAGTCTCACCTCTTGCTCAAAGCAAGGGCAGCTCTGAGGTCAGACCAGGTTGCTCAGGGCTGTCTCCAGTCGGTCTTGAAAGCCTCCAAAGACAGTGACAGTGCAATCTCTCTGGACTATCTGCTCTGCTGACCGACTGGCCTCATGGGGAAAACGTTTCTCCTCACATCCAATCTCAAACTGTCTTGTTTCAAATTATGCCCGCTGCCTCTCATCCTCCCCCCATGCTGCATGTTGAAGTGCCTGGCTCTGTCTCCTTGCTGACTTCCCCACAGGCACTGACGTGCTTTTGTTAGGTGCCCTGCAGACATCTCTTCTCCAGGCTGAACAAGCCCTGGTCCCTCAGCCCCATCTCGTAAGGCAAGTGGTCTAGTCCCAACCATCCCGGTGGTTTATCGATGTCTTTCCTGTACAGGTCACAATAATTAGATGTGGTGTAATCAGCTCTGAGTAAAGGCATGAATAATCACTTCCCTGGACCTGCTGCCTATGCTTCCATTAATGCTACTGGCTGTCTTTGGTGCCAGAGCACACTGCTGGCTCATGTTCAGTTCTCTATTCCCCAGGGCCCCCAGGGCCTTTTTGCCAGAGCTGCTCTCTAGTCTGTCAGGGCCCAGTCTGTATCACTGCCACAGGGGGTCTTCCTTACTTGGGACAGGACTTTGCATTTTGCCTTGTTGAACTTCATGAGGTTTCTCTCAGCCCATTTCTCCAGCCTGTCTAGGTCCCTCTGGATGGCAGTGTCTGCCACAAAAACAACTATGTTGTGCCAGGAAAAGAGTGAAGAGCAAATGGTGTTCTTCACTGGTTGCCTTTGTAAAGTAAATTTTAGTATCTGTGAAAGATACCTTCCACGTTTTCCACTACCCTATACCATTCGCTTGTAGCAAAACAGTAGAAAACTATAGGCACTATACTAGTGACTTCACACAATTAACATTACCCATGTCTGGTCTTTTCATCTAGGATAAGGAAATTGATGGTGGGAAGGAAATGTGGCCACTGTCAACAAGTGTTCAGTTAGTGCTTAGTAGGGTGTGAATATCCTGCCATTAAAAATGGGCTGTCACAGTAGCTGCTGTCACAGAGACCTTAAGAGGTCATGAAGAGTTAATAAGTTTTCATCAATATACATCCCAAATGGGGTTTGAAACAAATGACAATCATAATAAAACTTCTCCAGCAAGCATGAAGAATGACTTAACCTCCTGTTATCCAAGTATACTCGCTGACTTGTTTTGAGAATAACCTTCTACTTAGAGACATTTGAGGTCAATACCATATTTATTTCTAACCAGAATGCACAGCAGAAAGAAAGGAGCTTACTTTCTCTTGTCAAAGGAAAAGTGAGTGCAGTCATAATATTCAAGGAAGGATGCAATATTTTCCATATCATAACCAAGACATATCAACAAAACCTGAAAATCACGGATAAGAAGGAAGGAAGTTTGTTGTTTTTCCTATCTCCTACTGAGCTGTTTGTTGTAATGGAAGGACATGGCAGACTTTGCTTTTAAGGTTTGGTTTGGTTTGTAGAGCCAAAATTCAATTAAAATTCCATAGTCTATTTCAAATTATTTCAAGCAGGAACATTTCATATTGAATTCATGCCATTTCTATAAAATTTATAGGGTTTTATTGTAAACATGCTTTTATCTTTTTAATGTAAATTCAAAACTTAGCTCTTTCTTGTCACTGATTGTCCAGTTATCATAGGGTTGTTAGGGGTGATTCTAAGGTAGTAAGTGGCATGTCATAAGTAATTCCTCTCAGCTGCTGCACAACCCATTACACTTACGAAGTTATGCACTGTGAAGATATTTGACCTATTCTGAAAACTCGTTTCATCTTTCAAAATCAAAAGAGTGTTATTTTTAACATTATGAATCTTCATTGTATTCTCACTTTTTGTCAAACAGTCACATTCAGTGTACAAGATTTGGAATAAAGTTTCATGAATTTATCCAACAATATACTTTTCAGGCTTGTAGCAAAGACAGAAATTCCAGAGGTTTGACAAGGTATTAATAATCCATTTCCTTTAAAAAAGTTATCTTTTTGGTTTTCTGCCTTCTAATATGGCCACTCCAGAGGCACATCACATACTTAAGAAACAGTGCAATGTTTCTGTTATTGCTTAAATTAATATCAATAATGACCATTAACTTCACCTGATGTAAGTCTTTATGCTTTGTTATGTCATTTGTAAGGCAAATTAAGAGGGAGAGGGAATTAGATTTCTTCTTAATACAATCTAATTTGAACAACTGGAAAAATGAATCGTAGTAAGGAAAAAAAACCTCATTTTATAAAAGCAGCAGCATATAAAGCAGTGATTTTGATGAGTGCAGAGCTAGAGAGATTCTGACTTACATTCCATGTGCCTTGTCAGTAAGATACATACTTCAGTAGCTAAAAATGCAGTACATGTGGTTTCATCTCAGTGTAATGAAAGCTGTTTTGTTGATCGTAATTTACTTGATAGGAGACAAATGCCAGTAAAAACTGAGTGGTTATGTCAATGATCACTTGTAAAATAAAATGTATTAAGAAAATCCAAGCTATGCTGTATTTTTTAAATATCACATTATATTTGGAGAAAGTTTACATCTGAAAGCACTCTCTCTCTAAGAAATAGTGCCCTTAGTAATGATATTGAGTAGATTACCATGGACATTCCAGAAGGAAGGTTTGCAAAATTCTTACTATACACAGAAATTTGAGTATGTTCCCTCATGAAAAAGAAAAAAAAGAAGTAAAATGCTAATGTAATTTAAAATATGCCCTCTAGGTGATTTTATTTACCATTACTGAGATACATCTTTAGTAAAGAACATGGGAGAATTCAGTTATTTTTACAGGTTAGGGAGAAAAAAACTATCAATTTTAATCCCATTTCTCAGGATCCTAGAGGTAAGAGGTAGGAAAGACCTGTTATAACGTCTAGACTAACCTTTTGTAAATGCAGGATTATTATCTTGCATTATGTATGATAAGTTTTCCAGTAATTTTGCTAGACCAGCTTTAAATCACATGTGAAAGTTTGCATTTCTCTCAGTAAGATGTTTCACAGCTTCCCTAGAAGCTTATACTGATCTATCAGAAAATAAGCCACGAGGCAAGGAAGCTGCTGACCAACAAGAAAGTCCACCGCAGGTGCAGTTCTGAATTTGCTGGGGCACTTTACCTAATCCTGTACCCTGACTGTAGGATACCATGCGGTTGATGTGGCCTGCCCATCGAGACTTCTTTCCTGTGACACCAGACCTGGGAGGCAGGGCTGCTGTATGCTTGGCTGTTACACTGCTAAAGAGTCAAGACTGGGCACCCATTAGGACTTAGGAGCTTGAAGCTCTTCCAGGACTGTCAATACAGACACGGCAAGTTCTTTTCACAAGACACTCCAAGACTCGCAGATGTAGAAGGGGTCTGGGCGGTCAGTGTGGCAGAAGGAAAACCTCTGCAAGACCAAACATTCATTTGTGAGACGGGATCTCAAGTTTTGCTCTAGGACCCTTCCACACCCTTTGGCTTTTACTTCTCAATACCTTAAATTAGAGTTGTGTTTACTAATTTACTTCACATTTAAAGGTGTAAAAATACTAATTGTATAATGGTACTGATTTAATCAGTGTCAGCTGCTTACTTTCCAGAGTGTATAGTGGTGATTCTGGGATAATATTAGCAAGCAATGAAGCACTTGGTTTTAATTCCTTTTTATCACCTACGTGACAGAACATCATTCATGGAAATTTTCTTTATTGTTGTTGCCTTTTTATGAGGGCTACAGTCCTTTTACATTTTACAGTTTTACCAAACTGCCTTAAAATCTGGAGTTTATTATGAAAGAAATCACGAATGGAAACAAAAATTGTAGCAGCTGTGTAACAAAGAAGTTCTTAGAAATCTGTGGACATGAACCAACTGTGCATAATTTTCTAAGGGATTTTAAATTAAGCATATCTGCAGTACTGAATTTTAATTAATAGAGCTGACTATTCTCTTCAAGACTTACACCCACATTATATATAGTAAGTACTTGAGGAACAGTCTGCCAGCAGCCATGACCTTATCCTCAAAAAAGAAACTGAGTCAATGAAATTAAGGTTTGCCGGTGATGAATTATACAAAGAAGTTTTGTTTTGTTTTGTTTTGTTTTCTTTATTTCCCCTTTTGAGGATAAAATATCTCCTCAAAGAGCACAATGCTTCTCTTATGCTGCTGTTTGTGCATTTCACTTTATAGAGCACATGGGTAAAATGCATAAGTAGTCCTGGGAGAAGGCACCTGAAAACCTCCACCACATGTCTCCCTTTCCAGGTTATGCAGAAAAAAGCTGTCTTCTTGTCCCTGGCCACCTGAGTCTTGTACACAGGCACCTCAATGGAGGAATCAGGGCATCCCTTTTGTCTGAATTCCCCTCCACCCAGCTGGTTATGGTGTTCTGTCAAAAAGTCAGTCCTGCGGCTTTGAAGCCACCCTGCTAAGAAAGGCCAAATTCCCATGTTCCCTGATTTGTAAGTGAGCCTTCACTTCACAGCAATAGTTAACAGAAGTGAGGAGAGAGGTGTGTGGCATCCTGAAACTTCCAGTAGTCGGGAGGCCAGGAGAAGACTACTTAGGATCAGCCCTGTTTCTTAAATGCCTAGTCAGGCAGTGGATTCACTAACCAGTGAATTAGCTAACCGTTCATTTAGCACTATGGAAGGTTTTGTATTCCTCTGAATTTTGACCAGGGACACCATAGTCATGTCTGCACTATGGGTATAGACAACCTAATGCAGACTTCACCTAAGCCAGTGTGAGTGACTGGCTAGATGGTGTGAAAAAAATCAGTTTGTCCTGTATAATCATGAAAGGACTCTCCTGAGAAATGAAAACTTTCTTTAAAATAGCAGTTATTAACTCAGGTTTAGCAAAGACAAGGCTTTTCTGCTTCAGTGGCTGAGACAGTGAATCAGAGCTGTGCTGAGTTGTGTGGATTTATCACCTTAACTGGCACTACCATGGAGTTCGCCGAGATTTGTTCAAGGCCAGACAGGAAATCTGGGACAGATCATGCTGATAAAACCAGATCTTAGAGCCATCTTTCTTTTATGGCAGAAATGAATCCCCATAAGTCCATTATCCTCTGTATGTCAAAATGGTGAGATCCTGTCATCATTTGAGCACACACATTTCCAAGATGTTGGACTGTGAAAGAAGGATCTCTCAGTAAATCATAATAAATGGTTCTGTTCAACTAAAAAAAAAAAAAAGCAAAGAAAATAAAACATGATCCACTAATATAAAAATCTGTATTATAAAGTAATTTAACATACTGTTTCATGCTTCTCAAATGTGTTTGTTAATATTCTCAAGGACACTGAATTTTTCAGGATACAATTAAATAACATTTTGAATGGTGAAATAAGCGACTGGTCCCTAACTAAACATACCTGACTGTTTTTAAAATCTGATCCTGCTAACGTTGAAATCAGTAGGCAAGATGGCAGAACCTCTGCAGTCATGGCCAGGGGTGTATTTTACAGCCCCTGAGAGACATTGAGCTGAGAGAATTCTGTTTAATCCACGATACAGAAAGCTTTGTGCTTTGCTTTTTTATTAAGGGCCTGAGAAAGCCAATAGTATTTTTAGGCTTCCTGTGAAAAAATATAGCATTGTTACACAACAGCTCTCTCTTCCAGCTCTCAGCATGGCCCCTTGCTAGTGAGGGAGACAATAATATTCTGCATATCCTCATTAAAAAAGAGTGAGAGGGGCTTACTTTTTTCCCCAGTTGTTTTGTTTCCCCACTGGGTTCTGTGGAACTTATTGAAGAAGAGTCCTTAAAATGCCAAGAGCAGGTTTGAAATGCTACATACAGATTATTTTTAGGAGTGAGCATCCTTGATAAAATATTGCAATTCATGTATATGCAACATGTTAAGTATACTTCAGTGCTATAATCTTGATTTACATTTGTAACAGATGATAATTGGTGTGCCAGGAGGAAAATAAAAAGGAGAGATGATGATGTGGTGAAGAACCTGATTAGTGACAACTCTGAAGAAGGTGAGACATGAGAGCCAAGAGACTCATCAGCTTACACTTTTCTCTTTTTGCCTTGCCTTGCCTTGTCTTGCCTTGCCTTGCCTTGCCTTGCCTTCCCTTCTTTATTTTACATTTTTCCTTAATTTTCCCTTTTCCTTTCTTTAGTGCATTTTAAAAGTATCTGATTCTCTCTGAGTCCAAAAACATATTTTTTTTCTTCACATTTATAAAACCACATTTTTAATGGGGCCATGCACTATTTCACTGTGAAAGTATGAAAACAAAAAAAGTCAGAAGTTTAAATAATATTTGCAAAGTGGGAGAGGGCTCACACAAGTCTTTTTCCTGTGAAGATCTCATGATTCTCACAGCTGACAAGTCTCTCCAGATCTATACAGTTATTTAAGCCCCTTTGTCTCAGAGAAATATCTTTGGTGAGTCCTGTGGAACCATATTCTTTAAGGAATATTGAAAATATCTTTGCATGTCCAAAAGAATGCAGGAAACAATAGTAAGGGTCAGACAAGAACATAAAGATACTATGCAGAAAAAAGACAAAAGATTTTATGGTGAAGTCAATATTTACATGTTCTTTTTGCTTAAAAGCAAAATAGATCCCTAAATAATGAAGACAATCCCCAGAGACACAGCTACAAATATGAAATAAAAAGAATAAGAAAATGGTTCGTTGGAGAAATAGAGAATAATTTAAAATATTTTCACATTGAAAAAATGCAAAAGAGAAATTAACAGAAAGAGAAAGCAAAGTAGCAAGGAAGAAAATTAAAACTTCCTTGCAAAAAGAAAGGAGTTTTGGGAAATGGGAGGGTAGCTGCTGAGTAAAGAATAATATTTGGAAAATTTCCAAGTGAATGGATGGTAAGATATTTACAAACAGAAAAAAAGAGAGAAAGAAAAAAAACGAATGGATTTAAGAGTTATGTCAAAAGCAGAAAAGGGCTATGTGAATGGAGGTTGGCATTAAAGAAAAATTAACAGGATGGATAGAGAGAAAAGAAGCATGGACAATTAAAAAACAGAAATGAGGATACGTATCTGAAGTTAAAAAGACTCATGATAGAAGTAGTAAAATAATTCATAGTACATCCTTTGTTTTGCACAAATTGTTAGAATTTTCAATTGAATGGATAAAGGTGACAGCAAATGTGAAAGTACTCAAAATAATGAAGATTTAAGAGTTCCTCTGTGGATTTCCTGAACAACAGAGGAAAAAGCAAAAATAAGATGAGAAAGTGAAGGACAACAAAGTGACTCAAGAATGGATGGTGGGAGGGAATTCAGTGTGACTTTCAAGAAAGATGTATGAATTTACCCTGGTGTCTGGAATCAGGGCAAACGCTATTAATAAAATAAATGTTGAGAAGGTGGGTATGAGAAGATGAGAAAATTTTTTGTTACTTTTTTTTCACCCTGAATAGCTATCATACCTGAATTTGATTAGATAACATCAAATCTATAGGCATCTGTTTGCTGGCTACCTATTTTTATGTTATGAAGGACTCCATGATGCTTGACAGGCAGAAAATCTGACCTTCTGTCTCTGTCTTGTTGTGATATAGGTTTACCATTTCTAGGTCTGGGCTACCACTGAATATCTTTACCTGACTTTACTGGCTATTCATGGGGAACCGCTGGGGTGATACTTTGACATGAGCTTCTGTGAAGTTACTAGCTCAGTACTACCAATTTGTAAGTATGATCCAAGTGATCCATGTTCATTTGACTGAGAGTTTTCAGTACTTCAGAACAACAGATATATTCAGCTTTTTGTGAGTTTTCAAAACATCTGTGATGCTGAAATGTGGTGAATAGGAATGTCACTGTAAAATCACCACAACAAATTTGGTGTCATAATGTAAAAACAAGGGAACAGGGATTTTTTACAATGTGATTTTAATGTAGCTTTCCAATGTTATTTTATGATTCAGTTTATCATTAGCCTTCTGACTTCTTTAGCTAGCCAAAGAAAAATCAAGGATTTAGGGTCAAATTATTGTGACTTTGAGTGATAGAGCAGATTTATGGGTTTCCTGACACAGTAACATTTTTACCTGCCAAAACCTGAAAATTCAGGCACCCACAGTTACAATTATGAGTAAGAAAATACAGCACTTCTCAGTCTTTGACTTGCCACATTAAAATAAGGTATTTGATGTGTTGCATTGTTTTCAATCTTTCACATACAAAATTATTTGCAATTTAACACTCACAATTTTAGTATTCCCTACAGAAAGTTGCAAAACTATACATAAGGCATTACTCTGAAAACTTCTCAATTACCAATCATTAGAGTAATTTCCTGCACCTACAATAGAAACTAATGCCTGTGCATAATTTCAATTTTTTGTTTAAGATGTTGTTGAGCATTAATTTTTATTGGCAATCAAGACATTGAGCAAACAAAAGTAATTCATCTTGCCTATGCTCTTTACTGTGCCACAGTTTTGAAATAGGTGATCTTTGAAATTTTCATCTAAGTGGTAGAACTCCTAAAAGAAAATGCTTTTTCCTTTTATTTTGTTTCATGCAATGTTTATTAGAAGCAATTTGGTGCTGCAGAGAACCATCTTCTTATTTTAAATCATTTTGTATGGCTCATTAAAAAGATATTTTTTCTAAGCAGATTATTGATTTCTTGCTTACATGTCCTACACGTCAAACAGACAGTGCCTTTTTTTAGATGAACATTTCCAAAGATAAAGAGAGAGTTATTATGTCATAATAACAAATCTGGAAAATACAGGAATTATGTTTTTGCACTAGCATTAACACTCCCTTAACTACAAATTGTTTCTGTGTTAAAATATTTTTGACATTTCATATATACTCCATTCCTCTCCTAAAGAGACTGTAAATTAATTTTGCTGGAATTCCCTCGGTAAAGGTCATAAACCCTAACATGGTTAGATGGATTCTTAATATGCTATTCATAATTCTTTATGCTTCACTTAAAAGTATGTTGTTTGCATGATAGAATAGAAAGAAAAACAATAAATAAAAAAATAATCAAAAATAATAATACAAGTTGTTATATCCCCAGGCACCACTCTTATTTCAGTGTAGTCTAAGAGTCCAAAAGCATCTCTCTCATTTTATTTTTACTGTTATCATCACGAAAATAAGCTAAGTGTCTGTGAGGGAAGAAGAGAATACAGTCCACCATGTGAAGGGAGAAAATAAAGGAAACAAAACCAGTACTGTAAAACAAGTTTTAATACCATATAATACACATATAACATAAATACCCAATTTATGTCCTTTGGCTTTAAGATGAATCTCTGTAAAATTTGTCATATGTAAGGGTTATGAAATATTTATCTATTGGTTTAGTTCTTCTGATAATTTACGTAAGATAAAATAGTGTTTCTCTCTCCCTTACTCCTCATTGATCCAAGAATATATCTGCTTATGAAATGTTTCACTCAAACATTAAATTATTTAGCATCTCTTTACTTTCTGCTACAGGGAAAAGGAAACCCTCCTAAAAGCATAAACCTTGTGGTCATTAGGATATTTCAGCCCTATAATGTACCCCAAAATCTTTAAATTCTACACACTTTTGTTTTGATCCTTAGTACCTTTTAGAATATAAATGGCTTATTATGTTCTATAACTCAAGGTGTCCCCACCACACATTATTACAGGTGTTCAATTTTTTAGTGTATTTTCAGTTTGTATATGTATTTTATATCTCTTCATCCTTTCCCTCCTGCCTGTTGTCTCCCTTCTCCTCTCCTTCCCTGCAGCAGCAAAATTCATGGCTATCAGCTCTGCAACCTGCTTGTGTATCTCTTGTTAACAGTTTATTATCAACCTCGCTGATTTTGTCACTACCTTGGTTTGCACAATTGTGTCTAACATGTTGAATAAATGTTCCATAGCCTTTGTAAGGTTATCTGATAAAAGGCTAATTACATTAAACAAAGACCTGGCCAGGGTCAGAGAGACAATAATAGGTGGAGGAACCCCAGTGACCTGCCCAGTGAACTGAGGACACTGAGTTGGCAGCTCCTTGGGGTATCCAAGGACAATGGTCAGCCCATGGGAATAAATTCTTTTTCTACTGCCTGCACGAAGGGATGGGGAGCTGGCAGCAGCCTCCCTTCCACCAGACTGGGGAAGGAGAACTCACCTGGGTCCTGAAGATGTCTGGAGATGGCAACCTCCAGCAGCTTTGTCATGTAATAATTCATTTTATTCTGAGGTTGTGTCCACTGCCCCTTAAGAAACCTTCTAAGTAACTAGATATCATCCTGTGTCCATATTTTTTGCATTGTTAAGGTTTCCATGCTGTTGAACTATTATGCAACCTAAAACAGTTTTTTACATTTACCAAATATTGTCTTTTATTTTTTCATCCTATGTGTAAAAACCTATGTTTAGTGTCATTCCCTCCCCTCCCCCCCCTTTTTTTTTTCTCATGTGAAATTAAGCTTTGCATGCTGAATACTGGATCCTTTCCTGCTTCAGGTTCATTCACTCATGGATTTTTTGGATTTTATTTTTCATGCACAGGAAAAAATCCATCAGAGTAATGCCAGCTACATCCTAGAAAATACCTGTGTGGCAATCTCTGCTACTCAATAAATAAAGCCCCAAAAGTAATTAATTTTCTGTAGATGAAATATCAAGGTCTTGCTCATGCTCACACTGCTAAGATTAGCTCTCTCTTCAGTAAACTGAATGGGTCTGTGGTACATAGCAGCTGGCTCTAGCTGTTCTTCAGGTTTATGGTGGTGCTCCTGACACCCTAAGACATAACTGATATTTAGATTTTATTTCAGTCCAAAGTTTTTTTAAATAGGTTTCTTGATGGTCTTCACACTACTTTGTTTTTCCACTACTTCACTCATTTTATTCCTGCTATCATCTATTATACAGGGATTGGAGCCGAGGACTGCAGCAGACCTAGGTTTTGTATAGGCTAGTGGAAGAGCAGGGAGTGCTTCTGAGCTCTTGGGGAACAACTTAACACTCACACAGAAGTCAGCTTAAAACAACTCTGGTTGAGATTTATCTGACTCATGTTTCTAAATAAGCTTTTACACACATGTAGGCTCTTCTTGTAGTCAACGGACAGAATTAAAAACTTATCTTTTTGTAAGGTAAATACCTAAAATACGTAAGACACATTGAATCTAAAAAATACCTATATCCACCATCAACTATGAAGAGGCTTGACTGCTTCATATTCAGACATCTGTACTACAGAAGTCTGAGCTTAAGTGAGATATAACCTCCCTCAGTACCTGAATCCAAACTGATTGGGATCGTGCAACTTGAGCTTCTCCATGGCATAACTATTTCCAATTTGTTTATGCCAAAGCCTGTTAAAATACAATTCTCCTCTTTGATTATCCATTTTTTGTTTGGTATAGAATATGATGAGTGTGCAACTAATATTCTATTGCAGATGCTGAGGAATCTTCAGAGGCTCGTGTCTAAGAGCTGTCTACCACCCTTAAAATATGCTAATATAAACCAGGCATATTTTATGACATAAGGATCAGCAATCTTCAAACAATATATTGCAAGTAGTTCAACATCCTGTTGTTGTCCAAAGCAGTTAATTTGCTGTTGTATTGATCCACTCAAACAAGTGATTCCAATAAGTCTTTATAGATTTTATGTTCTCTCCTTGGTACAGTACTGTCACATAAGAAAGATTACAGCTACTGCTCATGGCACAATCTAGAGAAGATTAGTTCAGCCTGTGTTATAAACAGGTAATCAGTCATAAATCCCCTGAAGGACAACTGGCAAACATCCAGAAATGGCAAAGAATACTTGGTTGGACCCCAAGTTATAACTGATCTTCACAGATGTACAGCAAAGACAACATCACTTTTCAGTTGAGCAGGCTTCCCAGCCTTTTAACATTTTCCACTTTTGGAGTCCTCCTCAGCTTCACAGTACAATATAATCCCTCTTTTACCAAACTGTTGCTATAATATTTCAGTTACAGTAGATAGTAAAATGTCCTGTTAATTACTGTGTAACTATTTAAATAAAAACAAGAATACCTTGCACTGTAAATTTTGCATAAATATTAATATTAGAACATTCTGTGGATTTCAGGCACTTGCAATAAAACCTGACTTTTAATCATATGAAGTAAGTATCAAATTCTCACTCCATTACCTTTGACTTAGATCAGAGTCTCACTGTATGCCTAAATGGTTTAAGAGTTCTCTTCAGTGATAACTAAAGATTAAATTTTCCAAATGTTTAAGTCAGTGGCTCAGTGCATGCTGTACACATGTAGAGAATAGCCTTCAGCATAAAAGAACCTGAGCTTTCCAGGGAAATAGCATGCAAAAATCTTAAAAATAAGAATACTGGAATATTATTAGTGCTCAGTTAAGTGAATATTATTTACTTCAAGCTGCACCAATTCGCTAAGCTTTTCTTAGGGTAATAGTAGTACTAATGTATGTGGTACAACTGTGTAAAAATTGTTCATTTATAATGTCCTAAAAATACAACAATATTAGGAAAAATCTACAATGTAGAACAGCTGTTGCTTGTTGCCTTCAGTCTTGTTCACGCTGAGTAGGAATTACTCCAGATGTAGTCTAATTGCAATCCATTTGGATTACTCCAAGGTATAACAACTCACAAGGTGATGACATATTTCCACAAAGCAAGGCTATGATTCCACAAACAATTTTTTTCTGTTGGTAAAACTGATTTAAAACATCTCCATCTTTTCTTTTTTTTTTTTTGTCTGCTCTTATATATGCCAGCACCCACCTGCCTATGAATAGCATAGCTGTACATTTGCTTCAGGGGAGTGTTGCAAGCCTGACCACTAAAATGACAAGCCTAAACAAAAAGAGAAGCAAACAAAAACCAAAATTTAAACAAAATAAAAAAGTTGTAATCTAGGTGCCAAAATTTAGCTAAAAGTAGATGAAATTAATCCCATTTTTGTTCAATAAGGTATTTTGTTATTAAGTTTAAGGAGGTTTCAATTTCTTCCTGTTTATATTTGTAGGTGGAAGAACTGAAAATGGGGAAAAAAAGAAATTTTACTTGTGTATTCCACATCATGGAAGAAATATATATATAATTACTTAATATTTAAAATCAAGATTCATCTCTGACAAGTAAACCAACTCCAACCAATAGTGTTTGTCTTTGAATGAACTATAAAAAACTACCCATGGAATAGTATTGTGCATGGGCCTGTCTCTTTCCACCACCTAATATTAGTCATTGCCAAAGATTTCACTCTGTGACTAATTCTGTGATCTGAACTGCTGTGATAATACCTTCCCCCAAATATTGCGCTTTTGTTCCATCTACTTTTGTCAAGATTTTCTACCTCTTTTTCCCTCCACCTTTACTTCATTGGGTTTTCTTTAACAAGAATATTTAATAAAACTAGTAAATACTTTTTATCAAAAGGGTGTCAGAATTACACAAACAGTAAAGTTCCTTGTCTGAAGTGATACCCAGTCTCAAAATCTTTCTAGGGATTGAATAAATAAACAAACATGAAGTAGACAATAAATTGATATGGAATGAGATAAGGTTGTTATTGATTTTGAAAAAGAATTCTTAAATTGTTATTGAATATGTATTAGATCTTATTTTGCTTTATGTCCTATATTAATACAACCTCAATAAAAAACTAATTAGATGATGCAAAGTAAGATTATGTATCTAATTTATTATTGCTGGAAAAGGTAAAAATTTCTAGTGACTTAAGTAATTAGTTGCAAAATTTTCCCATTGAACATTTCAGTGCTGCTTGTCAAATGATGCTGTTCAGGCAATAACCATTAAGTATGAAACCCAGAAGCTAGCATACACTATAGCCTGAGAGAGATTGAATCATTAAAACTAGATTTTCCCTCCCTCCCAAAGAAAATCCTTTGAAAACTCCTTATAAAGGAGTCTTCCTCCTTAGAATCTGACCCTTGAAATACTATTCACTGTTTAGATGTCAGATAATTTGTGCAAAATAGAAATTGCATGGCAAGCAAGTTTTATTAAATGTCCTTCCCCTTCCCTTTCCCCTTCCCCTTCCCCTTCCCCTTCCTTTTCAATAAGCTGTTTGGAGGCAACACTAATTTGTGGATGGCTTGCTTTCATCTTTTGAAAGTCATTAGATCATTTTTTGAAAATTAGTCTTAATTTGCATTGAAATTTGACAGTCGTCATGATTAAAACCAGAATACAGGAATTGCACCTGTGTTCCTAGTTCTAGTGGCTTTTAACATTATTTCACATTGAACATTCATTATGGTAATCTTGCAAAATGTGCAGAGTAAACTGATGCTTCATACAGCATGGAGTATAATGTGTCCAGAAAACAAAATGTAATTTTTAATCTGAAAATTTTCTCAACAGTTTTGGACAGTTTGATATAAATATGTTTTTTCTTTTATTGTTAGCACTTAAGTTAGGCCATATCTTTCCATCATGCTGGACTGCAGAGAGGAGCAAAACTTAAAATAAAATTTAATTGAACAATTTCCAGAAGAACTGTGTTTTTTTCACTCCTCTCCTTTTGGTAATTACAAACTTTCCTATTTAATTATGAAGTAACCCAAACCACATGAATTACCATCTACCCTTTCAATCTCAATTTGTTGATAATATTA